>NC_080072.1:111478989-111778989 GCF_949987535.1 Balaenoptera acutorostrata | reverse complement strand
TTACCATTTGTTTACATTTTTTCTGAAAAAAACATAGAGAACATACCTTACACAAGGCACAGCATGGAATGAATATTCAATGGGTGGTCTCTCCCCTATTTCCTATTGGCCAGAGCGTGAATTTTAGAGTCCAGGTCCTGGGGATTTGCTAGCTCTGTGATCTTGGGCAAATTATATAACCTCTTTACGTTTCAGTTTCTTCATCTGTAAAATGGAAATAGCAACGCTGCCTTTTGAGCTGCAGGGGAGACAAAATCAGATATTGCTGGTAAAGCACCGGGCCCATTTTGAGTACCCAGTACATTCAGATCTTACCCCTCTAGCTCCGTGTCTCCAGCTATGTGTGTATTTGTTCTTATCTTTCCTATAACATCGTGGGTTTCTTGGAGGCTCAGACCATCCTTATTTTCTATGCTTCTTGCAGACCTAGTGTCGTCCTTGGTGGATGCTCTGTGGCTGTTTGTGGGACAAAGAGAGGGGCCACGTCTTAGATTTCCCTGTGGGGTCTGGGTGTAGTATGGACAATCCAGAAATCTGAGAGCAAGATGAGCCCATGAAATGAACTGATCACCTGGTAATAAGTGGGCATCTATTACAGGTAGAATATAAAAGAAACCTAAGACATAGTCATTGTTCTACTGTGTTGGCCAAAAAGTTCGTTCAGTTAGTGAATAAAGTTCTTTGTGAAAATGAAAAATGTCTTTTATTTTTACTTAAAACCGAATGAACTTTTGGCCAACCCTGTTAAGTGAGCTCTATATGAAAATTATGAAAATACTTGATAAGGTCCTCCATGTGCAAAATTCTTCACTGTGAACAGAAGGTCCAGTAGAATATGAGATATTCCCATGCTAGGCAAGAACATCCAGGCATTAGTGGAGGAGGTGGGATCTTAGGGGCCCCAAGTGCTAGATTAGGAAAGTGAATGGATCGTAAACAGCTATTGATGGTTCTTAAATAGCAACATGGCATAATAAAAACCCTTTGAACAAATTAACATGTCCAAGTTTTGCACAAGAGTCTGAAGGAATTAGCTATTGGGGAGGTAGTTTTTGTTAAACAAACAAGCTTGAATGTTATGAACTGAATTGTGTGCCTCCAGAATTCATGTGTTGAAGTCCTAACCCCCAGAACCTCAGGATGTGATTCTACTTAGAGACAGGCCTTTAAAGAGGTGATTAAGGTAAGCTGAGGTCATATGGGGTGGGCCCTGATCCCAGATGACTGGTGCCCTCATAAGAAGAAGAGATTGGGACACAGACACACACAGACTGAGGGAGGACCGTGTGAGGACCCTGAGAGAAGGTCACAGCCCCGCTTGGACTTCCAGCCTCCAGACTGTGAGAAACACATTTCCGTTGCTTGAGCCACTGTGTCTGTGGCGTTCGATGTGGCAGCCTGAGCTGACACGCTGCGCAAGGTTGACGGCAGTAGGAGGGGGACGGGAGACGTGCGTCTGAGGTTCCCTGCAGAGGAACTGTGAGACCCTGGGATTCAGCGGCAGGGTTTAGGGCTTAGGCTGTAGCAGACCCAGTGGGAGGCTGAGGCCTTTGTCCCTTGCAGTAGGTTGGCGTCGCTTCCTGACACCCTCCGGCATTCTGCTCCTCGCCTCCCCCCACTCCTTGCTTCAGCCTCTTTCAGTGTCGGCTAAGCTTGTCCCGTGGCCCCCGCCTGCCCCGCTTGGTGTCAGCTTCCCCACAGCTCTAGTCTGTGGGTCTGTCTGTCCCCTCGGGCTTTCGCCTGCTGCAGCCAGTGGCCTCCTGTCCCTTCCCCCGGTTGACCTTCATTCCCTGCAGTGCTGTTGTTGGTCCTGGTACCTGCATCTTGATGGCTCTCTAAATTCCTGCCTCTCAGAGGGTGATCAGAAACATGGGACCTTTGGACGCCATCCTAAACCTAGAGAATGACAGTGGGCATTGGAGCTGCACGTCCAGGTGATTCATACGGATGTTAAAGTCTGAGGAGCGCTGCTGTAAGTAGCTCACGTTCTCATCTCTGTCTGTCCTTAGGAGGTGTGAATTCTTGTTGTCCTGTTGCACTGAGTTGTTGAGGGGTTTGGTCGGGCCGACCCCCCTGTGCTGAGCACCAAGTTGTCCTTCTGCCAGTGGTCCCCAACAATAACGGATGCCACTCTCTGGTCCCGTGTCTGTGTGTGCATCTCTAGAATCACAACATCTCCAAGGTCAGGACGTCACTGCCGGCGAGGGGTGGAGGGCACAGAGAGTCTTGGGGGGTGAAGGAAGTGCTTTTCAGTGGCACAGTCTGTTCACATCACCATGCTGATGAGGCGGCGAACAGCAGGGAGCTAGTGTTCGGTGACGCCAGGCTGTTAACCGGGTTTCATGGGGGGTTCTCAAGGCCTGGAGAACTGGCTTCATCTGAAAGTCTGTGGGGTTAGACGCGTCCCTAAATTCACGGGCCAGGTTGACTGGTCGGAGGCTTTGTGTAAAGCAGGCTTTATTTTAGGGTAGTGATCTTTGGTTTGTTTCTGTCACTACCAGACTTGAGGACCCAGACACGTGTCTATAAGTGACAGCAGCCCACAGGGTCTCAGCTTGGTGTGTGGATGGCAGAACGGCTGAACGTGATGTAGCGACCTTGAGAGTTTCCCCTGTGCGTCCTGCCGCCCACCCCCCACCCCCTCCTCCTGCAAACCACAGGATGGTGTAGCAACATTTCCGAGACGCTGGGGCTTAATTCCAAAAAGCCATCAACGTGATTTTGATAAATCCCTGGGAAGGTCATGCTTGCCAAGGATATTTTTAGATCCAGGTCTTAGGGTGAGAGGTCCCATTGTAAGTGACAGAGGCTTTTGTAGGCCTGGGTCTCTTGTCTCGATGGCTCAGATGCTCAGCCCAGGGCCTGTGCCACCATTTGGTACAGAGTCGGCTCCAGGTGAGGAACTGCCGCAAGAAAGACCCACAGACGAGAATGGCTGCGAACTGTCGTGTCTCTGCCGTCTGGCAGCCGCCATGCTTCGAGGCAGACGCGCGTTGAAGTGGCTGCGGGGAGAAGGAGAAGGAGGGGGCCCGTCCCTGTCCGTTCGTCTTCAGCTCAGAGGCAGCGTGGCTGAGGCCCCTCTTCCCGAGACCCGTTTCCCTCAGCAGCAAGTCCTTGGGCCTCCCTGGGGCCGGATGAAAGGACCTGTTTTAGCTTTTCTTTCACACCCTGACAGGCGCCATCACTCTTGTAGGTTTTAATTAAAATGTTTAATTAAGCACCGTCCTAGCAGAGAAAGCTGTCATCCTGGCCACGTCCCCAGGCTCAAGTGGAAGAAGGTGGAGGTCCTGGTAGGGGCCCAGGAGGGACCTCTAGTTTCCTGCAGCCACGGGACGTTACGTGGTCCGGTGAGGAGAGATGGTTAGTTTGCTCTTCCCTTGAGCCTGGCTTCAGGTCAGCCTCAGAAAGAGTGAACTGTGGCTTCCATAGTCCTCTGTCCCTGCTTTTACCCCTCACCCCCTGTCCCTATGGAATGGCCTCCGGTCTTCCCATGGTCTCCAGCGCCTCACCACTCCCCTGCCGACATCGTCCCAACTCTACACACCATTCCACGTTCTCTAATTTCCCCAGAAATCGCTGCCCTCCCCATGGCCACTGTCCTCAAAATGTGCCTTCCTTGTCCTTTTCTCCCCGGTCCCTGCCTCTGTTCGTAGCCTGAGTGGTGGTCCTTCTAAGTCATGCCTCGATCTTAGTGAATAACACATCTTCTGAAAGAACTCCTGCAGGTTCTCCAAGATAAAGGAAAGGATTTTAGCCTGAAGGGGAGAGAGTTTTGATTGAAAACAGCCTTTCGGCACTCCTCAAATCAAGGCACATTTACTAGTTTTAGAATGTTGTGTCTTGTATACAGCAGTCACTCAATAAAAATCTGCTCAGACTCTCCATCATCCTTCCAGGCTACTTGACCCCAATCTCATTTACCTCCTTTCCTTCCCAAGATCAAGGCTGAAGCAACCATGAGACACAAACAGCAAACTACACGGGGAAATGTTGTTTGGGATATGGGGGACAGATGGAGAAAACCGGACTGTTTTCTCCCCTTGTCTTATAAGCTGGGCTGCTGGTAATGAGACAATTTCTTATTTTTAGGAAATAGTTCTCAAACATAAAACCTCAAAAACAGTAGGGTCCCTCGATATAATGAAGCGACATCACGGTACTGAAGATGGAGGTAAGGTGTTTCCAGGTACCAGTGGCCCGAGCGCTGGCCTGCAGGAGCCGCGTCTTCCTGCTCCCTGACCCTCTGGTCTGCAGCTGGTTTGGCCAATGAGGGGCAGGAGGTAGGAGGGTGAGAGTCAGGTCTGGGTGTTGATTCTTCTGGTTCCTTCTTCTGGCCCAGCTGTGGGATCACAGCTGCCCCTCGATGGGCCTTTCCAGTCATTCCTTTTTTCTAGGTCACTTTCTAGTAATTGTCCCTGCTTCAGGGCTGGGGTGGGGACAGTGTTTGGAGTGACGCGTTCAAGGGAGCTGCATGTATGACACATTAGGGTTTCCTTAACAACCAGCCCTTGATTTTGCAGACAGTTCCTCCATTACATTCACCTCAAATTAACCCATTTGAATGTGCCACGTGTTTCCTCTTGGGGCCCTGAATGAGTCAGTGGTAAAAGGATAGATCTGGAGGGGTTGGTCACCAGGTAGCTGCTTAGATGAAGTTCCAGGCAAGGGGTGTGATGACTCCGCCTAGAGGCGGTGTGAGAAGGTTTCGGTAAAGGTGGACGTGGGCCCTTCGTTTATTTCCACCTCAAGCCACGTGGAAGCATAGACATGTCTGGGAGATGTTGAGCTGTATCTTGGGCTCCACCGGCTGAGCCCAGCGTTTCCTCGGCAATAAGCTGAGATGATGATATTTGTCTGCCCTTCCTCTCAGGTTTGTTGTGAGAATCACATGAATAATGTCCGAGATGTTGAGAAAGCCATTGGGGGTGCTCCTGAGAGTGAGGGGTGACAGGCCCGGAATAAAGGAGCAGTGTTAGACTGAAGTCAGGGAGCGCCTCCCCTAAAGCAGGAGCCAGCATTCTGGGCCTGGTGAGCTGCATTCCGTCTGGGCCATCACCTTCCTCTTCCTCTCTCGTCCTGGACCCGTTGTCTGGGGGCTGCACTCTGGGACTGTGCTGACATGCCCGAGGATGCTTTCAAAGGAAATCTCAGAATTATTATGGTTCTTTCATCAAACCCCTTTTCAATGACTCCTTAAAAAAAGTGGTCAGGGCTAAGGAGTTGGTATGACTCTTGCTCCAAAAACTCAGATATGAAACAAGTATGGCCTATGCTTTAAAAAATGAAGTCACACTGCATCCAAGTTTGAGGCTATATCTTCCCAAGGTGACGGGAAATTCAATCACGGTCTTTCTCAACCCACCCTCCACCTCCAGTCCCCAGGGTCCCAAGGCCTCCGGAGTCTCAGGCAGAGCCACAGGGCCGTAGTGTATATGCCACCTTGGCATCACTGAGGCCCCGTCACCCATGTCCTCTATGGCCTTTGAAGTCGACCAGCTCTGCAGCTTCCAGGCTGAGCTCGGGCAACTGAAGTCTGCCTGACCTCCCTCCAGGGCCGCTCTGACACCTACCCAAGTCCACGGGGCCCTGCGAGGGGGCTCCTCCTGGCCGTGGGTCTAACTACAGGGGGAATTCAAAGCCATCCGTCCCCTTGTTAGCTTGGGGCGATCTCCCACCCCCTTTGCTGCTCCCACTCCTCTCTTTTCCCCAGGCCACCCCTCCCCGCTCCTTGATGCCTCATGAGCTTAGGCCTCTGAAAAGGAAGGGCAAGAGTTTGTCCTTGAATCATTGGGCCCAAATTACAAGCCTCCCCGCAGGCAAGGATGCAAAAGCTTGGTGGCCTTCCTGGAATACAGGTAAGAAAAAATAGAAGGAGAATAAATCCTAAATAGTTTGCAAAACAATTGTTCTCTGGATGCTGCTTGTCTTGAACCAAGGAAGGTCAAAATGCAAGGATGCTTGGGGAAGGAATAGAAAGTGTTGGGATAACTTTTGGGGACCGTGCCTGGTCTGGGTGCCTCTGAGTCTGGGTCACTGGGTTGGGCGGTCCTGCCATTTCTAAGAGTTAAGCGCGACTCCTACATTACTTGCTTACTGGCCCAAGAGAGTCCTTCTCATGCAAGAGAAGGAGGATGAGAATGTACAACCCATCTCCAAGTAATGCTGTCTGCTTGAAGGGTTTACTTAAAATGTTTCTTCCGTAAAGCCCATTTGGAGACTTGCTATTACTTGCTTTGTCTCCCGGCAACATCAAAAGAGCCAATGAGAATGGCGTTTTTTTTCTTAACGTGTGCTTTCACTCAAGGGGAAAAAAAAAAAAAAAAAAAAGGCAACAAAAACCCTGCAACTTCTAAACCAGTTCCCAAAATAGACCCAGGGAGAAAGAGAAACCAAAGCATATTTCACAGCCCTCCTCGAGGGAACAATTATAACCTAGAGAGAAAGACGCAGGACTGCAGGACTCCTGGAGACACAAGCTTTCTTGCCCGAAAAACGTGCTTCCCGGGACCCTAAGGAGGTGGGAGTCTTAGACCGATAGGAGAATTCTGGACACTCATGAGGCCAGGCCAGCCTGGGTGTAGGACTCGAGTCCGGATGTGGCCCAACGTCCGCCCACCCCACAGGGCTGGGAGCGGCTCTGCAAGCCCTGTGCTGGGCGCTCCTGAGGTAACCAGAAATACTGTCAGCTGTGTACTGACCGCTGCTGTCTCACCTCCCGTCACTTTCCTGTGTGTCGTAGGGGGTATCCCTGTCACCCAGACTATTTCAGGTTCTGCGCTCTGTCGCTCTGCTTTGTCCTGAGGGGTCACAGGTGCTGTCCCCTCGACCTCATGCATTCTCCTCTCCTCCTTCACTGTCCAGGGCATCTTTTCTTTGCCTGTTACCTGGGCCAGGTCTGCAGGTGGACATCTGTCCTTGTATGTTCCCATAGCATACAGTATTTTTTCTGGGATGAAATCAGATGTTACTGAGTTTTCTCTTTTTCTCTCCCCACCCCCCTGGACTGTAGGACCCACAAGGGCAGATGCTATTCTAGTTTTTTCGTCTGTGTCTGCAGTGCCTAGTAGGCACTCAGCAATTTCTTGGTTAAGAAGTTAACTCCAGAAACAAGATTCCTTGTTCTGAACAGGCTGAGGAGACACTCAGACCTACGACTATCTCCGGGGCCTTGGACAACTGTCCAACTCTCCATTTTATCAGCTGTAGATGAGGGATGATAATATCTTTTATGATTGGCAGAAAAATCGAAGGGTAAAATATACATAAGGCACCGAGTATCTGTCACATGATAGGAGCTCGACGCTAGTAATTATTATGATGCTTAGAGCTAATGTTAAAGAAAATGTTGGTGTTGAATTCTTTATTCCTACTGGGAAACTGGGTGCTTTTAGTTTCTATTTATGGAGTAAATACTTTCACTGACAGTTCTAACCTCTTATCACCTTACCCCAAAGATTTTTAAAGTTTTCCTCTAATCATATCATTAGTTTCTCGATCAGGTTTTATAAACTTCCTACTTAGCCAGTAAACCGCACTGGGGTGAGAGCTGGGGGCGGTTCCTCTGTGACGCGGGTTAGCACTCAGGTCTGGAATCACAGCTCCTAGATCTGTGAGCAGTCGTATTTCTCTGCCTCGGTTTCCTCATCTGTGAAGCAGCGATCATGATGTATTGATTGGTTCTTCTGGGAAGAGACCCGTGTTCTAACCTGTTACTGCTTCCTTTTTCTGCAACCCAAATTTGTCTTCAGAACTGCCTGTTCTTTGCTCAGGGACAGACAGGTGGCTGCTTCTGTCTTCCAGGAGTGCCAGGGACATGCAGGGGGCCTGGTAGCCAAGTCTGGTCAAACACCAAGACATCAACAGAGGATGGATGATGGTTGGCAGAGATGTACTAGAGGTTGTTCAGTCACCAGAGAGATGATTGAACTAAAGTTTCCAATCCTCTGACTCTGGTTATTTTCTAGGACAGCAGATTGCTAGGCGCACAGTGAGTGTACGGCCTCTAGAAATAGGCCCAGAATAACACGGCTTTATACCTGAAAGGGACCCTGGGCTTTATCCTGTCCAGTGGTTCGTCCCTGAGGGTGATTGAGAATTACCAGGAGCCTCAGGCCCTTGAGATCCTGGTTCAGGAGGTCTGAGGAGAATATTAGTTCATGGATTTTAAAAAGTGCCCCAGGTAATTGTGTTGGACACCCTCTGATCTAGTTCTCTTTTCCCTGTCTGAGGAGATCCTCCAACCTGTAAAACTTCCTTTCTCTAGGGAGCAATTATAACCGAGAGAGAAAGGAGCTGAAAGCAGCAACCTTTCAGAATAGGTCTGGGCACGGGCCTGTCTGCATGTGTGTTAGAGGGCAGCCCATCTTTTGCAGTGGGGAGCTCACACCTGCAGATCCTTGGGCGTGATGGCAGTTCTACACAGGGATGTAGACCCAGCCACGGCCCCCTGCACTGAGGACGGGAAGGAAGCTTCCTTCTACCAGCCCACATTACAGGCTGGGATACGTCCCCATATAAAGCTCTCTCGAGCACAAAATGTGCCTCTAATGGAATGTCATCTTTCAGGGCAGCGAATTCACACGTAAGCGTAAAATCCTTACTTTATTGCCTTTTATCATGAAATACAACGGTATCTGAAGATTGGTGACTCTTGCTAACCCTCTAATCCTAATTCCTTGGATTCATATTGAAACTCTGTCTTTCGATACTAATTCTAGATGTTGATTTCTTGAATGCTAATAGAAATCGAAAGTCCTAGAATTTACCTTGTGGCTTATTCTCGATTTTAGATCCATCCTTCTAAGACGGTTTGCGTTATCTTGAAGCGGTCACAGGTGGATGGGTTGAACCTCAGACCTGATGGGGAGAAATAGATTGCTTAGTAGTCTGAAGGTGCGTGAAGGTAGGCAGGACCAACCTCAGTTTGGATTCCACTCCGTTTTGAAATTGAGTGAAGGTTTTGGGGAATTGTGGCTGGAAAACCAGACTTTTCCAGGTTGTCCTCCACCAGGTGATCACTGATGTATTTATTTCTCTGATTAATGAACTTTGCAAATTAACCTCCACGCTACTCTGTAATTGTAATGAAGGTTTCGAAAAATCACTTCAGCGTATGTTTCCGCCATTCCTGCGTCTATTCCAGCTGGATGGCCAGCTCACTGTGCTGATTTCCCAAAGATAGTGACTGTCTCCTGACCTCTGAATTTACGATTAATTATTGCATTCAGCACCCCAGTCACCCCCAGTGTCCATGGGCCCGGCTTTATCTCTCTGCACACACAAGCCTGGCTTTTAATTAAAGGCCCTCCAAATTAAATGAAAACAAATTCAATTATTACATCTCACTGGCACAGCTCACAGCATATCCTGACAGCATTTATCCAGTGGACAACCCAGGGAGAGCTCACCTCCCACAGCCTAAATTAATGTGCCCAGTAAATGATTTTTCTTATCTTTGCTTGAACAGGTTTTCTGCCATTGGGTCAGCCCTTGCTGTGGTCTTCGCCATCTCTGAACAAACTATGGTCTTAATACTGTTTCTCTTTCCTCGATCTTTTTAATCTCTACCCAGCTCTTATTCACTCCTTCTGCAGGGAGAGAGCATGGTCTCACGTCCTACTCCCTCTGAGGATAGAAGATAATTACCCTCCAATCTCTGTAGGTTTGGAGGTGCAGCTCAGATGTGCACCCGTTAAATGTAGATCCTTGCCCTCAGCTCTTAGGGAGGTCCAGGGGACCGTGTGTGTGTGCCCGGCGCTCCAGGCTGCCGGACTTAAGAGGAACGTGGGCTGAATTGTGATTACCGTCATCATCTATCATAACAATATGTTTATCGAGGACTGTATGTGCCGGGCAGTGCAGACAGCACACAATTAAACAGAGGCCCTGCCCGGGGGACCTGTTACATAGATAGGAAGCAAGACCAGACCCAAACGAAGGGGACAATAGAGCTGCCCTGAAAGGAGGAAACGTGGTTTCTCCTGATGGTGGAGGCCAGGTCTCTACCTTGACGGGCCTGCATTGCTTGGGTTGTGCTTCGACAAGGCCTTCTGTTCAGTGTGAGGCCCTTTCGCTGGTGGCAGGTTAGGCCTGGGGTTAGAGGGCTTGTAAGAAGAAGAGCATTAGGTGAAGAGGCAGGAAACTGGATCTTCACACCTCTGTAGGGACGGACACAGTCTGGTCTAGGAAAGGCTCCGGAATTTGGGGGATGTTGGTATAAAACAGACGCTGTGGTCCCTGCCCGCGGCCCAAGGCAGCCCCCGGCGGCATCCTTGCTCTGCTGCCACCAGCACGAGGGCCGGACCATGCGGAGTGGACACGGATGAGGAGAGAGACTGGACGCAGAGTTCAGAGTTGGGGGGGGGGCTGCCTGGACACAAGGAATCCCCCGACCTTGTAGCTAGGGATGTCTTTTTTGTCATGTTGACTGGATTTGACTCATACCCCATGTTGCTGAATAGGAAGCTCCAAATGCTGATGGAAACTGAAAGGAAACATGCAGGTCGTAAAAACTCCCCAATCTGCTTACCCAGTCAGCCAGGGAAAAGCAAAGCAGGAGAAAGGAGCGTGGGCGCCACCGTCCCCAGGCTGAGGCTTCTGGACCATCTGCCTGGCATCTCCCAGGCCCCGAAGCATAGCCCACACTCCTCGGACCAGACAGGTTTGCCTGAGAGCTCTGCCGAGTGTCTGAGACTCCAGGACAAACTGCGTCCCTGTGCTTCGCACCTACAGGCGCCACCCGTCTCTCTCAGGGGTGTCGACAGCTGGGAGAGCAGAGTCTTTGGGGGACAACACAGTTGAGGCTCTGTCATCTTTTTTACACCCTTGGTTGAGCAGGCAGCCCTGATAAGCACCTTTCCTGAGTGTCCTGTGTGCAGCAAGCACTGTAAAAACCTTTTAGGATGAATACAAGGAAATGGGAGATCATCTCAAGGCATTTGTAATCCGATTGGGGGGTGGAAGATACACATGCATAAAGAAACTCTAAAATGACAGGTTCCATTTTCCCACGGTGATTTCCATAATTTCTGCATATGTTTGCAATTCATCTTAACACGTTGTATTGCTACTGTGTGTTTATATCTTATTATTCTGCTCTAGACTAGACTTTATCAGAGCAGGGCCTGTGCCTTTGTTTTGTTTTTAATTTTATATCTCCAAAAATTAGTACTGCCTCTGGCATTTCACGGTATTTGTTTACCTTTGAATTGAACACAGTAAAAGCCTAATTCCAGGGCACCGACCAGAGCAGCATGGGCCCACTCTGCTCCCCGCTGCGGGAGATGGGGCAGAGCAGTGAGTGGTTGGGAGGCCAGACTTCAAAACTAGGTTGTACGGCCTTGACTGAGTTACTTCCTGTCTCGTCTTTCCTGCCTGTAAAGTGTGGAGGATGACAGTCATATTTACTGCCCAGAATCCTAACGCGGATGACGTGAGTAACCCACGAGCTGGAGCGACGCCCGGCACACGGGGAGTGTTGCATAAGTGCTGGCTTTCCTTGTTGTTATCACAGACCTGAAGGGTATTTATCATGGGTTGAACTGTGTCCTCCGGAAACACGCGTCCATGTCCTGTCCTGACTTACAGTATGCGAAAATGGGACCTTATGTGGAAGTAGGGTCTTTGCGGAGTAATCAGGTTACGATGAGGCCATACTGGGTTACAGTGGGCCCTGATCAGTGACTGGTGTCTTTAGAAGAAGAGGGAAATTTGGACTCAGGGGCACACAGAGAGGGAAGATGTAAAGACGCAAACAGGCACCCAGGAAGAACCAAGATGACGGAGGCAGAGATTGGAGGGATGTGTCTGTAAGCCAGGGACCACCAGGGACTGCCAGCCACCCTCGGCAGATCGAGAGCAGGGAACAGACCCTCCCTCAGGGCCTCCACCAGGAACCAGCCCTGCCAGAAACCAGATTCAGAGTTGAGCCTCCAGAACGGGGAGAGAAGAAATGTCTGTTGCTGTAAGACACCCAGTTTGTGGTCATTTACAGGATGGCTGCGCTTTATCTTCTGTGTATGCATCCAACACAGCACCTAGTACAATGCTTGGAAAGCAGAAGATTTTGGCCAACAAATATTTGTTGAAGTGGACAGAATCAGCCGTGGGGTATCGTTAATGCGAGTCTAGAATTACAGGGTAGTTTTAGTGGAAGTAGTGTATACCTGCTCATTCTAAGTTTCACCTATTTGAAATTAAATACAGGGTGCATATTTGTCCAATTCCACTTGTTATTGGTGTGATGATATTACATATACAATTACCTTTAAAAATATACTAAAGGAAAGGGGGCTGCCATAAGAGATTGATCTCCTATGGGGACCTGTCCTTGGTTTATTCCATCCAGTTCTGCCTACTGCAGATTCTGGTTTCTTCCTGTGACCTTAGGGGCCCCTTAAAAGATAACTGATAACTCCAAGTAGAAAACATTTAAAACAAACCAATCAAGGTAATTTGTATGTATTAGGATTATGTTGGTCTTGAACAGAATTTCACTCGTAAACTTTTTTCAAACGGCTAATTGTGTGTCTGGCCCTGTGCTAGAAACAATACAATGGAGAATGAGACAGACTGAGAACAGCACTGATGAACATTTTTTGAAGTCTTTATTTTGGGCCAGGCAGGATACTAAGGACACTATCTGGTTTGATCCTTCTTATAACTGAGTTAGGTAAGTCCATTTCACAGATGAGAAAAAATGCTTAGTGAGATATTCAGACCGTGGCCCAAGGTCACAGTAAATGGTAGAGACCCAGCTTTGTGCCTTGGCGGTCTGGCACTTCAGCTCTCCAATCACCACACCAAAATTAGGCACCTCTCATCCCCACAGAGCTTCGAGTACAGCAGCAAAGACGGCAAGCAAAGAATTGCCAGAGCTGTGGGAAAGAGCGTGGATGAGAACACTTGGGGTGGAGACCCTAACTGAGGATTTTCCCGGAGTCGAGCCACACGCCAGCTTGGGTAGAGAGGGGAGAGGCTGGTTGATCCTTACAAATCCTACCCTGCTTTGGCCTCAGATGTCCAGCCGACGAGAGGCTCTGTGGTTCAGGGTTTCTGCGGACGCCGGCTGGGCGGGAGCCACGGGGCCGGGCGTCTCAGCAGTTTTCATTTACGAGCCCACGGTGGGGCGGGGGCCCGAGCTGCTGGGTCGGCCTCCCCTGCACATCCCAGGTCTGGCTGCTCTCTCTGGCTCACGCTGCCTTGTCAGACCCAGGAGATCTGGTGCTGACCTAACTCCGGGCAGGCAGTGGTAAATGGGAAAATACCTCTTGTCTTCGCAAGGAGATGGGGATCCAAGACGAGATGCGGTGTGTGCTGTTGGCGAGACCGGCCACCCACCCGGTGCAGCTGCCTGCCTGCTCTGGCTGTAGCTCTCAGGAGGCTAAAAGCCTGTGGTGCACTGTTCCGGGGTCTTTTCCCACCTTCATGGAGTCTGTGCGTTCGGCTTTCCTGTGGCCCTGCTGACGTAGAGGCTGAGATTCAGCACCGACTCCAGCACAGAATTCGCTTGGCCGCTGCGCGGAGAAGTCGCTGCCGTGAGTGTCGTGTGCAGCCTCGGTGCGCTTCCCAGAGGCTGCCTTTGAAAACCTCCTGCTCACCGGGTTTCCTACTCACTGAAGGCTTGAAAGAGGACCCGTCTGCAAGAGAAGGGCTGTTTTTAGTAATGAGTCCATTGTAAGGAGATTCATTGAGTGGGAGAGTCAGCCTGAGGGAAACTTGCATCTTCCCGTTGAGCTTTTTCTTGTTTGGAGTGAATCCTCCAAACCTCAGTCACATTAAGACCAATCTCATCAAAACTCAACTTGAATGAAGAGGGTTATTGTTGTTTACAGTAGCACCAGCCCAGCTTTTCGCAACAGAAAGCCTGGCGCAGGACACAGCTCTGCCACTTAGGGATTCGGTGACCTGGGGCCAAAATGCACACTCTCTGCGCTCCTGTTCCCCCCCCATTATAAAATGAGAATAATAACATTAATAATAGTTTATTTCACAGGATGTTTGGAAAAGTCAAATGAGATAATGTGTGTGAGAGTGTTTTGCAAATTGTAAAATACTGTACAAAGCTCAGCTCTTTTTACAGAAAATACATATGGATTTTCTGCCCTTTTGGATCATTCATTTTCTCTCTCTTTCTAGTGGTCTGAGCAGTGGGGTGTTTGATTTTTATCTTACTTCCTTGGAACTATATACTTTCACATCAATTATTTCATTTCACTCTCACACCATGTCTCTCTTCCCTACAAAATGCAGAGTGTGATTGAGTTGTCTAGCGTTTAAAATAAGTTGGGCTCTGACTTCTAGGCCCCTTGGTATTTAGTTTTTAGTTAACTTTCTGATATGAACTTGGGAAAATTTTTAGGGTGGATAGTTGGATTATTGCTTATTAGAGCAAATAGACTTATGGAATAACCTTTTCTCCAGCTTCTCAATATTTGTAAGTAGGCAAGCAGTTGGGTGCTGGATAGAAAAGTGCCACATTGTCTGCGTGGCCACAGCTGGTTTTTTCTCTGAACTTGTGGCTTTTCCAGGCCATCCGACCAGCATCCTTATCAGGCAGCCTTGTCAGGAACTCACTCCCTTTGGGGCCCAGCCTGAGTTCTGGTGAGACCAGGCTTCGCCAGCGGGGCCGTGTCAGGGTCCGAGGCCACAATGCTCAAGGGAAGAGCGTTGTACTGAGGGTCAGAGGCCGCCCCCGTGGGCCCCCTGCCATGAGCATGTCGCTTCCTTTTCCAATATTTCCCAGCTACCTCAAAGGGCCGTTTTATTTTTAATTAATATTTTTTTATTGCGGTAAAATATCCATAACATAAAATTTACCATTTTAGCCATTTTTAGTACATTTCGGTGGCCTTAAGTACATTCATATTGTGCAACCATCGCCCCCAGCCATCTCCAGAACTGCAAAGGGTTGTTTTTAGAGTAAAATAAAATCATTTCTGTAGAAGCCCTTAGAGCACAACACACCGTAGAAATGCAAAAAAATGTTATGACTCCTTTTGCCCAGTTAGTTTAGCAGGAGGGACGAAGTGAGCTTAAAAGGGTTGCTTAGCTTATAAGTGGTTCGAGGAGGCTGTGCCCCCATCTCCCTGGAGGATTCAGGTGAGTGCAGGTGCCCCGTGGTCAGGGTCGTGTGGACACAGTTTACTGCTAAGGGGAAGCTGGGACCACCTGTACACACGGCTCATGTCCAGCTTGGACTTTCTACAGGTTCGCAGCAATCGCTTCTTCACTCGAGTCCAGGTGAGATGTAGTCATTTTCCCTTGTGGGTCAGATAAGGGGCCCGTGGTGCCCAGTGCATAGGTCTAGAAATATTTGGGGGAAGAACTCTATAAAGTGCAGAGTTTCCGTGGTCTTGTAGATGATAGACAGCCTTCTAACTTTATCCAAACCAGGTCTTTTGCCCTAAATTCACAGGAAGGTTTTTCTAGCTTGCCAAATGTAGTGCGGGGGAGACCTGTGCATTCATGAGTAGATAGATGCAGAAAAGCATTTATTCATTCAACAATAGAGATACTTTCCTAATCTGTTTAACTTTAGGAAATTGGATTAAAGAGAAGACAAATCTAGAAATTACATGCCGCTTAAGGGAGTCGAAATCCAGAGGCATGGGTCTTTGTCTGCTTGGGTTATTTTAGGAAGTGCTGTTCTCTTGTGGAAATTGAATTTGTAGAGAGAACAGGGCTAATGGCCGTTTGCATCCAGCTGCCGTGTCCTTTACTCATCCGCACAAGGAGAGTGGAGGGGGGCTGTGTGCATCTGTGTTGATCGCTGGGCTTCTGTTGTCCTGAGGGTTCACCGCATGGTTGGGTTAGTGCCAGTGGTGTTGGTTTGCAGATGCACGATGGGAGGCGCCAGAGGAGGTGCTGGAGGAGGATTATGAAGATGACGACTGGGGTTATTAAGAGCTCACTAGCACCCACCACTCTGCTAATCGTGTTAACTGTTCTACCACTTAATTATTATTATTATTATTTTTTTTAATAATTAATTAATTTATTTATTTTTGCCTGTGTTGGGTCTTCGTTTCTGTGCGAGGGCTTTCTCTAGTTGTGGCGAGCGGGGGCCACTCTTCATCGCGGTGCGCGGGCCTCTCACCATCGCGGCCTCTCTTGTTGCGGAGCACAGGCTCCAGACGCGCAGGCTCAGTAGTTGTGGCTCACAGGCCCAGTTGCTCCGCGGCATGTGGGATCTTCCCAGACCAGGGCTCGAATCCGTATTTCCTGCATTTACAGGCAGACTCTCAACCAATGCGCCACCAGGGAAGCCCCACCACTTAATTATTGAGTTAACTGAAGCTTAAAGAAGCTAAGTAAAATGCCCAAGGTCACAGAACTGATGAGGGAAAGCGTGGACTCAAACCCAGACCCGTCTTACTCCTAAGACCCAGTGCCACCACGTGCCACCAGTGGGGATGACAACTGAGAAACTTCACAAGTTTAAAGAACAGGGCGAGTGCCCTTCTGTCCTTTTCTCCTTTATATCGTAGTCCCTTTCCTAAGCCTCTTCCTACCAGGAAGAGGGATAAAAAAGTGAACCTGAAATTATTTCAGATATCAAGAAGAAGCAAAGAATTACATGATAGATACCAAGATTCCCAGTTTAGGATGCGAATACAGACACAGTGGCAGTTCCCAGGGGCGCCCTGTCCCCAGCATGATCCACACGATGAACGTGGCACTTCTTCTCTCGCGGAGGTTGTTCTTTGGCAGCAGTAAGTCCTTTGCAGGACGGACTTAAGCTCTGTATTCTCTGGGAAGTTTCAGAACAGTGATTCCTAACGCACATGGGAAAGTAGGGCTAATAGAAACTTGGGTTTGGTGAGGGTGGGATCACAGGAGGGAGCTGAGAAGGAATTGGTTAGTGTTGGCTTTTCCATGTAGTTGAAAGCGGGTGGAGAGGACCTGGATTGAGAAGTAGTAGGTGAGGGTCTGAAGGAAGGGTCATACCTTGAGGATGCCAGTATGTATGTCTTAGGGTGTGATGACAGAGATGTTGTAGTTGTTTAAAACTTAGTTTTCAACATGCATCTTTTCTGTTTGCATCTCTTTAGATTGTTTTATTTCAAAGATGTTTATAGTCTTGTCCTTCCCGTTAGACAGAAAGAAGGAATATGTGTCTTAAGGTCCCACATTAGTAAATCATTCTTAAATTTCTTCCTGGAGGAGCAGAGAAGAAGCATCTTATTAATTGAAGTAATATTAAGTGAGTCCTTCCTATGGGCTAGGGTGTCAGGAAGACAGATACCCTCACTGCCTGTGAGGAGCGTGCAGTCAAGCGATTCTTTGAGATTGTCCTGTCTTAAGCCAGGCAGGAAATGGTTAACGTGGACCTGACGAAGGAGCTCCTTTCAGAAACGGCCACACTGAACTGCACCGGGACATCCAGGAGACTCCTTCAAAGGTAAAGATCAGAGACACAACTGGGAAATGTTGGTCAGATAAATTCTGCTTGCCATGAGGGAGGTCTGAGTTTTGTGCTGACCGATGTAGTTTTGTTAGGGATCTGTGTTTCTCAGGCTGGGACCCCCTGGTCGGCAGGCCAGGCTCCCTTTGTTTCAGTGGCAGGAGGTGGGGTCTCTCGTCACACACAGGCTTCTGCAGAAGCTTGTCCTTGGCAACAAGGGGATTAGTTAAGAGCATGGGGTTGGCTAGGTTCAAATCCATCGCGACCGCTGGAGAAACATTTCAGAACACATGCCATACTAATGACAGGTAAATGGCAACATCTTCCATGAAGAAATGCCTTCCGCTCACCAGAAATGAATGTGATGTCCTCTGCCTTTATGTAGGGTCAATACGAGACCCGGCAAATGAACAGCATTTTTCTACCGCTTATAAAAATGGGGTCAAAGGCATTTTTCCTTCAACAGTGGTGCCACTCAAAGTCTTTTTTGTAAATCCTGTAAATTGCAACTCCACACTGTCTCTCACAGTAAATTTCTGCTTAAGTTTGGTTCCAAGGAAAATGCTATCTTGACGGGCGAATTTGTATGCTTTCTGTTTTTAGAGAGCAAACGGCATGAGCCAGTGTCCTTTCCATTCACCTTAGCTGACCCCAACTTGGAGCCAAATGCATGACCCAAGTGTTACCTGCTCGGCTCAGGTACCTGGGCGCCCTTCCTTCTCCTGCCTCCAGATGATTTCTGCTTTGACCTCCCGCCCCAAAAGCCTTGCTTTACCCAGCCGGGCACCTGAGGTCCACTCACAGATCTAACAGTGATGATGATTTTTTGGTATTTGACCTATTTTTCTCTTCATCTCTCTATCTGAAGGGCAGCAAATAACAAAGGAAAATCAGTCTTTCTTGAGTGATTGGGCGATAGGGTGATATCCTTCTGATCCTTGAGGATAAAAACTATAGTAAATGAAGTATTTTTGAATATTGGAGACTCCACATCTCCAGTCCAGGTATTGAAGAGGAGCCTAGAGGAGGGAAGAGATGGGGGCCTTGTGCTTGGAAGGTCCCCGACTGGGTGGGGGACCACATACACTCCATCCCCTCTCCATTCACAGTCGCTTAGAAGTGACCTCCCAACATCCACCACCGACCTGAAAATAAGCATTCATTACAGTCACTCTTCAGTGACCAAGAAAACCCTCCAGAACCACTTCTTTAAACACATGGACATGTGGCCCTACTACGTGCTCACTATCGAGGAGTGAAGACAAGTCACACTCAGTTCTTATCCTCAAGGTGTGATGGTCCAAATAGGTGTTAAAACAATCCCGTACATTTCTCTATTAGGGAATAATGTAAATTCCTCAGCAGAAGTAGGAACAGAGTTCAGTGGTGACCCAGGAGAGCAAGGCATCATTTTCTGTTGTTGTCACTGGGGGGTCAGGAAAGGCTTCAGAGAGGAGGTGACAGGTTGAGCCAGCAGAGATGTCAGGCGGGTGCTGAGTGTACTCGGGGACGGAGGCAAGGCCATTTGTCTAGTCGTTATCTGCAGGGAGCAGGGGAGGAGCCGTGAAAGGCGAGGGGGATATGGCCGCGTCCCCTGACAAACGTGTACTTGATGTTGTGATCAAAGGGCAATGAGTGAGGGTTTTGGGCAGGAGTGGTGTCACTAGGCTTGTGCTTCAGAAGAATTGAACTGAGCCTCGAGGTAGAGAAATGCCAGCAATTGGGAGCCTGGGTGAAAGTTTATTCCAGTGACATAGAGCGTAAACTGTACCCCTTCCTCAGGGTTTGTTCAGGGCAATGAGAAGGGATAAGAATGAAGGAGGCGGGTGGAGAAGAGCGTGTCGACAACATAATTTGGCGAGTGGTGAAGTGTGGAGGAACGTGCCCGCTGCGTGAGCCGGGCGTGATGCCATCCAGGAGGGGTGAGGGGCCGGGGCGGAAGTGGATGGAGGGGCTTGGAGAGGGGGGACTGCCCGGGCTGCAGGGGGCGGGCTGGCAGGGTTGTTGCAAGGGCGAAGTGTGGGGAGGCGAGCTGAGCTGTGTGGGCAGGGACAGGAGACAGGAGGGCGGGGCAGGGACCTTGTAGTTCTCAGCACGGGCCACCCCAGCAGGGGTGAAGTGGGGGAGGCAGAGGGCCTTCTCCTGGAGGTGATTCCAGGCTCTTCGGGGCGCCCGAGCCTGACGTGGGCTGGGGGGAGCCTGACAGAGCTGTAGCCGCGGCATCTCCTGTGTTAACCACAGGACACAGCCCTGCAGAGCTTGGGTGGTTCCTGGAATTAGCCTGAGAGGGTGGAGGGGGTCCTGACGGGCTTCGTGAGATGCCCCCCACCCAGCGAGAGGTGCTGGTGCTGGTGATGGGCACAATGGCAGCAGCTACCGTCCCTTGACCTTACGTACTGTGTGCCAAGCGTCATGCTACACACTTGACCTCACCGGATTGTCACATGAGGCAGAGGCTGTGGTGACCCTCATTCTCTAAAGAGCAAAAATGAGGCTTAAGTGGATTTCTCAATGGCATGTAGCTTCCAAAGCCAGGAAGCAGTAGCCAGGCATTCTCTGGGTTGGAGGCCAAATTACAGCCGATTCTCATTATTTGTGGCGGTTCTGGCCTGCAAAGGCATCTCGATGCCTGAGTTGTGGGATCCCAAAGCATCGCTCCTAAGGGAAATGAGGAGTTAGGTTCCTGGGAGCCCCTGGTCCCATCTCTGTCAGCTGATCAATGTGTAACCTTGTTTTCCATGTATTTCTGTTTAAAGACATCTTATTGAGTCTGTACTGTGCGCTCATTAGCCCTGAACTCACGCCTGAAAGAAGTTCATGTAACACTCGCACTTCCCCCGTTAGGGCACGCCACAGCTGTCCTGCACTTAGGACACCAGACGGCCCTTCAGCACTGCTCTTGGGGGGCATTTTGCACAGTGAAACCACCAACCAGAAGCAAAAAATGCAAAATCCGTGGCACCGAGTAGACCTCGAGAGGGACGCTTGTTCAGGGTCCCCTTGTCCCCCTGAGCTGGGGCCCTGTGTGGGTGACTCAGCGTTTGCTGCTCTGCTCACGTCTGTGGCTGGCTCTGAGAGCACCGCACATATTGATGTTGGGGTCATGAGTGAATTTTGGTGAGTAGGCAAATGCGTAGATGTCGACTCTGAATAACGAGGATCACGTGTATCTCAGGCCAAAGGCAGGTTTCTCACAATTCACGCATTTCTGGGAGAATCTGGGGAGGAGGGACTGGGATACATCTCGCTTGTTCTTGTGTTTTTTCCCTTCAAGCTTGGGGTTGGCGTTTCCCTGCCACCCCCGTTCAAAGAGCCCCCTCCTTGGAGGATGTCGGCAGCCCTAAATGAGAGCGGGTGGCCCTGGGCAGAGGGTCAGGCTGGGACCCAGGGCCTCCTGAAGCCCGCCGTGTGAGGGATGGGGGCGCCCAGCAGCCTCTGGCCCCCTCCTGCGGTTTCTGGGCCCTTATTTACCTGTTCTGATCTCTCGTTGGGCTTGACAGTAGTGCGAGTCAGGACAGCTATTCTCAGCTCACATTCGTGTTCATGTGGCTCCTCGTGACTCCTGGTCTGTTGCAGAACATGGCAGGTTTAAGTTCAAGTTCCTAGATCCACAGAGCTAGAAGTTCTCTCCAGGTCCTGATCCTTAACCCACCGTGTGATCTTATGTAACTTAGTCTATTCAACTTTCAGTTTCTTCATCTGTGAAATGAGGGCAATAACTATATCTGCTTAGATTTTTTGTGAAGATTAAATGCATTCACTCATGTAAAGTGCTTAGCATGGTGTCTGCAGTATGATAAATACTCAGTAAGCATTAGCTTTTAGACTTTTATATGTAATTTAAAAAATTAGACTCTGATTTTTTTCTGTATACCGTCTCAGGATGAAGGATGGGCTTTGGAGTCAGATTACCTCAGTTCTACTCCTGTCTTCTCCTTTCTCTTGTCTGAATAACTTTGGGCAAATTACTGATTCTTTGAATCACAGCTTCATAATTTGTTAAAGAGGGGAAAAAGTCTAGGTCTCAGATTTTTTTTTAATATTAAAGTATAATTGACTTATAATATTATATTAATTTCAGGTGTACCACATAGTGATTTGCTATTTCTGTACGTTGTGAAATGATCACCAGGCTAAGTCTAGTAACCATCTCTCACCATACAAAGGTATCACTCTATTGTTGACTATATTCCCCATGCTGTACATGACACCCCCAAGACGTAGTCATTTCATAACTGGGAGTTCTTTCCTCTTAATCCCCTTTACCTATTTCGCTCATCCCCCCACCCCACCTGGCTCCCCTCTGGCAACCATCCATTTGTTCTCTGTGTCTAGGAGTCTGTTTCAGTCTCAGGTTATTTGGAGTGTTAAATAATACACTGTATTTAGGAGAACTCTAGCAGTGGGTCTGACACACGGTGAGCCTTGATAGATCCTTGCTGTTAAGGTGATTATGATTATTAACAATAATATGGTAACTGCATTTCTGAGAGTGCATTGAAATTCGTTCTGTAGATTTGGGGCTCATCTCTTATCTTTGTTAACAGACTTTCTTCCAACCAGGTGCATCACTGGAACGCACCTGCTGTTTGATGGGGGGATTGCTGTGTGGTCCTGCAGAGGCTCTGGATGGACGAGGGCTGAGGGTTCAACGGGTAGAGGATGGCTGGAGCTGCAAGTGAGGGTTCTGGTGAGACAGCAGGAGTTGTACTGGGAGAAGGCATTTTGCTCCTTAAAATTCCAATTCTCCTGTGTCTGGGGCTCGTGGAGGAGGACAGCCACTGGGGAGGAGCCGTGTTTTTACGTCACGTGTCTGTCACTGGGTAGTAAGGTGCCGGCCGTGATCACAGGAGTCCCTGGAAGCAGGCGGGTCTCCTGTGGGCTTGGAGAGAGTCAGTAGGTCTCTTCGTGGCCCGTCGTCCTGTGTCTCCGCAAGTACACCCCACTGTGGGATGCTTCGACCAGGCTGCCTCGTCCACGGCTGCTTGACGGGACAGCCTCGCGCACGCCGTGCCTCTGCGTTAAACCGTCCATTGCAAAGTCGTTGACATCATTCCACAGCTGACCTTTCTTGCCCCACCTCTCTTCCCCAAACCTCTCCTTCCATGGGTCCTGTAGGTGGGTAAATCTGCCTTTGCTACATCCCCACGCTGGGGAAATCGGCTGGCTCTGCTAAGTGTGATTGGAGCCGTTTGTTTTTAAGCTGCACATAAGCATCGGGTGAGATTTATAGCACTTTCCTTCTTGCCGAATCGACCCACTGGGAGCCGTTAAAGTTTTATTGCTCTCCGCAGTTGCCTGGCCAGAGTGGAACTGAGGGGGCCTGCAGTTGGAAAAGCTTCTTCTTCTGTTGGCTTGTTCACAGGGAATATCGGGGCAGGGGAGGGAATAAAAAGGATGCTTATTTTGTTCAGAACCCTCATTTTGGTCCCAATCCTTTTCCAAACTGCACTGAACTTTCAGGATGACTCCCCATATAATTTGCACTGCGTGCTAAGCCTTCCCCCTCGATCAAGACCTGCCCAAGGTCCCACCTCTTCCTGGAAGTCTTGTGTTGATCCAGGGAAGGTCAAGAGTTTCCCTGATACTCCTCTCCCCTCTCTCTTGGCTGGACCCCAGTCTCTTTTTCATGCCGGGGTCTTGGTCCCAGAGTGTGAGATCCAGTTTCCTCCAGACTTGTGGCTGCCTCCTATTACTGGTCAGTGTACAGGTGCTCTGCTCATGACTCTTAAAGTTGTAGAGTCCTAAATCTGGAAGAAGTATTAGAAATTCTTCAGTCCACCTGAAGCCGTACATTGAGCTACTCAGGTTCACGCAGTGACTGAGGCCTTTTTATGCCTGTCCTCAAGAGAGCGTGTTGGCGAGGTGTCTTCTTACGGCAGGTTGAAGAAAGGAAAAGTAGTCCAGCGATGACATCGCCTGGCTCCCGCTCTCTCGTTAGGCCTTTGGATGAAATGCTTCCACGTGGCCTGGTTTCTGCAGGAGGGAGACGTCCTCATTCACTGTCCAGCAGTAACACACATTGCATGTTTATCATGTGCCAGGCACCCTGGAAGGTCCTGGACAACAGGCACACAGGCCGTGCATCAAAGACATCTTAAATACTGTCCCCTGAACAGCAGCTGGAATGAGAGGATGGCCTGTGTCTTGTGGTCACTTATTGAGCCGTGAGGGCCAAGCCGCAAGCAAAATCGATCTTTAGTGTAGTGAGATACAGCATAGAAGGATGACAACAGTGGCCATTTTTGAGCATCTGTTTTATTCAGGTACTACATTAACTACATGAATCATTTCATTTTGATTCTGATAAAAACCCTTCCAAGATGGGTTTCAGCTGTGTGCTCTCTATAAGAAAACCAGCATTGAAACAGGGTTCGTTGATGGACCCAAGGTGGCACAGCCGACGGGGTGGAGCTGGGGCCTGGCAGCCAGACGGGGGACCCGCGCCATCCCTGCACTCTGTCTCCCGTCTCACTCACGCCCGTCAGCTCTGGGAAGGGTTCGTAGTCACTGTACTCACGTCAAGCTGCTCCCCTCTTCCTTGTGTATCTGCATTTCAAGAATGAATGTTTTACCCTCGGGGGCAGGAATTCTGATGTGAGTGCCTTGTGCGAGGTCAGCCCCTCAGAGGCCTGCTCTACCAGCTGCGTCGCCCCAGTGCTTACGGCACCAAGGACCCTCCACTTTCACCGGGGGTTGTCAGCAGTGTAGCAGAGTGGTTGAGAGCCATGCGCTGGGGTCAGAGTCCAGGGTTCCCTTCTTGCCCTGCACCTTGTTACGTGCTAAGTGATCTTCACCTCCTATGGGCCTCAGCTTCCTCATCTGTGCCATAGGAATGGAAAAAAACAAAAAAAACCCCCTACCACACATGCTTTCTATGAGGCGGAATGAAAGCCAATACGTCTAAAACACTTAGGATGATGCCTGGCACATAATAAAGTCTCAATAAATTTTAATTTTTGATATCTCTCTTTTCAAGCATCTAAAGCCATTCACACTTATTGTCACATTTAGCCTCGTAATCTAGGGTAAAAGCTATCATTATAAAATCAATTAAGGAGGTGCTCTTAATAAGAAAGACACGTGACAGGTACTGGAATTCAGTGAAACGAACCCAAGGCAAAGCAGAGGGTTCAAATTCCTCGATATAGATCTCTCTAGAAGAAACCCATCTTCTTATTACTACAGATGTCAGATGGTCAACAGCCCTGGTTGAGCAGCCCTTCTGATTTTGGAGCTAAGGTGAAGCACAGAGTTTGGTTGTGTTGTGGCAGAGACACTTTCCCTCATCACCTAATCATCCCCAGAGTTGTTGGGACAAGATTAACCATCCAGAACACCTGTGGGCCCAGAGCCCTGAGTACCCATCCCCTTTCTCCCCTCACACGTCCCACAGGCCAAGAGCAGGAGAGGACGGCCCACTTTCCTAATAGCTCTCAAACTTTTATACTTTCTAGGTTTATTGATGAGGGTTAAACTGGCACAGTGAAACAAGTGGAGGGAATTCAAAATAGGTAGTACTTACACCCGTTGTGCCTCTGTGTGCTGAGCAAACCCATCTCTTTCTAGCCGTTGTCACAACATAATGGTTTTAATTATAAATGTAATTCTTGTAGTTATAATAATTTATTGGAATTTGCTACGTGCCAGTCATAGTGTGAGGCGGGTTGATCTAGGGTAGGAAGCTTCCCAACCGTCTTATGAGGCAAGGACATCTGTGGCAGAGTTTCCTCAAGACTCAGAGTCAGGACCATGGACAGAGGCCACGGCCCCTGTATATCTGTCCCTTGCTGGCCTCCTGCACCCACTCTGACCGCCACCTTCTTGCTCTCCTCAAACATACAGAGCTGTTCCACTTTCGGGAGCTCTGCCCTGGGAATCCCTCTCCTTGGAAAGGGTTCTCCCTGCCCATCAAATATCTTACTTTCTTTTGAGAGTTGGGTCCTGGGGCAGGTCTGCCCTGACCAGACTTTGTGAATTAACCCTTTCATTTTATTCACAGCACTTTTCACTTTTTCATGTGTTTGTCTCATAATCTAACTTCTTTGTTAGGATCGCAAGCCCATGCAGACAGGGATTTTGTGTGTCTTGTTCACCCTGCGTTTCACTCTAGGGAAATGCTTGCAATAGAGCAAGCACTGGATAAATATTTACTGAATAAACACAAACCCTGAATGAAGGAATGGATCAACTAAGTGGATGGCTTAGAGCGATTGATCAACTTCCTAAGTTCACACTTCTGGTGTTGGTTGGGTAACTTCTCCTGGGAGAAGCTGGCTGATGCACCAAGAGGCTGTTTCGTCCGGTCCTCTTGTTGGAGAGGTGGAGGATACAGGTTTCCGGACGCCCGGCCTGGGGTGGTTCCCCTCTCCTTTGGGTCTTTTCGTGAAGGGACCGGATGCTGATGTCAGCAGACAGGCTCGGGGGCGGGGGGGCGTCTTGCCTCTTCACGGGGCTGGGCTGGTTCTGGACGGAGGGTGAGTGCAGGGTGGTGGAGTGGACCAGAAATCCTCGCCACGTGCTTGACAAGTATCTGATAGAATGCTGTGCAAAGAGCACAGACGTGAGGCCAGAATGTCTGAACTGAGGGGAGCCGCCTCCCTGGCCAGCCTATGAGAAGTCCTTCATCTTCCTGAACCTCAGCTTCCTCAGCTGAGACGTGGTGGGCAGGCAGGACCGGACCGTCCGTGGCCTGCACGAATGCTGTCAGCTCTGAGGGACCCTCGGGCGTCCACCTGGTTCTGCCCTTGTTCCTGCCGGTGCTGCCGGCCGGTGCTGGCCCAGCGTGGGGTGGGGCCCAGTCATTCTGCAAAGGGCCCTGGCCCTGGTGGGGAGGGACTGGTGCCTGTCTACCAGCCGCTGTTTCAGTCTGGTCTCTTGGGTTCCTTCCTTGGTCCAGTTAATTAAAAGGGGGCATCTCAGAGGGAAAACAGAGCAGGGGGACTGGAAGCAATGTTTTTATCCTGCTGGTTATCAAGAAACTGTAATTGTGGGAAACACCCAGTGAAGCCTCGAGAGACTCCTGTGTGTTCTGGGAGTGCGGAGACCCACCAGGGTGAGGGGAGAGAGAGGGGAGGGGGCCCTTTTGAGAGAGAAAGAGGAAAAATACTTCCTCAGAGCGGGGAGCTGGCCGGTGGGTGTGTCTTCTAATTTAATTACTTACCTTTCCCTCAAATTGTTTATGGTTCGCTAAGCTATTAAATGCGCCATAAGCAAACTGCTCTTGAAAGAGGAAGTGGATTTATTTGTTTTAGTTACCACTCCAACAAAAGTCTATTTCTTCTGCTAATTAAGATTCCATTCGTTAATTTAAATGTTATGCTAATTAAAGTATAATTCTGAAGATGTAAAAAGAGGTTAGAAAAAAAAGGAAGAAAAAACTGGGTTGGCCTTTAGGAATCGCATGGAGTTTATTGCGTTGTAATAACGGTAAGCAGGGTAATTATTTCATTTGCTGTGTTCCATGATTCTACTCATTCATAGCCCTCCTCACACTTCAGCTCATTAACACACACTTCCCTTCTCCCCCATGGGAGTTTTCTTGTGATGGTTTAAGATGAGTTGTGAGTTAGGTCCTTGAAGCAATGTTTAGAGTTTCTTCAGCTGGGTCACACAGAGTGCTGCAAGCTGCTGCTTGATTTGATGCTTAGAGAGAAAAAAAGAAAACATCTGGATTTCTGCTTCGTAACCAGTTTCTGGAGCCCAGTTGCTGCTACTCCAGCTTTTTCTCCCTCCTCTCCAGAAGCCTGGGTATTTTATAGAAGACAGAGATTATGATATTTTACAAGAAAGAGGATGACTTTTCTTGGCCAAATTTGTGCCTAATGCTTCTGGTCTGAGCTCGGGGAGGGGACTCTGGTGACCTCTGTGCACGTCCGTGACGTGGGCTAAACTGGTCACCTCCCAAGCCTCAGCCTCCTCATCAGTCAGGTGGAGGTTGTTGGGAAGATTAAAGGCACTCAAGCTTATGAAAGCTCCCAGCGTGTGGCTGGAACATAGCAGGCTGCCTAGGTGGCCGCTTTCTCCCCGTGTCCTAATTCTGAGGCTGCAGCCCCGACTGGAAAATAGGCCTGGAGTTTCCTTCTCAGCTTGGACTCTGGGCCTCCGGGTGATCAAAAGAAGAGTTAGCTTCTGCCTCCTGTTAAGGCAAACCACGTGGAGCTGAATGCATCGGTTATTCATTGCTGCTTAACTGGTTACCCCCAAACTTAGTAGATTAAAGCAGCAAACACTTAGGATCTCACAGGTTCTGTGGGTCAGGAATCTGAGAGGCTTCTCTGGGTGTTTCTGGCTCAGAGGCCCTCAAGGGACCTGACCATTAACACGCCAGCCATGGCTGCAGCCACGTCAGGCGTGAGGACCCAGGACCACACTCGCTCATGGGCTACTGGCGGGAAGCTTAGCTCCTCATCATGGGGTGTCTGCACAGGCACCAGCTTCCCGAGCAAGTGGTCCAATGAAGAGGGGGCAGCACATTGCCTCTCACCCCCCGTCTCCGCTCCACACCCTCATCCCCTTCCTCTACCCACTGCCAGGCCCCAAGTCCTCCGGCCAGCACAAGAGGGGGTGACACAGGAGGGAGGGAAACCCAGGAGGCCGACCACAGGACCCTCTCGGAGGCCTGCCTGCCTTTTGGGTTCACTCCCCGGTGTGACAGTGTTTGGCTCTGTCTCACCCTCCCCTCCTCAGAGCCTGGGTCTTCAGGCCCTTCAGTGGCTGAGCTTATGTCCCGCCCTTGACCTGCTGTCCTGTCAGGGCCGCCGGGGATGTGCTTGGACCCCGCTGTCCTGGGAGAGGCCCCACCCATTTCCATGACAGAAGGACTTGGAAGAGGGCTGGCAAAGGTGGGTGGAGAGAGGCGTCGTCTCCTGAAGACCCCGTCTGCTCCAGGCCGAGTCTCTGAGGATACTCGCGGCCTGGGCAGTTCACAGGAGCATAGGACTGCCTTTGGGGATAAGCCTCCAGAGCTGGGATTGATAGGAAGGGGCGGATGAGAACGAATGCACCTGCATCCCTGTTGGATTCTCAGTGCCAGGAAGGCAACGCAGAGCGCACCGTGGAGTGAATAGCCTTTCATTTCTCATCTGCCTGGGTGGCCCCTTCTTTTTACTGGCGTCTTTCTTGCCAACTGTTGACAGAGAGGTTAACACCATAAACACAAGGCCGAAGTCTCAGCTAACTCTTGACAATTCCTGCTCTCCTCTGGCCTGAGGCTCGGGAGGGAGGGGAAGATGATGGTGCCCGGGGAGCGGAGGGCGGGAAGCGGGGAGGTCAAGTTGGGTCCTTCGCTTCCTCAGCAGAATTGCCTTTGGCAGGTGCGTTACTCTTCGGGGCCGTGGGAAAAATTCCATCCAGAGTCTCCACAGAAATGGGATGCGGTGTGAATTGTCACGCAGCTGGGAAGAGGGGCTCTTACACTGGCCGCCCACAGGCTTAGTCCATGGCCCGCATGTGCCCGCTCTGCTCACGGGGTGCAGACCTGGCTCGCCCAGGGTCCCACACAGCGTAGGTGTCAGGACACAGCGGAGTCTCAGGTGACAGATGGATCCCGTGAGCTTTTATGGCTCAGGGATGAATAACTGATTCCGACCCTATTGAAGTTTACAGATGGCTCTCTAAGAGCCTCAGTCACTATAGTTTTTTGGATGCTGGATCCCAAAGAAATGCCCCAGAAGCACCCGTGAAGATGGACTCGCTCACACCTGACGTGCGCTCAGGAGGGAGCTGGTGGTACCTTCCGTGAGCAAACGTTTACTGAACGTCAGCTGTCATGCCCAACTCTGGGTTATTCTGGAGACAGTGGTGATAACGACTCAAGACTGGATCCCTGCCTTCAGTCCATCTACCCGGGGGGCGGGGGGGGGGCGGGACGGGGGGCGGTGTCTCAGGTGGGTGAGCAGCTGGTTACAGGTGGCTGGGCTGCACTCGCATCCCCCCCCAGACATCTGCCAGCTGTGTGACTTGCAGCAAGTCACGCCCCCTTGAGAGTCAGGGAACAGTGTTTAGATGGGATTTGTGGTTTAGCAGGTGTGTCATCCCAGGGATTCAGGCAGTTGTTGGGGGGAACTCGAGGGGCGGGATCATGGATGAGCTTTTGCCCCGGTCTGGATGGGATGCATCCAGAGTCTGGACCGAGATGATGGGGCGATGGAGGCGAGGCAGGATTTTCAGGGAGCGGCAGAGAGAGAAGGTGCAGGGGAGGAGGGGGAGGGAGGGAGATAGCTCAGGGCTAGCGCCTGGGCGACTGGACACTGGTGTTACTAACCAGTGGGGGGAAAGTGGGAGAAAGAGCGGAAGATGGCAAAGAGAAGAAATTTAGAACTCGCGTTCTGGCTGCGTTGTACTCAGGGCTCCCAAGTGTCTGTGGTTTTGCTCTGTGACCTGGGTTTCCTGACCCAAATTCAAGGTCACCTGAGCAGCTGAGGCTCAGAGAAACTGCCTAGGAGCGGGTCTCCCATGGTGGTTTTAAAAACTCCTGTCATGCTCAGTGAAATAAACGTGGAGAGATGCTGTCCTGTCCCCTCCTGTGTCGGGCTGGACGGAGAGGGGGGACAGGACATTGATCGGGTCGAGATAGATGGGAGGCGAAGCCCCCGCTGAATCAGTGTTCGCTTAAAGACTGCAACAAATGGGAGTAAAGGTTGAAAGACATTTATTGAGGTGAATCTGAGTGTGTGTTTTATTAGTGAGCGCGGTCCTGGGTTGATAGAAATGCCCAGCCTAGACACTTCCAGGAGCAGTAAATCAGGGCTTTCTTCCTTGGCCGGCCGCCTGGGCAGTGATGTAGGGGTGCCCAGCCCCCGGCCAGAAGGGTGGAAGAGAACCTTGGCTGCAGTCCGTCTGGGGTGGAGGCGGGGTGCGCCGGGAGGGCGTCGCTGGGGCCACTCAGGCCTCCTTCCCCTCCTCCATCACTCACAGGGGAGATGACACATGCTCACTGCAGGGGTGGCCGCTCCCAGGCGCTCTCAGGACTAGCATGCTCCCCGCCCCTCCCGCCAAGTTCATTTGCCCAAACTTTTGCCCAACTGACGCAGGAGCTGTTAAGCGAGCGACAGCCACACAGCTGGCCGTTCATGGGCCGCCGGCGCTTGATGAATGAGCCCCGTGCTCATGTCGGGGCGGGGCTGGGGGGTGGCAGCTCTGTGTAAAGGGTCAAACAGTGAGCCGAGTCGACAGCAATAATACCCCCTGCCTGGCTCCGCCGCCTCCCCGAGTCAGCGGGCGGCTGCAGGCACCCGAGGAAAGGCATCTCCGCGTGGTGGCGCGTCAGCGTGGCGCTCCCGCCGGCCCATGGCGTCCGCGGGCACCGTCCGAGGGGCTCGGGCCCGGGCCTGCTTCAGGGGCGCGCGGGCCGCTCTGGGGTGTGCTCACACTCACCATGAGCAAGTCCACATAAAGCCTTGTGTGCAAACGCTGAAATGAACTTGGACACACGAATCCAGAATCAGCCGCCCCTTGGCAACCTCAGTTCACTCAGCAGGTGGGTTACCGCACTCGGCCCCGGGCTTGCCCACGTGTCCTGTGGCCGCTCCTCCATCGTCCCCGTTGGATGAGAAATTGCCTGCGTTCTGCCTTCTGCTCCTTCTCCTCCCGCGCGGCGCCTTCTCCAGGTGTGAGGTCCCTCTGCACGGCGTCAGCCACCGGAGCCGCCTCCCCAAGGTGTGTGTACAGTACTCAGGTACTGTTGTCCCCTGAGCTCCCACCTCCCCCGGGGCGTGGCGCCCAGCACCTCCTCCTGTAGATTCCGGAGCGCCCCTCCTTCACCGTCCCCGATGCAGGCACACAGGCTTCCTTCTGAGTTTGCCCGTCGCTTCTCCCGCCGCCCCTCCACTTCCCTCCGGTGGTTCTCCGCGTCTCCTCCGCACCCACCCTCCCCTCCAGGCTGTTGCGAGGTCTTACCAGCACCCCTCCTTCCCCGATGAGCCTCCCCGACCCAGCCCAGACCGCTCTCCCTTCGAGCTTCCGGCGCACGCCCCGCCGTAGGCCCCAAAACGTCACCCACGACTCCCCAGATGGGGTTTGCTGATATTTCACCCCGTGTCCTGCTCTGCTCCCCCCTTTCCTCCTCCCGCCCTGCACTGGCTGACAGGCCACTCCCATCCTCCTTCATGTCCTGCTCATGCCGTGGTCTTGCTGTGAGTCTGCAGTGCTCAGGTTTCCATCCTCAGCCTCGTCCTGGAAACTGATTTCACGGCTGACTCACGTGAGGATGCACGCGTAGTGACAGAGAAAGTAAACCTACAAGATCAGGAAGGGCAGGAATCTGCAGGGAGACGGAGTGTGTTGGATGTCAAAACCAGAATCACAGAGGAAGGCCTCAATATTGAATTTAATAAGGATACATGTCAAGTCACATTTTGAGGTTTAAGAAAGAAATATCTAAAAGCTACTGAGTAGGAAATGTATGGTTTAGCTAAAGTACCAACTAACACAATTCTACTCGTAAGTATAACTAACTTAAGACAACATAGAATATAGTTATCAAAAAAGATAACAGAATCTCAGGCAGTAGTGAAATAATCTACCAGAAGGATGGTGAGTCTTCATTTTTCAATTTTAGGCATTTTACAACTGGAATATGATATTGCAGTCAGAGTAACATGCTCCGTGAAGAAATTAGACAAAAGGCATGCTTAATGAATGTTAATTAGGAAAAGTTAAAACCCATAATATATGTGAATTATTTGTCTCAGTATCTCTTCCAAGACTGAAGTTGTGTAAATGACCTTTCTAACCCCGCACTGAGGCCCTTTGAAGTTTTATTTATTTATTTATGATCTAAATGAAATGTCACCTCTTTAAATCCTTCCTAATGCATGTCATGTGAATTCACTGTATCCTCTTTGATTATCCCATTGAATTTCACTTGATTTTCTACTTATATTCTGGCCAGTTGTTTACATTTCTGTCGTTTGCCACCAGATTTTAAGCGACATCAGGGCAAGGACTGTGTTGTACTCATCTCTGTATTTCAGAAATTAGCACATAATCAGTAAATGTTGAGCAAACTCAGATACAGAGACAAAACTGTCCTTTAAACCAGGATTACTCAAGCTGTGAGCTGTGTTCTAGCTGTTTCTGAAAGTTCTCAGAGAAGCCTGGTTTCAAAACTATTAATACCTATTCCAGGAAGAGTTCTGTGGCTAATTAAGTTGGGGAGATTTGGGGTTCAATACAGTGGAGCTGGCTTCTTTACTGTAGGACATTTTGGAACCTTTAATACATCATGTACCCTGTGAATCACCAAAAGTTGGCTGTTATGTATAGGATATACCAAAATCATCTGACTATAGAACGCAGCTTTTACGCGTCACCATTTAATGTTTCATGGAGCACAGTTGGAGACATGCTGAGCTAAGTCTTTTTTTTAGAGAAATGGCACACAACCTGTCCAAGAAGTGCTGAAAATTAAAGTAAAAGTGTAAGAACCAGAAACACTTAAAGGCAAAAGAAGGAGATGCTAGACAAACACATGCTCTAGACTTGAAGAAAATATATATCAAAAAGTTGAGAGAAAAGTTTGCCATGATGACAGCTAGAAAAGATTGGGACACTCATTATAGATCACAGAATTTCCTGAGAAGGAGAAAAATAAGTGAAGCTGCTGAAGAAACCACAGTTTCTTCTGACCACGGAGGGAGCTCTCTGAGGAGGTTGGCTCAGAGGATGAAGTAGAGATGGAAATCCGTTGGGTGATACAGGGATGTCAAAGGGTAGCACCTTGGCACGCAAGGCAGTGATAGCCAGGGGTGAAGGGGGGTGATTGGAACAAACCATTAGTGTGTGAACTAATTAGAAGGCACAGGGGACCCTTATGAGCCCATGAGCAACCTGTTTTGGATGACTGGTTTGGAAATGCATCATCCAGAGTTTGAATATAGCCTCTGTTTTTGGTTCTGCCTTTTTCAAAGACTTAAATGGCTAAAAGCCATGATTATCAAATTTGCATTTTGCATAAAGCAAAAATCTGGATAGTCAACACATGAGACAAGGAAGTCAGGATTAGAAAGATGGCAACTGCTGAGAATCATTGATCAAAACAGTTGCAAAATGAAAGTAAGTGGAAGTAAAGAGGAATAGTTAAAATTACTTCATTTTCCTGGAAGTTGGTACTTTTGACTACCTTCATCCAATTTAAAATTGGATATTTAAAATTAATCTAAAATTTGCAGGGTTGTGGGGTCTGATTTCATTGCCTTTGGAGAGGAGAAAATGACAAGAGTATTGGCCAAGAAAGTAGACATTGCCCCGCCTGCTGCCACTATGTAAGTAAAAATATTAAATTTAATACCAGTGTAACATTCGGGTAAAGGACGTTGTTATTTAACTGTCCTCCTTAAAGGCCATACAAAATATGGAGCATTTTGTTCTGTTTTGGGCATGATTTGGAGACACAAAACTTTGATTCAAAGGAGATGGCTTAGGAAAGTGAAGGGAAAGATACAAATCCCATCTGAAGAAAAATGGTTGGGAGTACTGGCGATGTTTAATTTGGAAAAGAAAAGACTTTGGGGAGACATAGCTTCTTCCAAACATCTGAAGCATAAGAAGAAAAATTGGGTAAACTGGATGGCTTCTGGCGTCAGAGTGGAGAGTAATGCCTAGGATTGCAGGGAGGCAGATTTCAGCTCCACGTGGCACGTTGAACTTTTTCACAGCCAGGGCTGCGCAGCAGGGAGCTGGTCCCCCCGAAGGCCTGGGTGAGTGGCCTGTCCCCTCAGTGAAGACCCAGGGCAGCAGGGCTCCCATCACTTCCCTCTCTCCCTCCCCACTAATCCGGGTCCACTCGGGAAACAGGAACCATACTAGGTGTTTCAAACAGAAAGGATTGAACACGGAATAGTGTCTGGGTACTAAACGAACCGGGAGAATCACTGAGTGCCCAGAGGTAACTGTCCAGGGTGCCACCACCCCTGGAGAGGGGGGATGGAGGGGACCAGGGGACCCTCAGGGCGGAGGAGCTTGGGCAGAGATCTGGGGAGTCAGCGCTCAGATTTCTGAAAAGGGGACACCTCTGAGAGCCTGGCGGGGCCAGCTCTGGGATTTCCAGACGGAAGGTAGAGGTGGGAGCCACCTCCGGGTTCCCCAGGCAGGAGCAGGAGAACAGAGGGGTGCGTCCTCCCCACACTACCCTCCACTTTTACTCTGGGCTCTTCGAGTGACAGGACATCTGGAAACGGGGTTCTCAGCATCGCGGCCTCAGAGCTGCAGGGCAGCATGTGATCGATGAACTTGGAGTCCACCACAGCCCAACTCTTTGGCTCCTGGGAACCCGCACACACCCTTCTGCCTGCATGGGGACCCCTGCTTCACCCCAGCCTCCACTCCTGCATTCACTGCCCACATCACACACCCTTTGCCCTCAGATAGCACCTGGGCCTGGTCAGTTTCCTACCTGCTGGGATGACTCACATCTTCACTTCTCAGCGGTGTGTCCTGCTTTGGCCGGTGCTTCAGTTTCCCACTGACGTGAGCTAGTGGACCTGGAAACACTGTGGCAGCTCCCCCCGAACCCTGACACCATTTCTCTTTTCTTTTTCTCCCGCCTTTCTCCTACTTCCCTGCAAAATACCCAGACGGATGTTGTAGGGGAGGTTCCTGTAGTGGGTGAGAGGTTAGACCAAACTAATTTTCATGCTCCTTCAAGCAAAAGTTTCAAAGTGGTAAATATAAGCAGATTGTTATTATTTTGCATTAGTTAGTTGTGTTGCATTAGGTCTTTTGTGCCACTGGATATCTTATATCTGGACTGATTTACACGTATATCTCTTCTCAGTTACTGTCTTTATCAAAGAATTCATACCTGATGGAGAAAATTTAGAAAGTGCAGGTAAACAAAAAGACTACAAAGCTTATAACATAACTCGGAGCAGTTGTCACTGATCAAATGTTGGTAAATATCCTTCTAGGCATTTTTCTATACTCGTCAGTTATATATAGAGGTATTTGTATCGTTAACTACAAATAGTTTTATAATCTTCTTGGTAATTTGAGGGCAATTTTTAATGTATTTGGGCATCCTTCCTTCCACAGATCATCCATGTACCATTTTTACTGTCTGTCCAGGACTGCAGCATGTGGCTGTATCATATTTTATTTAACCAGTCCTCCATCACTGGGTGTGGGTTGCTTAGGATGGTTGCAGTCTTAAGTATTTGTGCATATTTTCAATGATCATCATAGAATAAATTCTTTCTAGTTAATTCATTTATAACTTTTTAATTGCCAAAAATATTTATGTATCTGCTTATTGCAAAAGACACACTAAGACAACTCTGGCGATTTTTAATTCTTATGTAAACCTGATCTTTTGCTGAATCTGACCCTTTGCCTGCAGCCCGACCCAATGCCTTCCTCTGCTCTTGAGTGATAGGAAGTCAGTCCAGCCTGTTTCCTTGTCCCTTCTTGCCTCCTTCGCACACTCTCTGTGCTTGGTAAAGTCTTAGCAGACGTCCCTGGCAATATACTTTCCCCTCCCCAGCACCAACTCTTGAATCAAAATATCCTTCTTAAAATGTGGAAGGGCCTGGAAATGAGCAACAAGGAGCCAAGACTTTGGTCTCAAGGTTCCCGAGGCTTCATCCAGTGACCGCTGCCCTGCCCCGCCCCAGCTGGGGGGAGCACAGAGATGCGGTGTCTGTCCTCAGAACTGACAACTCCGTACACAGAAAACAGGCAGGAGGCTCTCAAGACGTGACATGAATGTAATAGAGGTCAAGCCGCAGCAGCAGCGCAGAGGGTGAGGCGGCGCTTGCAGGGACACTGGGGAGACCCCGGGTCCTGTCCTGTTAGCCAAGCCACACAAGTGGGCACATGGGGGCATGGTCCCAGCGCCAGGCCACCCCCTGTGCACGTCAGGTTTGCAAGTTCAGTTCTCAGGTCATCCCTAAAAATGGCTCCTGAGTTACTTTCTCCTCGGAAGCTGAGAAATGAAGCTTAAGTCGTGATGACTCCTGCCCAAGGGCAGGACTCCCGGGGTTCTCTTTCCCTCCACCCTGAACGAGAACTTGTGGCCCATTGTCTGCAGGGCAGGCTGGAGACGGTGTGGATGAACCAGGCGGCCCTGGTGTTGTGCAGCTTACCGACTGGTGCACAGGGAGGAAAGTGTGTGCTTATGGGGTGAGCAGACAGCTTGGTACCTGACAAGCTAATGGTTAAGTGTCTGTTCACCTGGCAGGCTGCAAGAATTCAGAGGAAGGCTCTGTGCAGGAGTTGGTCATGAGGGGTGGGCAAAGTTGGGGTATAAAGACAGGGCGGGGACCAGCCTGGACAGAGGTCAGGGATGAGAGAACGTTGGTGCCTGGAGAGAGTGATGCGGTGTGAACTGACAGTTTACATTCTTCTCTGGAAACATTTGATTTTTGTAACAGCTTTCTACGTAGATTATAATTATTGTCCCATTTTACAGATGAGGAAATTGAGTCTTGCACTTGAAGTGATGTGCTTCAGGGCCATTCCCAGCTTTCATGTGACACATGAGCTCCAGGAGATAAAGAGCTTAGAAAGGGGGGTTGGGCCTGAGAAGTGGCACCTGGATGCCAAGATGAGGAGTTTATGTGGAGAGCTGATGAAATAAAAATGCATGAGGAAACGATGGCCAAAGGAAAAGTTTCGATCAGAACTGTGCTTTAGGAGGACTAATCCAGCAAAAGCAACAGTCCGTAGGAAGGTCAGATTGGTAGCAGGGGGATCTGTTAAGAAGTTACTTTAACAGTTAGTGCCCAAGGCAAAAAGATTCTAAGGAGGGAATTCCACCATTTTGCAGAGATGCATGAACAGAATGTTCCACACGGCATTTTTTCCCCATTTTTAAACAGTGTTATTGAGATACAATTGACACACAGTAAACGATGCATATTCAAACTGAACAAATTGGTAACTTTTGGGGTATGCACAAGATCACCACAATCAATGTGTGAACATAACTGTGCCCCCCAAATGTTTCCTCCTGCCCCTTGGTGATCCCTCCTCACTCCCCCTCCCCCCTCCACCCCCTCAGGAAACCATTAATCTACTTTCTGTTAGATTAGGTTGCATTTTCTAGAGTTTTGTGTAAAAGGAATCATGAAGTATGTACTCTTCCTTGTTTAGCTTTTTTGTTGTTATTGATAATAATTATTCTGAGATTCATTCACATTATTGTCTCCATTCCTTTGAATTCCATTGTATGGATGTACCACTGTTCGTCTATCCATCCACCTATTGATGGACTTTGGGTTGCTTACAGTTTTGGATTTTACAACTAAAGGTGCTGTGAACATCTGTGTACAAGTCTTTTTATAGAATATGCTTTTATTTCTCTTGGATAAACACCTAGGAGTAGAAGGCTGCATCATATAGTAGGCATATGTTTAAAGTTTTAAATAACCTGCACAGCATTTTTTTATTGAAAAAAAATTAAAAAAAATAAAAAAATTACTTCTGAAAAATCAGAAGTAATTTACATTAAATGGTTAAATGTATTATGATACATGCATGTGATAGAAGACTTTTAAAAATGATTATGGATTTGTATTTAACAAAAATATGACCACAGCATAAAAAAGACAGGCTATCGACTTTCATATACATATTTACCAAAATATCAATAGCATTTGTTTTATTTCACTTAATTTTGATAAGATGTTTGTGTGTACTTTCAGATACTATTTATTTATTTAACATCTTTATTGGAGTATAATTGATTTACAATGTTGTGTTAGTTGCTGCTGTATAACAAAGTGAATCAGCTATACGTATACATATATCCCCATATCCCCTCTCTCTTTTTTTTTTTAACATCTTTATTGGAGTATAATTGCTTTACAATGGTGTGTTAGTTTCTGCTTTATAACAAAGTGAATCAACTATACATATACATATATCCCCATATCCCCTCCCTCTTGCGTCTCCCTCTCACCCTCCCTATCCCACCCCTCTAGGTGGTCACAGAGCACGGAGCTGACCTCCCTGTGCTATGCGGCTGCTTCCCACTAGCTAGCTATTTTACATTTGGTAGTGTCAGATACTATTTAATTTGTTTTCATTTTAAGCAAAAACATTTTTGCAACCTTCCCCCCAAACTAATAAGGCTCTTCGAATATTGGAAATGGGAAAGGAAAGTTACATTGCTCCAAGGAATCAAATTGTCATAGGAAGTAGAGACAGTTTTTGGAGTGTGGGAGTTTGTGGAATGGGAAATGAACCATAACCACATTATATTGTTTTTGTTTTTACTTTTTATTGTGAACTATGTACTTTCCCCTGAAAGAGAAGAACACTTTATTTTTTGGTACAGAAGAAGAAAAAAAAAAAAGGAATGGGTGTTAATAATAGCTTGATTATTTTCAACCCAAATGCCTAAGTAAAGCAACAATTGATGTATAACTTATGCAGATCTATGCAAACAATTATTTAAATTGGAAGAGGAAGGATGGTATATTGAGAATGGCGATATTTGCGGGATTGCTGATGTGTCAGGCAGGCTCCTTGGTACAAGGGCACCGAAATGAGGAATGAAGGACATTTCACTTTGCGAAGACCCAGCTCATTGTGGTGGGTGATCCTGGGGATTTCAAGGTTAACCAAACATAGTGAGAGACATTCATGAGGTGCTTCGTTGTTTCCCAAACACATGATGTACGTTCTCTTGCTTAGCTAGTCCTGTGAAGCCCTGTCAGCAGGCCGGGGAGGAATTTTAATTTAATCCGCATTTCATAAAGGAGGAGGGTCAGGTCCACAGAAGTCAAATAAATTAACAACAAATACTAGGATTGCTCCTTAAAGATGCTTCTAGAGCTTTCATGTGCATCTGCTCATTTAATCCTCACAACAGTCTCAGGAGGAAAGCGGTAACGGGACAGTTTTCTTCCTCCTCACCCATTTTCCAGGTGGAGAAATTGAGCTAAATTAGACTGAATCACATGAACAAAGACGCAGATGGGGAACTGGTTGATAGCCGACTTAAACTCTAGACTTAAGTCCTACAGCCACCAGTCTTTAGTTTACTCTGCAACCTTGAGCTGTGTAAAATCACATGCTAGCGAACAAGGAGCCAGTGCTTAACTTCTGACTAAAGCGAGTGCTCCTTACCCAACACCACGTGGTCAGGTGACTGTTAGTGCATGCCTTCCTTACTTATCTTTATTCTATTTACTGTGGCAGAAAGTTGAAGAAGTCGATAGGGGTGTCTGTGTGTGTGTATGTGTGTGTGTGCTTTGAATGGTGTAGAGCTGGGGATTCTTTCCAAACCCATGGAGTTTGGAGTGCACAGCATGGGGTTGTGAGATGATGTATTGCTCCATTACAGCTCATGACTGCCTATACTTTGTGACAGTATCTTATATCATGATGAAGTATGGTGTGTGTGGTTAGAAAAGTGTAGATACGCCAGCTGGCCCTGTGCTTTGATTCAATTATTAACTTCTACCACTCTTATCCTGCTGAAAAGCTTCCTCTTCTATGGCATGTCTCAATAATGCTAACGACTTGCCTCTTCCTCCTTTGGGGGAGCTTCTCCACATTGACACGTTTGAGCCCGATGTTCATTGCCGTATTACCTGCTAAGAGTAAAATTACTGGCTTAACATTAAGTGTTTAGTAAAAGTGTCTCATTTGCATTTACTCCTAAGTATTCTTTTTCTATAAGGATAAGACATTTCTATGCTAACATGATAATCCATTTAAATTATTGCACAACAAACTATTACTTCTACTACGCCAGGACCCGTATGTTCCCCTTTTTTTTTGTAAACAAGAGGGCAGATGAGTGCCCTTGGAGTTGGTTTTGTCTTTTCAATCACTTGAGACTTGGTTGCACCAGATCTGATTGGACTGAATGTTCCTAGATGGGATTTCCTGGCCTTCTGCCCATGGTTAAGAATGCCTTTGATTTTTGGCATCACTCTCCTTTCAAAAATCTAAAAGGGATTCTTCCAGAAGTTTTAAATTCATTTAATTGTATAGCTATGTTTATCTGATGGAGAGAAGTCAAGTGAGGAATCAGATATCTAGGACAAAGTCTTGAGTCTTTGAATTCAGTTCTTTGCTCTGCCAAGCTGATAGCATGCTGGATGGTTACAGCATTGTCCTAAAACCTTGTGTCTATCCAAACTGGGCACCCCATTACTGTGTCTGTATCTGCATGTTGAGTTCTCCTAATGAACATCAGGAGTTGTGGATTTCTGAAGATTGTAGACATTATCTGAGTCTTCTCTCGTGATTATGTAAGGACCCTTTGGAGATTACCAGGGCACTGGTGGTTGATTGGGTGGTCTCACTTTGCCCATTGTTTTGCTTGGCTTTTTTTTTTTTTTTTAATTAATGCCCATTTTTATTTGTGCTCATTCTTTATAAATCATAGGTTGTCTGCAGCCTGAATATGGCCTTAAAACCAACACTAAAAAGAGATGGCAGTAAATAACCAGAAGCAATTGGTGTAGAGTAACAGACAATGAACGGGCTCAATTCCCTGAACCCACTCGCTTTTCATCTTTGAAGCCGGAGAGTCACGGCTTGGAGCCCAGAAGATAAAATCTGTTGGTAGAGCTCCTCCTGATCCCAGGACCCCAGGGCTCCACATGGGCACAGCTGCCAGGGCACAGACCTAGCATCTGGATGCAGGGCCATAGGAAAGTTCACCGGAAGATCGTTTGTTGTGATAGAAATGGGATCGTTATTGAAACGAGTGGGTAAAGAAGAGAAAAAGTCCAGCAAGGAGCTGGGTGGCGCTGTCACACGGAGACTGCGTGTCTTGCCCTTCGTGGCCCGCCTCAGAGTGTTAGAGCTGGTCAGGAAGGTCCAGGGGCCTTTTCAGTTCTCTTCTGTCACTGGCTTGGGGGGACCAAAGTGGCTGGGCTGCAGGTCCTTCTACACCGTGGTGCCAGGTTCCCTGCGACCTTAATGGTTGATCCCGTCCCCTTGCTGCCATCCCCCAAATACCCAAATTCTTTTCCCCCCCTCCCGCAGCCCCTCCCCTGCTCTCACTAATCAGTGGACTAATAAGAACCAAGTGCCTGTAGTGTGAGGATGTTGACGTCAGTTCCCCACTTAGAGCAGCATCTCAGAAATCAGTGAGCAGCACCGTCCGCCCAGGACCGCCCAGGGGCTTGGCACTAATTCTCACCTGGGCCGGGGAGGGCAGGGGCTGCGGAGACTGCATCTTCCCCTCTTCGCAGCTCGACAGAGAGGCAGGCTGCGGTGCTGCCGAGACACACGCTGAGTCAGGAAACAGGCCCGTTTTCACACCCAAACATCCCCACGCTCTCGTGCTCAGATGCTGGGCTGCTCTCTGCCGGAGAAGTGGCTGATGGGTGCTGAGTCAGGAAACAGAGGTCACCCCCGAAGGGGACCGGCAAGTTCTCTGTGGGTGTTTGTGAGGTGGTGGAGGAATGGCCCTGCACACAAGTTAAAGGAACAGAAAATAACTAGTCTTCGGGTTCTGCAAAGCTCTTTGCACAGAAACAGATGGGATCCGTGCCTTAATTGAACCCTTATTAGATGCTAAATTTGAACCACTGTTAGCTCTGCCACCTTCCCTCAAAAGCACCGCTTTACTCAAAAAGCCCTGACTGTGTTTCTGTGGCTTTTGGCAAAGGTGAATTGAATGAGCCAAGATGTCTGATTTTAATTGTCTTTTTTTTTGTAATGTCAGCTGCTGAAAGAGGAACCACCTTCCCAAAGAGGCAGCAGCAGACGCGGATGGCGGAGGTTGTTTTTCCTTTCTGTTTACAGAGCGGCGTCCGTGAGATTCTGGGTCTGGAAGAGTCCTCTCCACCCTGAGCCTCCCCCGATGAGCTGATGTTGGGGGGGGTGGTGTGCATGTGTAGGGGGAGTGGAGTTGCAGGAAAGAGTAACACACGTGCCATGTCTTTGGATACCTGGAGACCTTGCCTCCTGAATCAGAAAGTGCGTTTTGTGACAGGTGAGGTGGGTGGTGCAGACTCAGCGCTTCCCCCTGGGGGTCTGGCACTGCTCGCTGTGTGTGGGGTGGGAGGTGTGGAGGGCGGACCTTTGAGCGGGTCGTGGCTTTATGCTCACCTCTGGCGTGGGCCGCTCCTACGTGTGGCTGGTGGGAGGCCCCAGCCGTCTCAGTGGATGCTCAGTTGCTCCAGAAACGAAACATTGCAAACAGGAGAGCAGACTTGGTTGTCTCGGATGCCGAGGAGTGGGGTCAGGTCTTCCTCGGGGGTGGGTAGGTTTGTGCCGCACGCGCCGGGGCAAGTGACGCCTGCTCTAGAGACGTTTCTGCGTCGTTGGAACCCCGGGTTCCCTGGATCCTCGTCGCCATTAGGCAGGTGTGGTTGTGGAGATGTACGTTTGCCTCCTGGACTCCAGCGCTGGGCTCAGGATGACCTCGGCCTTGGTCCTGACACTTTCTATCCTGTTCCTCAGACACGCTGAGCTCTGTCCTTCCCCACAGGGAAGGGGTGAAAAGTTCAGCCTTAGCTTGGGTCACGCTGGAAAGAGTCTCTGCTGCTGATGGCGCCTGGTCAGCCCCCTTTGTCCTCAGCGGACGGGGCGGCCTGGGCTCCCTGCCCTCCAGACTCTCCCTGCCCTCCAGACTCTCCTGGTAGGGTTGGTGTTTGTGGCCTGATTGACACATTTTTCTTCCTGCCAGTAATTTGTGAAGCACGAGTTGAGAGTGAAAGGCGGGGGGAGGTGACGCATCCCTCTGGCCACTAGCCCGCGTCAGAGGTCAGCCCACTCCACGTTAGAGCCAAAATGAAAGGAAGAGGAGCCATGGCACGTGGAGGACACTGCTGGCGGCCTGGGATGCTCGCGACCCTTGCCCGCTAACAGAGCCCCGCGTCTGGGGCAGCCGGGGCCCAGCCGGGACCGGCCGCTTCCCTGATTGCCCAGCATCCCTCCGCAGCTGTTCTTGGCCACGTGACCCAGTGCTGGGCGGTGGGATGTCAGCGGACGTTGGTTTCCAAGAAGGCTTTTCCAGCCCCATGAGAGCTCAGTTACCTCTGGCATCACCCTTTCCCTCCTTTTTGCCTTGAGTGTCAGCAGCCATGTGCCGTGCACACACGCTGTGGGCAGGGAGCCGGGAGCCGGGCTTGGACCCCAGGGGCCTCTCTGGGCATCGCAACAGCGGTGACCCCTCCTCCCCCAGGCGCCCGCTCTGTGAGAAGAAGTCCCTGCTCGTTCAGCCCACCGTACCCGAGGGTGTTCCTTCCGGTCACAGGTGCTCCCGGGAGCGTGGGTGCAACCGAGTCTGAGAGGCTGTGCGGCCCAGGCGGGTCCTGCAGGCTCTGCATCCAGACACGTCCAGCCAGTGCAAAGAAGTGGTTTCCACGGGCTGAGTGTGCCTGTGTGCATGTGTGTGTCTGTGTATGCGCGTGAGCGAGAGAGGCGTAGGGGAGGAGAGAGAGAGGGACAGACGGGTGGGGGGAAGAAGCATGACCATGAAGAAGAAGAAGAAAGATTCAAATCCTGGGAATATCTACCCAAACCACATATTTGGAAAAGATGTAGCTTAAGAGTAGGAGTCACAGTAACTTAGTCTCAATTCTGTTGACTGCATTTAAGGCTCACAAGGCTCCCCTACCAGCCATTTTCTCCTTTCAGGAGGCCTCATCCACTTTAACGAAACGTATTCATTCCACAAAATTCAGAGTCATCACTCACCAGCCCGTGTTATTCTAAGGATTGGGGGAGCAAAGGCAAAAAGGAGGACGACAGCTCACATCGTATGAGTGCCCATGTATTTTGCAGTATTTAACTGTTGTTGACTATATTCTATTTATGCTTAAAATAATATTATGAAATAAGTTGTTCTTTAAACAGCATTTTACAGATGGAAAAACTGAGGCTTAGTTTGAGGTTAAGTAACTTCCCCGAGAGCGCACGACTAATCGCTGTTGGAGCTGGTGTTGGCAACCACGTCTAAGTCCAGAGTTACTTGCTTTCTGCTAACTGAGCTATTAATGTCTGCTTTCTAGGTGTCCCCAGTCTAATGGGTCAGGGAGGGATAGGAAGCGTATTCAAGAAGAGCACGGCTTTGGAGTCACAGGGACCAGGGCTGGACGCCCAGCTCCACCACTGGTTGGCTGTGTGCACGAGCACAGCTTGGCCTGAGCTTCTTTTCTGGGAAGTGGGTATATGAACATCTACTTCACTGGCTGGAATTTAGCAGATGCTCCACGTGATAGCTGGTGGTACAGGGTGTGTGTGTGTGCGTGTGAAACAGACCTTTAAATGACTGAAATGAAATGTGATAGCCATATTATTGGCATTTATAAAGCACTGCTATTTACACATAGACGTGGGCACTGAATAACTGAGGGAAATCAATAACATGATGGAAGAGTGGCCACGTGAGCTGGGGCGACCGGCCCTCTCTAGTCAGAATCAGGAGAAGCGGGACGGCGAGCCCTCTGGGCAGGCGTTTGTGCACCTGGAGATGTGATGCAGTACAGGTGTTAGAGCCTCGGGCACCAGGAGACCTGGGTGTGGCCCGAGGAATGGGGAGGGGGTGGTGAGATGAGAAAGTGTGCTTGGGGTTGACCTGTGAAGGTTCTTGGGTTTGTATTAAAGCAACAGAGACAGTGAGGCAGCCGTCAGCTCTTCCTCAGGGGGAAGCGGAGAGCCTTCTGTTTGCCCCAGAACACAGCTTCCAGGAGCCAGTGGGCTGGGGGGGGGGGGGGGGCGACCGGAAGCCACAGCGTTGCGACTCCGCATGGCAAGGGCGATTCTGTTCCCTCCTCCTCTGCCGCCTGCCACAGCTCCCTCCACAGCTCGGCTGCTTGGGGTGCGGCTTTTCCAAGCAAGAGCGAGAACGCACCTGGGCAGGAAGCGCGAGCCTCTGCCTCTCCCCGCCACAGTAGCATCTCTTAGGGAGGAAAGAGCTCTGACGGGCTCCTCTATTGCAGTGGTAGCCGAAGGCCTTGCTTTCAAGAGCTATTAGAGAAGCAGAAGAAGAGCCAAAAAATCCACGTGTGGAGGTGGGCAGGACGACAGACCTTCTCCTAGAAGGAGAATTTACCCTGAACCAGGTGAGCCCGTGCGCGTGGGCGCCTTACTGAGAGGACTCCCCGGAATGCCACAACCCCGCCCGACCCTCGGCCCTTCCTGCTGGTTTGGGGTGTCTCTTCTCCATGATCCTATTTTGTTCAGCCCAAGGAGCCTCCTGCAGCAGGTGTGAGAAGAGCTCTCTCGCCCTGTCTGGCAGGAGCCGAGTGGAGCCCTGCTCACGGGCACGGCTGGGAGCCCCGTGTCTCTCGGGTCCCCTTCAGTCCTCGTTCAGCCACGAGAGAGGCGTGACTTGCCGCTTTCCCCACAGGCCACTTGCCCAGCCTCGTCTCTCCCCGAGCGGTCCTTCCCGGGGCAGCGTTTGCCGGCTCTTGGGATGCCCAGCTGGCTTCGGGCAGCGTCCTCGGCTTTTCCCCGAGGAATCAAGCTGCCACGTGACGGCTCAGCCCCGTGTGAGGACGGAGGGCGAGCCGCCACGTGGCGGCTCGGCCCCGCGTGGGGACGGAGGGCGAGCCGCCACGTGACGGCTCAGCCACGTGACGGCTCAGCCCTGTGGGAGGACGGCGGGCAAGCCGCCACGTGACGGCTCAGCCCCGCGGGAGGACGGAGGGCAAGCCGCCACGTGACGGCTCAGCCCCGCGTGAGGACGGAGGGCAAGCCGCCACGTGACAGCTCAGCCCCGCGTGAGGACGGAGGGCAAGCCGCCACGTGACAGCTCAGCCCCGCGTGAGGACAGAGGGCAAGCCGCCACGTGACGGCTCAGCCCTGTGTGGGGACGAAGGGCAAGCTCCTTTCTCTCCGTCCTCTTCCGAGTATCCTCGGAGCTTGGGCCCTGTGCTGGCACCGCAGGTACTCTCACGTCTCCCTGATAGGAAATGGCTTTGTCGCGTGCAGCCCGGCTTGGGGGCCGGGGAGGGGAGTGAGGGGAGGCCTTGGGGAGGGGGAACGAAGCCTCGGGCCCTCAGTCTTCACGCTGTCGGGCCCTGCGGGAGTCTGGAAACGTGCTCTTGGTATCCTGTCATCTTGGCCTGCTTTGCTTCTCGGCTCTGGCTGCCTCGCCTAAGGCAGGGTTAACACGTGCGGCTAATATCGTATCCGCCCAGGACGTCTCCCATCCCGGTCCCTGCAGCCAGCACTCGCTCTTCGGCCCCACGGCTGCTGTTACGTTTGTCCCCGTCAGGGGAGGTGGGGTCTTCCCCCGCGACTGTGGCCGCTCTAGAAGCTTCTGCTTTTCTGAGTGAATGACCCTGTCTGGGGGCATCTCGGGAGGGTTCGCATCCCCCGAGTGTGAGCCTCCCTTGGCGTGATAGTGCGGGCTCCGCGGGGAGATGGGGGCACCCAGCGTTCCCCCTGGGGGACAGGCCGTTTCTCCCAGCCGTGGGGGCATGGCTGTGGGCAACACGGCCGCATCGCAAAGCAGCTGCTCGGCTCGCTGAGCCCAGCACGCACACCACAGGGCCTTTCTCAGCACCATCAGTGTCTTCTTTCAGAATCCCAAGTAACTAACTGTGCCTTTTTCCAGAAAGCCTGTTCGATGGGCTCTATCCCGCAGAGGGATAACTGTGGACACTGGGAGGAAGGTGCACTTGGGAGGGAGTAGATGATCCAAGTTCAAGGCTCCGTTCCCCGGCCCCCCTCCCGTGACCCCGCCTGTTGAGGCTGCGTGTGAACACGCCGTTGACCTGTCCGGACGGGCCTTGAGCAGACAGTGCCCGACCCCCCAGCGGCTTCCCTGCCCTGAGAGCATCTTTGGGTTATTGTAGGAGCCGCGTGTTTCCCTCGAGAGCCGGGGCCCAGCCTCCTCGTGCTTTGCCATCTCCCGTGTTGAACACGCTGTTCTTGTGTTGGATTCCCGTCAGCAGCGGCGAGAGGTTTGCAGGAGGAATACAGTGCGCCTGTCAGCCTGTCAGCCTTCTACCAGCAGCGGTGCCGTCAGAGCCCTGCGCCGGGTGCGGGCTGCAAGGTCAGCCGGACGAGGGGGCGGCTCTCCAGGCGTCTGGCTGGGTGACCGGGAGTGATGTCCCCCCGCAGGGAGGACTGCCCACTTCGATCCGGGGTGCAGGGGCACCGAGTGCCTGGTGGATCCCAGTCTGACACCCTCGCGTGCACAGCGTGAGCGCGGTTTTCTGTAGATCACACTCACATGTAGACTGACTCCTGAAGTGTGTGTCCACTCTTCTCTGGTCACAACCAGGATGGGGCAGGGGACTGGCTCTGGGCTCCTTCCACCCCTGTCCCCAAGTCCTCGGCGCCTCATTCGGCAGGGGTCCTGCCTGAGGGCCCAGCATGGTGACCGCAGCCTTGCGGTGCCCTCCGGGCTCTCGTCTGCCTGCCTGTGCAGGAGCTGGGACACGTCACCCTTGTTGCCGGTGGGCCAGGCACCTCCGCCGATGGGCGTCACCCCGAAAGGGCTGTTCCTCTGAGTCACCGTCACCCGGGCGTCCTGCCCTGTCTGGGTCAGGAAACTCCCAGCGTTTCAGGCTGACATAAGACCGTCTGTCTGGGGCAGGTGCTGGGCGCTGACAGCCTGGTGGCCCAAATGGTTGGAGGCTGCAGGCTCCAGCCCCTATGATAAGCAGAGGCCACGGAAGCATCCTCTGAAGCCGGGGACCCGGGCAGCAGTGTGAATGGAACTCGACCAGCCAGGGCAGAAAAGGAGAGTGAGGGGGTAGCGGTCTGCAGTTGGACGTGTAAGGTTTTAAGGCCACTGTTGTTTGAGCACTTCCTGTGTCGCCGACACTGGAGCAAAGCACTGGACCTGCACAGTAGCCCTTCAAGCAGGGCTGTTCTGATCCCCGTTCTGCCGAGAAGGAATGGGAGTGCAGAGGTGTTCAGTTCTGGCCAAGCTAGATAAGAGCCGTAGCTGATACTTGCACCCAGGAGCGTCTGAGTGCAGTGTTCAGGGCACTGAACATTCCCCTAATGCAGCCTGTGGGTAGCACAGACATAACAACTAACAGGAACAAAAAGGCATTGGTAGACTGATGTTGTTGATCAGAATTCAGCATCACAGGTTGCCTGCCTTCCTTCCTTCCGTCCTCCCCATCAACACGTATTAAGAGCCTCCTATTTGTGTGCTTTCCACAATGACCGTCAAAATCATGTGCTCCCAGGTGCCAAGGCCCTTTTCTCGCACTCACAGCATCAAGGCTGCCTTGGCCTCTGTCTGCGTTTATCCTCATCCCCAAGCCCTTGCTCTGTGGGCCTCCTGGAAAGGCTTCTCTGCCTTGCAGTGAAGTCTGGTTGTGCAGGCACCTCATGGTGTGCCGTAATGGTGTGGGTAGAATGACACTATCCGGCCCCAGGTCGCTGTCACGGAAAGAGAGCAGGTTACGGAGTTGGTCACATATACCATCAAATCTCAGCTCTGCTGCTTCCTCACCATGTGCTTTCAAGAGCTCTATTTACCTTCTTTGAGATTCAGTTTCCTGGTATTGATAATCCATCCTGATGGGTAATTAAATAAGAAAATAGATGTTAAGTTTCTGGCAGAGTCCCTGGTATATTATGGGTGTGAATAAATGTTGATTCCCATCTTTCATTTCCTGTAATTGGATTCTAAGCTCCTCGGGTTCATTGCTTATAGTTCAAGCACACAATTTTACATGTCGAGGTCACATAGGGTTGTGGGCCAAATAGATACAAAAATGAGAAAATAAATAAAAAGTGAGCAAATGAAAGATTTTTCAAGGAAGAAGCTTCTGAGATATCCCCCTGGTTATCATTCTCAAAGTTTCATTTATTGGCAGGTAATTATTAAGCAACTACTCAAAGACTGAGGATAAAAAGCTGAGTGAAATATATAGTCCAGGCAATGAAGGGGCTTCAGTGGAGGAGACATTATTCAGGAGCCCCCATCGATGGTACAAATGCATGAACAAGCTCGAGCATCTGAGCCACCTGGGCCTGACCTTGGCTGCTTGAGATGCTTGAGATGCTTGGGATGCAGTCTTGGGAACTTACTTAACATACCTGAGCCTTTGTATTCTCCTCTGCAAGATGGACGTGGGACGTTAATTACTCTATTTCATGGGATCTTTGCAAGAATTAAGTGAGAAGTGCCCAGCAGAGAGCCTGACCCATAGCAGATGCTAGATAAATGGTCGCTGATATGGTGATGTCCCAGATATAGTCATCAGTACTGTGTCGGGGGGACCTGACTTCCAAGAAGATGTTGCTCACCGTGTGGAACCCTAACGGATGGGAACAGTTATGAAAGAGAATGGAAGCCTTTCCCAACGGCCGGAGTATCAGGCATGAGTCCACAGGCACAGGCGTCGAGCTTGGCTTGAGAAGGAAGTGAGGAGGTGGTGGTGGGGTGATGAAAGTCTGGATCACAGAGGAATTTAAATGTCAAGCAAAGGCATTTGGAAGTTACTTATTTACCTTAGAGGAAAGAGCAAGTAAATAAGAATTTTAATATGGGAGAAATGTGATCAGAACTGTGTTGGGCCCTTAGTTTACTAAGGTCCCTTTTCCAATTCCTCTGGTGCTTCCCCGACAATTCAGAATAAACCCCACTGTTCTTGCCATGGCCCACCAGTCCCCTCCTCACATCATCCCCCCATCCTGTCTCCCTGGTCCCCCCGGCACTGGCCTCCATGTTGTTCAGGAGCCCGTCAAGCACTGGGGCCTTTGCCCCACTGTCCCCTCCGTGTGGGCTGCTTTCCTATCAGGCTTCTGGATGGCACTTTCTTCCCTCCACCCAGGTCTCTGCTCAGAGGTCAGTGAAGCAGGAAAACCTTTCCCGACCACCTGTCTATATAGCGTGGCCCCTCGAGAGCCCTGATCACCAGCTCACATGCACTTGTGTCTTACCTTCTTGTTGCTTCCCTCACCTGGAATATAAGCTACATGGGAGCAGAAAGCCTCTCTTTGTTTCTTCCCAGCACCCAGATCAGGGCCCAGCACAGAAAGATGCTCCATAGATACCTGTCGAATGAGTGAATCATCTAGATCATGGTGAATAATAGGATCTTCCAGCAGCACAGAGGAGAGAAGAGGCCCTAACACGGCAGCAGTGGGAGTGAAGATTGGTCAGCGTTTCGGCCTCCCATACATTAAACTCTGTCCTTGGGTATCTCGTCAAAGCCCCACAGAGAGTGCTGAGAAGACAAGACAAACGGGGTCCCTGCCTGACTCCCCAGGGGAGATGGGCCAACAGACCAGGTGATCACCAGACAGAACAACGAGAGGTCTGCAGGATTTCGGGTGCGGTGGAGGGCAGGTTAACCTGATAAGCATTTTCATCCATTCGTTCATCATTCAGTTCATCAGTTGGGAAATGAAGGAGAAGGAAAAGGAAAACCCCTTTCCACCTGAGCCTCCTGTGAAGGTGGCGGTGCTGTTACGTGAGATGAGGAGATGAGTGTGATCCGCACAGAGGCTGGGGAAGAGGGAGGCCTCGTGTAGGAGTCCGGGGTGTGTGGCGGGCGGGCGCAGGGGAGAAGTAGCGGCAGGTGCGCTTTTCCCCCGAGGGCTGGCAGGGAATCAAGGGAGAGTGAGTGCAAGTGCAAGGCTGCTTACTGGGGAGGTTGTGGTTTAGTTCTGATTTGTGTTGGTTGTTATTTTGGGGGGGATTTGGGCATATTTGTAATCTGGCAGGAAAGGGGTGGAAAAAAGATTCCGAAGAGTCACTAGATTTGATGGAAGATCACGGAGGAGACAGGGCATTGTGGGGCTAATGTTTGTTAATGTTTATTAAGGAGGAACGTTTATCCCCCCAAAAGGAGGAGGAACATTCCTTCTCAGACTCAACACAGGACATGATTTAAGTGGTGGACACGTCTTCATTTAAGAAAGAAAGTTCCGGGCCCTTGTAAGATCTTCTCAGTTTGCTTCTTGTCAAAGAACAGCAGATGGGATTTGAGGAGATTAGATTTGAAGAGAAGTTGGGAGATGGTCTCTGAGGGGTGGTGTCCGTGAGGTGAGCATCTGCCATGAGTCTGCATCGCGGGAAAGGCCCCCCACCTGCCACGCGCCCTTCTTAAAAGAGCTCAGGCGCACCATCCGCTTACCAGCCCAGCGTCTGCCGTGGACTGTCCGTACGTTATTTCTGTGAATTCTCCCACAGCCCTGTGAAGATGAGGGTCATGACCTACGTCCTACAGGTGGACGAAGAAGCCCTAGAGACGTCGAGTAACGTGAGCAGAGTTGGGTGGCTACTGAGAAGGAGGATGAGTGCAGAGCCCACATCACAGCCCACGTCAGGGCTTCGGACTCCTCCGCCTCCCCTCTCCCCTAAGGGACCCACCTGAGGCGGTGGTCTCCTAGCCACGACCTTGTCCAGAGGAGTGTGTAGGTTGTTACAATTTAGTGATTATTCAGAGTCACCAAGTCTGCGCTGGTTCCAGGAGCCCTGCAAGGAGTGGCCGTGAGTTTATGTCCATTTCTTAGGGCAAACTGTCGAATGACAATTCCAGTAGATAACCCGAATGTCTCAGTGTATCTCTGTATGGCCGTAGCGTGTCCTTTGTTTTGAGTGGAATTGGCCCCTGGTCTAGCTTTGATAGAACCAGCTCCTAAGATGACAAGGAAGTTTGTTGATTCCTTCTACAGGAGGCCCTTTAAGATGAACTGACTGTCAGCCAAGCCTGGCCAGCCGACTGTTTGCACGGGTATTTGTTTAAAAAAGGAAAAATCTGAACCTGACCTGAATGAGACCTTGAGGTTTCAGAATTAATACATGTCCTGTTCCTGCCACACCTGTGACACTGTGAAGTTGTAACCACAGACAAAACCTGGACAGGTTCCATGCCAGCCAGTGACTTTAATTAAAGCTATTTGGAGGGCTGAAGGCTAATTTGAACGTGATTGCCAGGGGGGTTTCTCAAGTCTAAAAGTGCTAGTTTGACAATTAATGATAGTGAAGGGCTTAATTGGCTTGAGTTAAAATAGCAGGGGAAGGTAAGCCGATGTCCCCTCTGTCCACATGGGGACGGTCACCAGAAAAGCCCCCAAGGTCCTCCTCACGTGGTTGGAGCAGGAGAGAGTGACCTAGCCCTGGGTGTGGACAGGCAACAGTGTGGCGTCCTTCCGGTCCGTCTCTCGCGTTTACACGTGCTGTGGAAGCTGCTGCAGCACAACTGGTTGCTGACGTTCGGAAGTTCAGTGCTTAGAGCGCGAACCATGGAGCGCAACTGGGAGACACAAACACCCTTCCTCCTGTGCTGGGCTGTCAGTTCTGTGTCCTAAGCCCAGCATTCAGAGGTGTCCAGTCATACTTCTTAATGAAAGAAACTTAATGGTGGTGAAGTCAGACATATGACACAGTTTTTTGTGTTTTTTAAATTTATTTATTTGTTCTTTGGCTGCATCGGGTCTTAGTTGCAGCACGCGGGATCTTTCGTTGCAGCACGTGGGCTCTTTGCTTTGTTGCGGTGCGTGCACAGGCTTCTCTCTAGTTGTGGCACGTGGGCTCCAGAGTGCGTGGGCTCTGTAGTTGAGGCGAGCGGGCTCAGTAGTTGTGGTGCGTGGGCTTAGTTGCCCCGAGGCATGTGGGATCTTAGTTCCCCGACCAAGGATCGGACCGGTGTCCCCTGCATTGCAAGACAGATTCTTAACCACTGGACCACCAGGGAAGTCCCTATGACATAGCTTTAAGTTACTGGTGAGAGGAGAAATACCACCTGATCCATCATTTCTGTCATTACTAATGGCTCGCTTTTTGCCTAGTTCTACAAAGGGACCTCCCCCTGACCCCCCACCTGCTTTCAGAAGCCGGCGGAGATGTTCTTCACTTACGGGCAAATCCAACCACATCAGACGGAACGAACACTCCATTTAAATCCCCCTGGTCCCTCTTCTAACACAGAGAAGAAGAAAGCTGATTTGTATGGCCATTAGGAACGTGGTGCCCGTCTGCACAACCAGGGGTTCTGTGAATTGCAGACTGACTTAGCTGCATGTTTCTGTAACCTTTAGGGACTTGTACCGAGTTTGACTGAACCGTATTTTAAATGACAGAAGAGTTAGCCACTTAAGAACCTTTTATCAGCTACCATCTTGTTTTGAGGCAGCAGATCGAACCACTTCAAGTATTTCTTGGATTTCTTGAGCTAAGAGAAACCATTAAAAGCGTGCGGTGAGTCAGGGAGAGCGCTGGGCTGGGGGTCAGGAGGGCTGACATTCCAGACCCAGCTGTGCCACCTATTCAGCCGTGCGTCCTTAGGCTGAATGCTTCCTGGAGTGTCAGCCCTTCATCTGAGGGCTGGCTTTGCTCTGAACGGCCTAGCAGTTTCTTTCCAACTCTATGTTTCTCTAACTCTAGTTCATGGTCACAAATTTAGTTCACGGATGGCTTGAGTGTAGAATCGTGGACTTCCAACTCCTAATCCAGTGCTCTTTGCGTTCTGCCAGGTAGCCTTGAATTATGGCTCAGTGTCTGTGGTTAAAATGGGTGAACTGCATTAACAGCGCCTGGGGGCAGAAAAACAGGAAGTGCTGGAAGGAAGAGCTGCAAGAGAGACCTCATTATGTTCGGTCAATTAGAAAATGGACTGAGGCTTCCGTATCTATTCCGTGTGGGCAGCTGCTATTAGACCTAATTTGAAAAGTCACTGGCATTGACTTTGAGTTTGCAGAACCTCTCTGTCAGTTAACTCCAAGTCCTTAACCTCGTGTTTAGCATTTATTACCTTTGTTAGGCAGGGTAAACCTTACGACCTTTCTCTTACAGGTAAATGGAACCAAGAGATTGGTCATATATTTGTGCAGTGTTTTAGCTAGTCATCTTCTTTCCACTCCATACCCTGGTCCTTCTCTAACTCACTTGGGATTGTTTTCAGTTCTCTTTAAGAAGCCCTAAAAGTTTATCTACTTTTTAAACAACTTATTTGAGGAGACATTATCTTTCTACAGCTCCACGCTCTGTGTGCATGTCATCTCATTTTTATTGCTAAGGCATTTGCAAAGTCAAATTCTTAGAGTACCTTTCCTTCTGTAAATATGCATGTTGCCTCACTCTGCAAACACTGATCCTGGATTTAGAGACTGTTGCACTCTAATAATATTTCTCTACTTACTCGGCTTCTTTCTTCCATAGCTCTCAAAATATCCAGGACACAGAAAGATACAGCAGATAGGAGATGAAAATTATTACTACTTGCAATTAACGAATGACAAGTTAGAGGTACTTTTAAAAGTTGACCAAAGTTTAAATAGTCTGTTAGTCAGGAGCTGGTATCCTGGAGTTAGACTGCATGGATTTGAATCCAGTGGAACTAAAATCCAGTTCTGCTGCTTACCAGCCAAGCAAGTCATAGAATATCTCTGTGCCGATCTCTACTGTGTCTGTCAAGTGCTGATGCTAATGCCTCCCTCATAGAGTTGTCGTAAGAATTATGTTTTATTCTAAGCATTCTGTATGTGTTAGTTCTTCTTTCTTTCTTCCCTTTATCATTGTCACTGCTGCCTCCACCACCACCACCACCACCACCGTATCATCACCATCTTCATCACCATCATCACCATCATCACCACCATCATCACCATCGTCATCATTACCATCGTCATCATCACCACCATCATCACCATCTCCATCAACATCATCACCACCATCACCATCATCACCATCATCACCATCACCATCACCATCATCATCATCACCATCACCACCACCAGCACCACCAGCACCACCATCACCACCACCACTACCACCATCACCATTATCATCCAGTCAGTGAATGGCAACAGCACACAAAGGAAGTACAAGTAGCTACTTAAATTTTGAAAACCTGGACCATGAGTCCTACAGACCTAAATCTGGAACACCATATAGACATGGCAGATACAGACTTTGAAAACAGGTTTTGGGCTGCAGCAGAGAGAGACTTTGCTTACACTCAATGGGAAAAAAAAGGAGACAATCTGCTTCCACAGCCTATAGTAAACGGACAGGAATGTGATACAAGGTAGAATTTTTTAAATCCTTGTGGGGAGCAGGTGGGTGGAGGATGTCATCTCAGTCCCCGTGCCCACAGGAAGGGTGAAATTCTTATAGCTTGAGACCTTCCTAGGCTCCTTCCTGGGAAGTTGAGGAAACAACGGGCAGGAAGCCACTAATTTTGTTTTATCTACATCATCCAAAAGTTTGCACCCCTGGGACGCCCTGGGATAACGTCGGTCTGGAAAGAATCTGGCTTGGTGGCAGAGTAGCTGGAAGCAGAGAGCAGGCTCCTGCCTGCCAAGCGAGGCTCTTACCAGTTAGGTGGTGGTGGTGAAGCAGATGACAGTGAGTTCACTGATTTCCTTGGAGAGAAGAGACCAGAGGGTTTGCACAGACTGATTTCTTCCCCATCATCTGTTTTTACCACCCCCATCCACATGGAGACTAAGCACTTAAAATATGCAATCAGGCCAGATGCTCCCTTCCATCCCTAATGAGAACTGACCAAAAGGGGGACTCACAGTAAAAAGGCAGACTTTTGGACACATGTGATTCTGAGGCAGCTTCTAGGGAAGGGGATGAAGCTTCCGTCTTTGGAAATGTTTGTAATATGGGAATAGATATTTAGACATACAGCCCATACATGAGACAAAAGCGTTTTAGCACCTCTTATAACTTAGAGACTGTGGCAACGATTACTTAATTAATTTTCATGGTAACAGTAGGGATTATTCTTCTCATTTAATAGATGAGGAAACTGAAGCCCATTCTTTCCCACCATCAAACAATTTGACATGAACCTGGATCTACTGATTCCCAGCCCACCTTGACAGTGATCCCCATCCAGGCCGTTGAAAGTATTCATTTTGGGGGATAGAAATGGAAACTGACTTTTCCCAGTCCTCCAATCCTCACTGCTCTTGTGTCCAGGGAAACCTCATTCATTCTTTCACTCATTCACTCATTCATTCATTTATTCATTCAATAACTTGTGATCATCTACTGGTCTATGGGTATATTAAGTACAGGGACATAGCAATGAGTAAGACAAAGTCCTTGTCTTCAGAGATTCCCCGTTTCTATTCATGTGAAAGATAAACATGCAAAACACATGAATAGATTTCTTCTATGAACAAGGCAGTGGTAGAAAAAGTCACTGGTGACGCGTTTGAGGGAATTCAGCTCAGGCCGTCAGAGGAGGCTCAGTGGAATCTACTCTGAGAAGAAAAGTACTTGGTGCTCTTGGGGAGGAGCACCTTTGATGACAAGAGAGCCGGGACAGCAGCAGGGGTAACACTGAGCACTGCCTGATTTGGAGGAACAGAAAGAGAGCCGGTGAGGTGGAAACATGGTGACAGTGGAAAAGTTTCAGGAGATGGGGCCCCCAAATTGACATGACCCAGGTCATCTAAGTCATTATAGGCATCATAGGAAATTTGAAGCTTATTCTAAATTCAATGGGAAGGCATTGGAGGTTTTAACCATTGGAATGAAGTGATCTGATTGGAATGTTAAAATGATCCTGACTGATCGATGGAGAATGGGTTTCAGGAGAGAAGGAGGGAAAGGGATTAGAATTCAGTCATCCAGGTGAGAGACAGCTGCATAAACTTGGGTGGTAGTCACTGAAATGGAAGGAATTGAAGAGCTGAGATATTTGTTGGCGGTGGAACAATGAAAACCGACCAATGGTTTGAATATAGCGTAAGAGGGAAAGGGAGATTAAGGATGACTCTTGGGTTTAGGTTCAACAAATAGGTAAGCGGTGGTACCATTTGCTGAGATGGAAGCATCTCAAGGGAGGAAGTGTGTGTGTGTGACGGGTGTAGTGAGGCGTGAAATTCCGTTGTGTGTGTGTGTGTTTGTGTGTGTGTGTTAAGTCTGGGAAGCCTGCTGTGGGCACTTAGATGTACGAATTTTGTGCTCTGGAACTTGGGCTGGATTGAGGATGTAGGTTTGGGAGTAAGAAGGATACGGATGGCAACTGAAACCATGCAGTTGCACGAGGCCAACCCAGGAGAGAGTGTGAGGAAGGCGGGGTGGAGGGTTGAGAACGGAGCCTGGCTCCTCCTTTCAGAGGTCAGGGAGGTGACCCAGAAGGAGCACCTGTCCAGTAGATAACAAGGATCTGCCTAGTAGGTGATCTAACTACCTAGTAGATGACAAATAAACAACAAAGGAACAGGAGAGTGCAGTGTCACAGAGGTGTGGAGAGGGGAGCATTTCTTTTCAATGCTGCGGGGAAGAGAGAGACGCAGTGGAAAGAGAGAAAGGCTCTTGGCACTTTGGTAAGATGGAGTCGTTGATGACCTTGATAACAGACATTTTGTTGGAATGGATGAATTTGAAAGCTCAATTGTGGTGGGCTGAGAAGGGGATGGGAGGTGAGAAAGGGGGGAGATGGGGAATACAGACAACACCATCCTGAATCCAGTCCTAATTACACTCAGCCCCGAACCACAAAAGCTAGATATTGACAAGACTTTGAAAGACCATTTGCTGCTCCTAAAATAACCATGGCAAGTGGGGGAAAGCCAATTCTGTGGTCCCTCTTCGTGACACAACTTTCACTATCAGCAAGTTATCCATCTATCAGCCTGAGAGGTTTTTATCCGTTTTGATTGGATGGAGATAGAGACACCCTAAGGGCATTCATGCACCACTCCTCACTCGAGGCTTCCACAGCCCTTACCTTTCTCCACTGGTCCCTCCACCCCCCAACTCTCCATGACGACAGACCCGCGAGACTCCCGTGCAGCTTCCAGATGGTGCTGTGTGTGCGTTTGCTCATATGCTGGACTCTCTCACTCACATGTGTCCTCCCAAAGAGAAGTGCCTGCTGTCAAGTGGGTATGCCTCGTACACGGTAGATACTGAATTTTTATTAAATAACTGAATTTTGGTAATTTTAATCTACATTCATTTGCTTGGTTCTTAAGTTAGAATAACGGTCTAGGCCTCTAAGTATGGACTGTGCAACATTTCACATAAAAGCAGTAGTCTGGGGAGGAGGGTGTGATGTCGTGTCCACTCCCATCCCACATTCTCAGCCCCGCCCTTACTCTGCTGATAGGGGTGGTGCTCCCGTGCCCTCCTTTGTTCTGCTTTCACATCGTGACTCTCCATTGCTGGAAAGAAGACAGATGCTAATTTCTTTACAAATACCTTGCTTGCTCACATCCTACTGATGTTTTCAACTCCTAAAAGGAGTTGGGGGAAGGAGATCCGGATGATTCTCCATTAGAAATGTGCTATTAAAATTGTCAATTTCCTGAAATACATGGTTGAAAAACCATCATTCTTTTCCCCACTGTGTGTTACCCTAGACTATAGACCTGTCACCAGTCAGTGTTCTAGCGTGTAGGTACAGAGAAGCTGTGGGAAGATCCGAGTGGCACTTAAATTACGTTCTCCCTTTGATTTTGAAGACATTTAGTGCCATTTTGTAGAATTCCAAGGCCATTGGTTCCCTAGAGGAGGGGGCTGTCCCTTTTAGAAGCAGCACTGCTGCAGTGACTGAGGAGAAGAAATTAAGCCATCAAAACAGCATTGACTCTTCTACCCAGATCTTCATGGAATTAAAAGGACAAGAAGGTTCTGTGGGCCCCACTGCTCTCTTGCTGCGGAGCTAGCTTCTTCACTGCTGCGCCTGAGCTGAGTAGACCAGGTGGCCCACGTAGTGCGGCCCAGGTAATGTAGCCCACTATCGGGGCACCACCTGTGTTTCAGCAAAAGGTTGGTTCTTACAAGAAGGTCAGTGTCTAGGGAAGACATGGATTTTCCTGCAGAAAAATTGTTCTTTCTGTCTGCTAGCTTCCAGAGATGTGTGCTCTGTGCATAAGTCAAAATATTTTTTTCTGACTACTTAGCGTCTTCCATAATTTCCATTTGGGATTGGAAAGCACAGCTGTGTTCTTCCTGTCTCATTCCTCACCTTCAGAAAGAAAACTCCAAGGGGAATGTGGCCACAGATGGCACAAAATCTGTAGGGAAGGAAGGTGCCGTGTTTGGAGCGGCCCGGGCATCTTAAAATAGGTTCTACAAAGATCCTGGAGGTGTGGGTCTTCTTCTCCCTGGATAGAAGGAGATCACACTGGTGCATCTCTGGCTGGTACCACTCTCCACTTGCAAGCAGGGTGTTCTCACCCAGGGCAGCCAGGCTCAGAGCCCATCCCGTGAGGGGTGCTGCTTGCTCGCACTCTGAACGCCGCTTACAGGCTGTGAACTGGAACCCCTGCTTCGGGTACTTCCGCTGTGATACCTGAAGGAGTTCTTTCCTTAGAACCGAAGTAAGAGTTGAGGATGAAGACACTGCTACACAAGGAGCCAGCACTTAAAAAGTTAAAGAGTTTGGGACTTCCCTGGTGGCGCAGTGGTTAAGAACGTGCCTGCCAATGCAGGGGACACGGGTTTGAGCCCTGGTCCGGGAAGATCCCACATGCCGCGGAGCAACTAAGCCCGTGCGCCACAACTACTGAAGCCTGCGTGCCTGGAGCCCGTGCTCTGCAACAAGAGAAGCCACCACAATGAGAAGCCCGCACACCACGACGAAGAGTAGCCCCCACTCGCTGCAACTAGAAAAAGCTCGCACACAGCAGCAATGAAGACCCAACGCAGTCAACAATAAATAAATTAATTAATTAATTATTTTAAAAAAAAGGTAAAGATTTCCTCAAAACTGCAGACAGCTAAGTGAACAGTTAACTATCATAAATGGACAGCACAGTTTATGGAGATACTGGTGTTAATTTCCAGTCTGTACTCAAGAAGGAAACATCAAATATTCAGCCAGTTTTAGTGAAGGGAATGTGCTCTGTCCTGCCCTTCTGTCACCTTCTTATCCTCTCATAAAAGTAAGAGCTTAGGTTTATTGAGTGGTTACCATGTACATGGTCTGCCTAAAGGCTCAGTATTCACCGAGTATGAAGTGGATACAATGAATGCTGTTTTGGGTGTTAGAAAGTGGAGCTGGGAGAAGCCAGGCTACTTGCCGAGGTGTCTGGGTTACTGAGGTGCACACGTGGGACCAGAACCTGAGCCCCTTGCCTTCAACGTGCACGAGTTGTATTTTTCTGCTCCCTTGTCTCCTCCTGGTGCTGATTCTCTCTCACTAGACTGAATTCTTTGAAGGTCAAGGCCATGTCGTCTTCATCTTTGCATCCAGCTCGTGGTAGGTCCTTCTTACTTCCAGTTCAAACATGGATTGGATCTGTCCACATTGTCTGCTTCTCCTTGACATGGTTTGACTTCTCTTCTTGTATCAGGGCTGTTCTACTCACAGAAAGGAGTTTGTGATTTCTTCATCAGGAAACACACACAGGTCAGATAGGGAAATAGCATTTTGCCATCAGTTGTTATCACTATTAAGGCCGCATCAACCATGAAACCTTAGAACTTGCTAACGAAGTTCTGCAGCCTCTCAGAAATGGTGTGCTTGTCTGTTTGTAAACAGTTCTTTTAGCAGCATGAGGGGCTGGGGGAAGTTGACGCCTCTCCAGCGGGTTGAGCATCTCCTGAGTAAACCTTCTATGTTTCGCTGTGGTTAGTTCACGGATTGTGTGACCAAACACCTCCCCTCAGTTAGGAAAGCGTCTCCTGTCAAACAGTTACCCAGCACCTGCTCTGGGCAAGGCGTCCCGCTGGGTGCCGTGGGGGATTGGAATTAGGCATGGCCCCTGCCCGCAAGCAGCTCACCGCTGAGATGTGCTGGAGGGGACTCCGTGGGCATCTGGGCTCTGGGCAGTCAGTGGCTCTCACTTGCAATAGAACTTATTCTGCGCAATCACGGAACATTCCATGAATGGTCATTGAGCACACACAGTTCAGTAACAGAGACTTTAGTCAAACTGACTAATCAAAGAAGACACATTCTTTGCCCCGAGTCCTTTCTCCCTGCCGGAGAAGGAATAGCTTTTGTCAGCTGAGCAACAGAACACACGTACAACTGGCTATTGGGTCAGATGCAACAGGATGGCATTTATCTGTGTATTATCAAACTTTGTGTATTTGGCTTTTAATATAGGTTGCCCCATCCTCCACCATATTTTTTTAGGATTCTCCTCTTGCTGCCTTTTCTCTCAGCTCATCATTGTATTTTATGGACACCCACACATACTGGGATTATAATAATTCAAGCGCTTCGAGGCTCATTCTTTTCTTGTCTGATTCTGGATTTCTCCCCCAAGTACATTTAATGTTGAAATAAATGATACGCAACTTCCAGCCCCATCAGGGGAAGAGAAATTTGGCCAGCAGGAGCTTTCTTTTCCATGTCAAGATAATCTCTCTGCTAATTTGAAATGAAATTAATAGCTTGTTGCTGTGTCCAAATGCAGACGGGGTCTTCCTCTACTAGAAGCCCCTGGTTTCCATCTTTAGCCTTAGTTTCAGAGGTCAGCCTCAGTGTAGAGCGAGTCACGTATTGGATGTAGAACGAAATTTTCATAAGAGCATTTGAATGTCTTCTTATAGTTTCGCTGCTTTTAATTTAAGCCTACGTTTGGTTTGCAATAACCATAGTCTCCGTTTGGAGTCCTGTTGGTCCTCTGATCTTCAGAGGGTGTGTGCAAGGAAATGCCACCTGGTTTAGTGGCCTCCAAAGCTATCTTTATAATTCTTGCGTGTCAAAGCAAAGTGGGTGCAGCTCCTGGGAGAACTTTTGCAGTTGTGTAAGGCTGCCCTCGAGGGGGAGGAAACAGTGAGCCCAGGCATGGAGAGCGATAACAGCCACCTGCCTCTCTCTGGCCACAGGTGCTTCCCAAGTGGCTTAAAAACAGAAGCTAAGGTACCAATGAACAGCTGAGTCCTGAAGGACACACAGACAGAACGGCACAAGCAATTAGTTCTCTGGCAACAGCAGCATCCAAAGTAAATAAACAACAGCACAACTTTGTGTTCAGCCTAATGCAGGTCTTTAATTAAGTTTATCCTCTCCCTCACCCCCGAGTATTATGAATTCCAGTATCCTTTTAAAACAATGTGAAGCCATGCCTTCTGCAGGGCTACCAGAAGTAAGGAAAGATGGTCTTCTGTAGGATGGATCATGATAAATTATAGAACGTCCGCACCAAAAAGACCACAGCTAGCATCTAGTTCAAACTGTGATTTTATAGATGAGTTTTTAGAGAGATGAAGTGAATGATCAGAGCTCACATAGCTATCAAGTGGCAAAACGCAGCCTGAAATCAGGTTTTTGGATGTACATTTTCATGTTCTTTCCACTGCCACCATTTTGTTTTGCATCTTCTTTAACGCCGACTTGAAAATGGATGTGGTGAAGTTCCCATCTAATCTGCAGTGGCCATTCTGTAAGGTGATGGGGTCCCGCAGAGACTAGACACCCCGGCGGCTGCATTTCCTCCTCTATGCCTTCATGTTTTCAGTGAGTTGTTTAGTAGGGTGCATTCAAAAACTGCGTTTGCATTTCCATTCTTCTGTATTCCTCTAGTACTATTCGCATCTCTAAATATTGGCCTCTGTTCTCTCTTCTGCTTTTGGAAGGAAGAATTACCCAGCAAAATAACGGGTATTGCCTTTTACACGCTGAGGCTTATTTTTCAGTGGGACTTTGGCTAACTGTGGAGCGTTCTGCTTGGCATTCGGGGCACTGTTCCTGCTGAGGGTAGAGGAGGAACCTACCTGTGCCAGGCCTGTCAACTCCCATTAGGACCCTGACCCCTTGCCCACGACAATGGTAATGTTGACAACTAAAATCCATCACAGCAGGGGGATCTAAGTCACAGTCTAGTTCTCTCTGGGTCTATTCCAAAGTACCCAAGGTTTCAACACTTAGGTCATCATTCTCATGTAAATAACCAAATTTTATCTATCTGGATGAGCTAAATAACCTCAACTTTGAGTCAAGAGCTACTTTAAAATAGATAAAATTCTAGCTTATTCTAGTAAAATCTCCTGGCTTCTTATTGGTATACCAGTGTCCAGAGCCAGGAAAACAGCCACCTTGCTTTCGTTTATATTGGTTTGACCAGATGTGGAGTGTCTGTGTTCACGCAGCCACCGAGCTTTATGAGGTATGTTGGTAATTGAAGAGAATTAAGCAGAAGGGACCAGGCTGGTGCTAGAATGTGAAATGTCATCAGAGTAATCATGGGAGGCTTGGCTGGATTTTAGCCTGGGGGGATGTAATTAGCAGAACGGTGAGAACTTTCTTCATGTGTTTGAAGAGTGATTAGGTTTGCTCCAGGTGGCCCTAGATGACAAATCTGAAAGACAAGAAGGAAGTTATAAAGAAGCACGTTTTGGTTCCGTGCCACAAAGCACACGGTGGTGGGGAAATTGCACCAGCAGTACGTTCTCTAGCAGTGGGATGAGCAAAGGGAAACCAGTTATGACCCCAGAAGTGATGCTGCAGCCGAGAATAAAGCATCTAATGAAGGGCTGGGGCTGGGTGATGCTAGAGGAGCATCCTTCCTGGGGCATTACTACTCCAGGGAGCGGTTGGCCAGACAGATACGTTGGGGAATAATCACTCAGCAGTTATTCCTGGAGGTACGTTATTAATGTTGGGGTAAAAACAGTCAATAAGTTTGTTTAAATTAGCTTAATCTCGCAAATGCACTTCGGTTATTGTGACTGCCTATTTTTAAAGTAATTTCTGTTTATATCCTTTGAACACTGTAAGGGTCCTTTGAATACCTTCCTGTAAGTTGTCTTCCTACCCTGAATTATGTATCCAGAAATCCCACATTCTTTAGAACAGACGTGACTTTGGTGTGATGACAACACTTCCAGATGTTGTACTGTTATTCGAGGGTTCTGTGATGGGTGCAGGGTCGACTGGTTTATGTTATTTGAGATAAATGTGCTTGTCTAGATTAATGTGGAACAGATCCTGATGGTGAGGAGGAACACAGGTTTGAAGAACTGATCTCCCTGAGGAAGTCTGTTGGGGACACACCGGGCAAGTCTGCTGGTCCTCGGCATCTCTGAGAGCTGACCACAGGGTCATGGTTCCCAGGGCGGCCCTCAGCGAGCGTGCCACACACGGCTCTATTGCAGAGGTTGCAACTTGAGCCTTTCATGAGACTCTCGTGAACGGAGGTAGCATCATTCGTGGTTTTTCTCTTCACTGGACCTTCCATACTTTCTCTAAAGCACAGGACAGGAAACCTCCCAATTTGACAGTGACTTCTGATGTGTAGAGTTCGGCCTTTCGATACAGGCAGAGCGTAGAAGAGGGTTTGCAAAAAGAGAGAAGGAAGGTCAGGATGGATTCTTGAGTCACTTGGGTCTCAGGTGACGGCCAGCACGCCACGGGTGGCTTTGCTCAGTCTGAGCGGTGCAGTGGGCGCGGTGCTCAGGGACCCTGAGAGGTGGGAGGGAAGGAAGGTCTTGACTGTCCCCGCGGACCGGGATTTGTCCCCCTGGGTGCGGAAAGGGTGTGGTGGATACAGGTGATTCCGGATGCCAGGTGGACAAGCGGAGGAGGTTAGCAGAGAGCAGAGAGCCAAGGCCATTCCACCAGCTGACGCAGCCGTCCTCCAAGTCAGAGACACTTGATCCAGGGGCCAAGGGGCGAGCTGTGGCTCGCGGGCCCCAGGGGCCGGTCAGGGGACTCACTTCTCCCACGGTGACTCGGTAGGAGGTATGTCCCCGGGACTGCAGATCCTGTTGCTTGCCCCAGGCCCGCACCTGGGCTGCCGTTGTGTCAGCGTGGCCCCCGCCCCGGCTTTGGGGTAGAGCGAGCTGATGACCGCACAGACCTCTGCGGATCCTGACTGATAGAGAAGGAAGTGGGGTTTAAGGAAGTGTTTCCTTGCGGGGTTTAATCGTTCACCGTGAAGGCTATTCGGGATTTCATCACATGCTGCTTTGGCAGTTAGTTCAGAATAAACTGAGAAAACTGCAGGGACATTGCTAAGGAGGCTTTAGCCTCTGCGTTTACAGCACTTTTTTTTAAAAAAGTGAAATCATGACTGTGTTTAAATTGTACAGCGATATTTATAAAAGTGATGAATCTTCAAGCTGTTCTGAGGAGATGTGGTCCAGGAGGAGAGTAGGAAACAAACCCACCAGCCACCCAACAGTAGCTGGTCTTTAGTCCACTTGTGAAATTCCTGAGTTTGATTTCACACCTGAGTGATTTTTGTTAAATCCATTCCAATGCTAGGCAGAGAGCTGAAAATAAGTTAATTGAGTCTTAAATGTTAGTGAAGTGTAATCCTACCGCTCATCGTTTTGAAGTAAATATCCTGGTCGCCAGCAGTTGAGAAACCTGCTCTAGCTCTGGGGCGATGAAACCCCTGTGGGCCCAGAAGGAAGCCGCAGTACAAGGCTTGGCCCCATCGCAATGGGCCCTGTGGCCCGATCAGGGTACTTGATTTCCATTACTTTAATGAACAAAATTTAATATTTTATCTAGTGAGGGACACTTGGGTGTGACCCGGGTAGCTGGCAAGATGGCAAGTGCTGGCCCTGTGGTTGGGGGGTCTGGGGGAGCGAGGATGGCCCAGGCCCTGCAGGGGCTGCGGGGGGCGGGGTGAGCACAGAGAACCCACAAGCTGCAGTCCCCAGGGACAGGCGAGGCCACCGGTGACCGCAGCACTGTTCCCTGGAGAGGACTTGGGGTTCGTCCTCCCCTTGTCGTGCCGAATTTCAGAGATCCATCCTTCCTCCTCGTGAGGCCCCCAAACTGAGGACTCAGCAACAGTTCCAGGAAGGCCTAAGGTGCCACCAGCACCCCTCCAGGCTCCCCCTGCCCCCTGAACTCTGGGTCCTCACCCCTCACAACACCAGCTGCCTTCTCACAGCCAGCACGGTCCTGAGCCGGGCCAGGGCAGCTGAGGGGCCTCTGTCCTCGTGAACACAGGGCAGGGGCCCTGAGCTGTCCTCTGCCCTGGACCGCCCCTCCTGGGCCCTCCCCAAGCCCCGCACACCTTCCCCAGCCTCAGCACCGGCCGCTCCTGGGGAATGGGGTGCAGCCCCCCCTGGTTTACACATCTGGCGCCAGAGGCGGCGGGGAGATTTGCCTCTCATTGGTTTGATCAATCTTTCTGCGGTGGAAGCCTCTCCAGGAGTCGAAAGCGATTTTCCCTTCGCAGGCACGGGTAGCCGTAGCCGCCTCGGTTTCCAGGGCCAGGCAGCGCTCTCCGTCTGCTGGGGGCTGCAGGAGCAGGTGCGGCTCAGGGGGGCACACGTGGAGGGAGTGAGCTGTCAGCCCCGCCTCCAGGGTGCTCCGTGGCCAAAGCGCCGCTGTTCGTGAGCACACTCGTTCTCTTCCCTTGGGGTCTCTGAGATGCGGAGGCCTCGAGGGATGGTTAAAAGGACAGCAGCCAAACCGAGGGATTAGTTTCTGGTGCCTCAGGGAGCCGGTGCTCAGCCTGGCGGAATCACAGGAGCCTCAAAGCCGTCCTCCTGCCTTCCCTGGAAATGCCTCTCCCTGTCCTCACGAGTTCTTCTTTGTGGGACCCGGGAGAGAGCCCCGACTCCCGGTTTGACGGTATGGGTGGCTGGTTTCATTAGGAAAGCCAATCCCTCTTCCTTCTGCAAAACCAGAGGTCGCGATCTGGGATGGTCTGCAAGCGGGCGTCCAGGCAAGCCTTTCTGTGGGAAGCTCCAGGGAGGGTTGCGTTTCCACCCTGGCTCCTGGGCACGGGGAACAGCATCGCCCAAGGTCACCCGAAAGTCACTGGGAGGGTAGGCCCCCTGCATCACCTGTTGGCATCAAGGGGATTCAGGTAGACTTAGACAGCGGTACTTTGCTTGTCTTGTCTCCGGATCCCGCTTTACAGACAAGAAGGGTGAGACCCACAGAGACGAAGTCATTTTCTGAGGTCCCAGATTTTGTTAGTATTAAATTAGGGTTAGACTCAGGGCCTCTGTTTGTTAGAATTCACTCATATGTTTATTTAACAATTTTTGATGAACAGTTGTGCATTCACGATGGCCTAGGCCGAGCTCTAGGCCCTGGGAATCCAGACATGAATTGAATAGACAGGATCTCTGCTCTCATGGAGCTTACGCTCTGGGATCTGTCTGCAGACAGGAAATCAGTACGTAAATACCTTCGTAGTGTCAGCAGTGCTGGTGCTGTGAGGAAGATGGGGGTGGACGGGAAGTGGTGGGAGGGCTATAGCGCAGGAAGCGCTGGGGAAGCAGCTCACAGCTGTGCTCGGCAGGGCCAGGCGGGAGGCGAGGGGCAGCGGTGTGGGCCTCTGAGACGGAGGGACTGCAACTGCAGAGGCCCTGAATTCATGATATGTTTACCCTTCATCACAGAAACAAGTTTTTAGAATTTGTATATTTTCTTATGCATGTATTTAAGCCTTTCTCTCTTTCTCTGTCTCTCACACATACAGACACACACACATACACAAACGCACTCTTAATTAGTGGGCTAGAGTGGTTATAGAGGGATCAGCTATGAAAAACTGGGGGTGGGTGGAAATGTACAGGATTTGCAGACCGTCAGTGGACCAGAGGTGGAGCTGATTCTAGCATCTGTCACTCAGCCCTCCATCCTCGGTCCGCTCCGGGGTGGGGAGGCTGGTCAGGGAGCTGAGACATGCGTTTCTAATAGCTGGAGTTGGCCAGCATCCCACTGTGTGCATCTGGATTATCTGAAGGGTAAAATGACGCTCTTTGGGGCCTGAAAGTCGGTTCCCAGTGTCTGTTTCTCATATACCGGGAGACCAGTGCCAGCAGATCAGGGGGGATGGTGTCCCATTGCAACCCACAGAGGTCTCACTGCCACATAAACAAAGGCAGTGTTGATTGGCACACCTGGCTTTTCTGCAGAGTTAGAAAAGAAAACCGTTTTTTTTCTAGATGCAAGCAGAGAACCAAAGATTCTAGGGAGCAGGGGTACATGTGGATTGGCTCAGCTGTGTGTGCATTAAAGGCATAGGAGACCGGCAAAGCAGCTTGAAACTCCGGCAAGCAGGAGACAGAAGATGCCTGAGACGTCGGAGGGTCTGGAAGTGGCTGGTGGGGACTTGTGTGTGGACTCTGCAATTTCAGAAGAAAGCCTTGCTCTTTTTATCATCTTATATCGATTTAACATCCCCACTTTGTGTTGAAGGTCGGTGTTTGCAGGGTTCTAAAGTGATGTCACGGATCTCTGTGCACCGGATTTTGCCCTGGGTTGAAACCTAGCCTGGGTGGACTTCCTTTGAGTTCTATTTGGAGGCCACTTTGACATGGAATTTTTGATGAAGAATGGCTGGAAAAGGGGGCCTGGTGAGCTGAGGAGTGAGAGTTGGCAGGAACGGGAGCTGATTCCCTCACTCAGAGGTCAGCTGGCTGTGGAATGTCCACGGCCTCTCCCCACAGCAGATAAAGGCACTGAGTGTTACTGATTTCCCCAGTAGCCCAGGAACCCACAGCATGTGTCACAAGCTTAGGGCAGCTGGCCTTTCCACCCCTGTCACCTCGGCCCCGGAGGCACCTGCCAGCCTCGTGCATGGATCCCTGGTTCCCCAGGCAACTGGGCTGTTGTTTCTGGTGCCTTGTAAGACCAGACCTCTTTTGAGTGTGTTTATCAGCAGCAGCACAGTGGGGGAGTGGGTCAGCAGGGGGATTCAGAGACCACGGGAGCCTTTGCACCTCTGTGACTTGCAGAGAGGCCTGTGCCGGTGACGGGGGGACAGGAAAGCTCGCTAAATGGTGCCTGACGCCTAGGTACGCCTTGCCTTAGGAAAAGTAAGGGGTTACCGTACATCCTGTCTTGTTCATCATATCTTAGAAGAGGAGCCTTACTTCAGCTGTTTCTACTATCATAGAATATCTTTCCAGGGCAGAGGACTGTGTATACGTATGGCGGTTTTTCCTTTTTCCCCTCTAGGATGCTTTGCCCCATGTGAGGTAATTCTCCATTATACATTCATTTGGTTCTCTGTTGCCCTTGCAAGTTTAACAACCTTAAAAATTGGATGCTTCTCACTGGTTCCATAATGAAGAAGCAATTTGTCTCCAGATCCAAATCCAGGTGAAGCTGTGCTAACTTGAAGCCCTGCCTTGAGCATCTGGAGAATGTTAAATATCTCTGGGTGTAGGAAATCCTTGGATGCCACCAAAAGGTGGGGGAAAAGGTCTTTTAATAGCGTGTGGAGGCATGAGGAAGCGAGGAAGGAGGGGAGCGACCAGCAAGGAGGTTCGCTAAAATTAGAGCCTCTGACAGCGAGGGCAGCTCCACACCCCCCGCAGGTTCCATCCTCCGCTCCGAGCCAGCTAGAGGCTGAGGTGAGGCCGGGAAGCCAGCTGTTCTCTTTTAAGCGGCTCTTCACTGAATTTTTACTGTTTCATGGAACAGGGCTTTCCTATTTCTGCTATGTCATTTAAATTTCCCGACCCTGGGAAGAGATTCTGTATCAACTCCCATCTTAAATGCAATGGCAGCATGTCTTAGCGATGCTAAATACCTCTCCAGGGCCACACAGCCCTTCAGTACTTGAACCTGGATCTGTGTGATCCGTCTCCTGTGCTCCGAGCCACCAGCTCCTCCTGTGTGAGTTTCTTTCTTTCTTTGTTCCGGTAGGAAGAATTACAAATTCCGTGAGACCTGGCGCGGCTGAGGTGCTTTCTGAAGGTCCTCTTGGCTCTGGGCGTCCTCATCTCATACCCGGTGGGGCCCCTGCCCTCTCCCTTTGCTCCTACAGTCAGCGCTGCTCTGAGGCAGGCCCTACGCTCTGGGCACTCCATCAAGCGTGTTTTTATCTCACTTTGATGCGTGCCTCGGTCCGGATAACGGGGCTCCCCTCTGTTCCAGCGTCCATTTCCATAACAGTATTGATTCTGTTCCCTGAGCTGGTCCCTGGTTTCATCCTGGGGTCAGCATCCTTACTGGTCCCCTGAGGACTGGCATCTCTCCCCGGCTGGTCCTGCCACTTGCGTACGCGGCCCCTGGCTGGAGGGTCCCTTCTGCCGGGATCCCCATCACTGTTCCTTCACTGGATAGCAGGCACATCCTGCCCCTTCACTGGGCCACGCCAGCTGTCAGCTTCCTGCTCGGGCGTCAGCAGATCATTGGCTTGATTCCTGGGAGCTGCGCTTGCATTTGGCAGGAACCCCACCGTTAGCCTGCACCGCTGGGTGCGTTCGTAGCCTGACTCCTGTGCTGGTCCAAGGCGCTTCCTCTTCAGGAGATTGAGAACGAGAGTGAGGTTGGTGTTGAAGACTCAGAGGGTGCTATTCAATGGCTGAATTCACTGCTTTTCTAATTAAAACTCAGCCCGCTGTCTAGTCCAGAGGCCCTCATTCAAGAGCCGACGCTGCAGAGGCTGCAGACCCTGGACCTCCTCTCTTCCCCATCACGCCCAGCCCCGCACATCTGTCAGCCCCAGCGCAGCCTTTCCGCAGAGGCTCGGATGTCGCTGGGTGTCCGGCAGGTGAGGAGCCTGGGATGAACGTTGCAAAGAAAAGTCCTGTTCTTTTTTTTTCCTGGATCATATGGTAGTTTTATTTTTAATTTTTTGAGGAGCCTCCATACTGTTAGCCATAGTGGCTGCATCATTTTACATTCCCACAAACAGTGCGCAAGGGTTTCAATTTCTCCACATCCTCACTAACAGTTGTTATTCCCTGTATTTTTTTAAATAATGGCCATTCTGACACATGTGAGGTGATGTTTCATTGTGGTTTTGACTTGCATTTCATCAGTAATTAGTGATGTTGAGCATCTTCTCATATACTGTTGGCCATTTATATGTCTTCTTTGAAGAAATGTCTATTCAAGTATTTTGCCCATTTTTAATTGAGTTACTTGGTTTTTTCTTTTTGCTATTAATTTGAAGGAGTTCCTTATATATTTTGGATATTAACCCCTTATCAGATAATGGTTTGCAACATGCATATATGGCCAATTGATCTTTGACATGTTGCCATAAATACACAATGGGGAAAGAATAGCCTGTTCAAAAAAAATGGTGTTTGGAAAATTGGATAACCACTTGCAAAACACAAAGTTCAATCTCTCTGTTACATTACACACAAAAAGAAACTCAAATAGATTAAAGCCTTAAATGTAAAAACTGAAACTGTAAGATGCCTAGAAGAAAACATAGAGGAAAATCTTCATGACATTAGTCTGACCGATAATTTCCTAGATATGACACCAAAGCCACAGACAAGAGCAAAAAAAGACAAGTGGGACTACTTCAAACTAAACCAGTTTTGCACAGTAAAGAAAACAATCAACACATTGAAAAGGCCACAGAGTGAAAAGTCCCTGTTCTTTTTTTTAAAAAATTTTAATTTTTTAATTTATTTTTATTTTTGGCTGCATTGGGTCTTCATTGCTGCGCACGGGCTTTCTCTAGTTGCGGCGAGCGGAGGCTACTCTTCGTTGTGGTGTGCGGGCTTCTCATTGCGGTGGCTTCTCTTGTTGTGGAGCACGAACTCTAGGCGTGTGGGCTTCAGTAGTTGTGGCACGTGGGCTCAGTAGTTGTGGCTCACGGGCTCTAGAGCGCAGGCTCAGTAGTTGTGGTGCACGGGCTTAGTTGCTCCACGGCATGTGGGATCTTCCTGGACCAGGGCTTGAACCCGTGTCACCTGCATTGGCAGGTGGATTCTTAACCGTTGTGCCACCAGGGAAGCCCAAAGTCCCTTTTCTTTATCCAAGGGCCACGTCCTGACCAGTTGTCAGGTGTGAAGTGCAGACACAAAGTACTGAAAGGAGCATGGATTTGGAGTCAGGAAAGCAGGGTACCTAGGCCACTCTGCGGTCGGTGTGACTTTGCACAGATCACAGCCTCTTGGCCTGAGCTGCCTTTTTTATGAAAGGAAGAGGATAATGGTTATCTTGCCCTTCAGGAAAGACGGCTGTAAGGATTAAATATTGTTGCTTCTCAATGGGGGTGATTTACTGCGGGGACATTTCACAGCGTATGGAGTCATGCTTGGTTTTCAGAGCCGGACGCGGAGTTGCTACCGGCATCTGGAGGGTAGAGGTCAGAGCTGCCACCAAACGCAACAGAACCTTCCAGCCCCACATGTCAGGAGTTCACGCTGAGAAGCGAATTCATTTAATGTGTCCCAGATGTTAGGGCCTAGCACTAAGCAGGCTGCACCCTGCTCAGAAGGGGCCCCCAGGAGTTAGGCGCAGAGGCACAGAATCCACAGACCTGTTCCCGCCACTCCCACATGGCCTCCACCCCAAGGTCACCCTAGACAGTGGAGGGGCGGCCTCACAGACCCTCTCCCTCACAGGCTTGGAGGCCTGGGCAGCCTTGACCGAAGCCCCAAGTCTCTGAAAGGCAGGCACATGGAATTTACCAGCACATGTGCTGCAGGCCTACCCTGGTCCCTGACGTCCACACCCACTGGACTGGGGGAAGCTGCTTTAGCCAGGAGGTTGGGGGTTAGATTTCGAGGCCCATGGACTTGAGCCTGAGCCCTGGCTCTGCCTCTTACCACCCGCCTGAACGTGGACAAGTTGTCTGATGCCGAGCCTCAGATTCCTGACCTGTAAATCAGAAGATAAGTCGCTCAGCAGGGTCCCTGACACAAGTTAGGGCTGAATGGTAGTAGTAGTAGCTGTTGAGGTAGTAATTGGTTTAATTATTATTATTACTGCTGGTAATGCTAATATGGTTATTTTTTATCACCATGCTACGAACTGGTATCTTCTTATCTGCTCAGACGGAGACCCTATTTCCAGGGATTCTCAGCCCTTACATGTAGTAGAGTCCTCTGAAAGTCTTTTTTAAAATATAGATGCCCAGCCCACGCCCATTCAAATGACTTCCCTGGAGGCCCGGCCGAGGCACAGGCTGTTTTTGGTTTTGTTTCACTAAAGCCCTCCAGGTAGTTCTAATAAGAAACCAGGGTTGAAAACGGATTGTTTTATGCAGTACCCCTGGCCTAACCTTCCCGAGAACCCAGGTGGCGTTGAATATTCCGACGGACACGAGGGGAGAGGCAGCGTAGGGGTCTATTCCAAGTCCTGGAGCCTTTCTGTGCCATTGTCTGGCCTCCTTCCTCAGCAGGCTCAGAGGAGACCCCCTGGGCGTGCAGCACCTCTCGGCTGGCCCCCCAGTTAGTAGAGGAAAGTCAGAGCAGATGAAACAGGAGAAGAGGCCCCCGTCATTTGTCTGCTGGAGTCCATCCGTGACTTAACTTCCTGTGTACATTATACTTTATAGATTACATCACTTCATGCTAACCAATTTATTTAATGAATGAGTGGTCTGAAGTCACCTGTTTCAGTAAATTAAAAGTACCGTCTGCAGAGGCTTAGGGCTTTCGTAAGGATTAAGCTGAGGCCTCCCGGTCCCTGTGGCAGAAGGTTGTGGAGGCCGCTCTTCTGGTCCGGGGGGCCTTAGGGTGGAGCCCGAGAGCAGTGAGAAGAGTTCTGACCACAGAGGTCACTCTCTGCCCTTGCCCCTTGCTTAGGCTCCGGGAGAGCACGGCTCCGTCTCTTTACTCCTGACCCTGACATCTGGAAGGAGACGGACGAGATTACCACCATGACCATGCTTCTTTTTGTTATCGTAAACGCAAATCAAATATAGGAAAAATTCAAGCAAGCAACGGGAAGATAATACATGTGTGTGTAAGTGTATATATGTATAATTTTAAAAACATATAATAATAATAAAAAGTAGAAAGAGGACTTCCCTGGTGGCGCAGTGGTTGAGAATCTGCCTGCCAATGCAGGGGACGTGGGTTCGAGCCCTGGTCCGGGAAGATCCCACATGCTGCGGAGCAACTAAGCCTGTTTACCACAACTACTGAGCCCACGTGCCATAACTACTGAAGCCCGCATGCCTAGAGCCCATGCTCTGCAATAAGAGAAGCCACTGCAATGAGAAGCCCGCACACTGCAACAAAGAGTAGCCCCGGCTCGCTGCAACTAGAGAAAGCCTGTGCGCAGCAACAAAGACCCAATGCAGCCAAAAATAAAAATTTTTAAAAAGTAGAAAGATAGGAGGGGATTCTTTACGATTGCTAAAACTGCAACTAGAAATAAAGTAGAATTTTAAAATAATGGAGCTCTGGTCACAATAGAAATAGAAGGTTAACAGTTATACAATGCTACATGAGATTTAAAGAAATAAGCGCCTTGGAAGCCAGTGCAGCAAAGGAGTAAAGAATTAAGACAAAAAGCTAAACTCATAAAAAGTCCAAAACAGAGAAATCTATAGGATTAAGAAGAGGAAACAACTAAAAAACAAAATAAAATTTAAAAAAATTTAGAAACTATTGTAGTACTTTTTTAAATGAGGAGATTTTTGGTTTGGTTTCCGTTTTTGTTTTTTGTTTTTGTTTTTTTTAAGGAAATAGGCTAGTACTTGAACATTAGAGAGAGTGAGAAGGCGAAAAACATGCCACTCCACTGAGAAGTAGACATGAGGCAAAGGCTGACTGAGGCCTGGGAGGTTCTGACCCTGCCCTGGAGAAGCGTAGAAAGGGGAGCATCCCTCCTGGGTGGGAGACGGCAGGGGAGTGGTATGGGACCCTGGTCTCGTGTGTGCACACCCGCAGGCCGTGCTCCACGTCAGTCATCCTTATCAGGCCTGCCGGTGCGGGCCGGAGATGTGGGGTCACCCGAGCAGCTGGGTCAAGCCAGACCCCGCGACCAGCTCTCCTGTGGAACGTACCACCTTGCCAAGGGATGATGAGGTCATGGGATACGTACCACCTTGCCAAGGGACGATGAGGTCATGGGATACGTACCACTTTGCCAAGGGATGATGAGGTCATGGGATACGTACCACCTTGCGGAGGGACGATGAGGTCTTGGGATTTCAGGAGTTCTGACCCCACCCGCCCGGTTCTGCTTATCTATAACCATCTGTAAGAATAATGTAGCAGAAAGGGGCCTGAGTGACCAGATGCCCTTTCTCTTTGGTTTTCACTCTTGGATCCTCACCTAACATGAATTGTCATTGAAAGCAGATAGAGGAAATGCTCTGTAACAACTTGGACTTGGGTTCACTCCTAGCTTTGTTCATTACTAGCTGTGTAACTTTTAAACAAATGTATCAACTTCTTTGAACTCCAGTTGCCTCCTCTGAAAAAAAGAGGGAGATTAAAGAAAGTTTCTCTCTCTTAATTACGCAAATGAATTATTTTCTAGACTGTGAGCTAGTCAAGGCCGTGATCCGTTTCTGAAGTGCCTTTGTATCCTCAATACTTGGTACACTGCCAAGCACGTGTGAAGTGTTCAATGCTTGTCTGATAATATAAAAGCTGATTTTGTTTTAGCAATGCATTACTCTATGCCAGGAATTTTGCTGTGCATTTTACTCTGATTCTCTCAATTAATCTTTATAACACACACACACACACACACACACACACACAGAGGTTTGTAATATTAATATCCCATTCTGCACCTTGAGCTTAGAAGTTAAGTAACTCGCTCAGGGCCACCTACCTAGTTTTGAGTTTTTCACGATAAATTAATGAGTGTCCATGTTTTCAATAGCATGGAGTGAAGATGGGGTAAGCGGGCACTTGTGCTGACTCTACGGTATTTCTTTCCGACCTCCCTGTCTAGGAGTCTGACCCTGGAGAGCTGCTTTGAGCTGTCACCACTCCAGATGGAAATATAAGGCCATTTTATCCCCGCAGTTAGCACAAATCAGAGCATAAGCACAGATCTCAGAGTCTAGGCAGAATCCTCATGCCAAGTGTACCAAACGGATCTTCTAGTACGTATTGGGACTTAGTAAAGTAAGACACTCTCTATCCCCCTCCCTCCTGGCAACACACACACACACAGTCTTCTCTTCCTCTGTTTCCCACAGAAAGGAGGGACAAAATCAGTGGAATAAACTATCTTAATTGTTTTTTGAGGGAAAGAAGATTTAGTTATGAAAGGACAAGAAAATAAAGCTGTGAGAAAAACAGGCTCAGGATTGCATTCAGTTCTGCTGAGGAAAACAGGAGAAGATGAGATAGAAATGAGGCTTAATTTTAGTGAAGGGAAATTTGCTGCCGAGTAGAGAGATCGCAGGAAGTGGGGTTGCCCGGCTTCCAAGGAGAGCAGGGCCTTGCGTTGTATGGTGATGGACAAGGCTTGATTCCTTAGGAAGCAGCCTCAGCACACAAAAGACTGAAAGACAGAAAATGCTGGATGCAGAGCACAAAGCAGAAGTCGGCAATGCAGGCGAGAAAGGACCCGCTTTCTTGCCAGACGAGCTCTGGGGAGGTTGGTTAAGGACATGCCTTTCTCACACAGTAATTCTTATTTTTCTTCCATGTGAGCGCTGTGAGCACGTGAAAGATGCTGTGGACCTTGGCAAGGAATCTTCTCTCTCTTTTCCCCAGAGTAACTTGATAGACTTCCCAGTCACGGGTTTCTGGGACATCTTAAACACTTCATTACCATTTATTACCTATTAATATAATTTTTAAAATTATATATAAATACATTTATATTCTAATGTGCTAAAAGTAGGAAATATATATACACGTATATACGCATATATATAATATATATGTCTAGCTATAAATATATATATAATCTCACTATTTTTGGCTCTTTCTGCATTTTGATAGGTGTTAAAATTACTTCAGTGGGAATGGAGTTTGGGTGGAGTAAAAAGGCAAAGCTAAATCATCTCCTCCTGCTAGTTCAAGGTAATAAGCTAATGGGCAGAGTGCAGTTCGTCCTCCGTATCCGTGGGTTCCATATCCCGGGTTTCGCATCTGCGGGTGCAACCCATAGCGGATCTGTGCTGTGTTTACGATCTGTGGTTGGTTGAATCCGCGGGTTTGGAATCCAGAAGTATGGAGGGCCAACTATGAGGCTTTAGCATCCGTGGATTTTGGTATCCATGTGGGGTCCTGGAAGCGGTCCTCTGCGGATACTAGGGATGACTGTAATTACATTTGTAGGTGTTTGAGCAGAACTGGTCTATTGAAAGGTGGGTGGGGCTGAGAATGACCCCAAATAACACAGTCTAACAATCTGATATGGGTGGGATGGGTGAACATAGAGGGCAAAAAAGGATGCCTTGGTGTGTATTTACGCCAGGTTAGAACTTCTAATATTTCCTACCAGAACACAGCGCATCTGAAGCAGTGCATAGTGGAAAATTCTGGTACTTTTAATACCAGAGATTCTAAGGTGTGTAGAGGTATAGATGAGGGAGTATATGTAATACTATATGTAGAATATATCCATATGTATTTATGTCTATAACACTCTATACTATTCCATATCTATCTATAATATAATCAATATAATTCTATATATATATAGAACATATGTACATGTATAAATGTATATTTTAAAATATATAAAAATTTATTTCTAAACTAAAATTTGGTATTTTGTGAGCGAGAAAGGGTTAGCCGTTAATGCCCTGTTGCAGAATAAAGCAGTGCCCGCTTCGCTGTGCTTTGGGGCTGGTTGGTGAGGACTTGGCCGGCAGAGGCAGAGGAGTGATGCCGCGGTGGTGCAGCTGTGCCTGGGCGGCTGGGACGGCCCCGGAGACAGGCTGGCTGGGGTGTGGCCGGACTGGGGGGCTTCTGAGCAGTTCCTTCTAGAAATCATTTCCTTCTCTTCCGTTTCATGCAGTGCTTCATGCAGACCCAGAATTTCCTCGTTTTCTTAGAAGTTCTGTAGAACTTTAGACAACAAAGTTTTTCTTCATCTTGATTCCAGCCCTGACTTCTTAGATAATTGATGTTTTCACTTTGGCTGAGCAGAGGCGGTATGGCTATAATTACAGAGTGGTGGCATGCCATCCCTAAATTCCCTTGTTTTTTTCTCGTTGTTTTTTTTTTTTTTTAATTCTCCCAGAAATGGCTCACACCTTGGACGTGAGTGATGGAGAGGCAATCTCCTCAGACTGTGGACCAGGTGGGGGTCAGACAGCATTTGCACTTTAAAAAGGGCAAAAAAAAAGGACCCGCTTCAAATATTCAGGGAGAGCTACAAAATGCTGAAGTAAATCCTTATCAGGAATTTTAATGAGCAAAATAAAATATGAAATCTGTGTGATTAAAATCAAATCTTCCCCCTTCTGCTCCGTGAGAGCAGGCTGCCAGACACCAGCACAAGGAAGGCGCTAGGCGGCCTTTTGTGTTTAATTACTGCCAGGGCTGCTTCTGTGTTCAAAGCACCCCCTCCCCAGTCCCCTATGGCGTGATGGAGAGCTTGAGATAACACAGGGGCTCCCTTCTGAGGGATTTAGAATCCTGGACAACAGACAATACTCATTTTAACTGAATTGGAGAGATCCAAGCCGCTTTGGCTTCAAATACATGTCCCCTGGTGGGGTGGGGAGACAAGTTAGGGGGAAGTGGAAAGGTGGAACCACTGCCTACCATCCCAGGACCACCCCTCAGTGGCCCCTCCATCCTTGTTGCTCTGTCTCCCCCTTTAATTGCGCCTATTCTCTCTTCATAGGTCTCAGCGCCACAAGCTTGGGTGTTGGGTTGGGGAGGCATCCATCCATAATAAACCGGATGTCTGGAATGTAACGTCCACTTCTGTGCCTGGTGGCTTGGTTGGTGCCCCCGCCCATTTGGAGAGGAGGCTGGTTCTGTTAGCTCATCTCCTGACCTCTGGTGCTGCCTGAAGGTCATAAGTCGCATCACCCAGAAGGATGTCCTCAACCCTGGAGCATTTTCCTCTTGGTGGTCACAATGGTTGCTCTTCTTGGGTGCCTTTTGGGTACTTGTGAACTTGAGATGCCTATTTATGCTGTGTCTGCCTTTCAGTTCAGTCCATATTATCTTTCCATTTACATTCAGATTTATTTCACTTCAAGCAGTGGTTTCATCACCTTTGTCCTTTGCGAGCACCCAAGGGTGTTTTGTGTAAGCATTCGAATTGAGTGGAATACAAGGGGGCCGTGGAGACCCTGCAGAAGTCCAGTTTTCTCCCTGTCAGATGAGGAGGCGATAATTGATGTTTTGCCACCGGATACCCCTGTGTGGACGCGGAAGCTGTACAGCTCCGCGCGTGCGTTTGCCCAGCTGGTCTGTCGTGAGTAAGAGACTCAGGAGGCTTGCAGGCGTGGACCACAGTAGCCACGTCTCCGGGTGCTCGGGTGACCGACATGCCAATGGACTCGTTCTCTTGCCTGCTTTTTAGTCCAACCCATGCCGTGTGCCTTAGAGTTAGACATATCAGCCTTTTTAAAATTGAAGTATAATTAATTTACAGTGTTGTGTTAGTTTCTAGTGTACAGCAAAGTGCTTCAGTTTCATACATATATATTATTTTTCATTATAGGTTATTACAGGATATCGAATATAGTTCCCTGTGCTATACAGAAGGACCTTGTTATCTGTTTTATATATAATAGCTTGTATCTGCTGAACCCAAACTCCTTATTTATCCCTCCCCTCCCTTTCCCCTTGGTGACCACAAGTTTGTTTTCTATGTCTGTGAGTCTATTTCTGTTTTGTAAATAAGTTCATTTGTATCATTTTTAGATTTCACATGTAAGTGATAGCATATGATATTTGTCTTTCTCTGACTAGCTGCACTTTGTATAATAATCTCTAGGCCCGTCCATGTTGCTGCAAATGGCATTATTTCATTCTTTTTTATGGCTGAGTAATATTCCATTGTATATATGTGCCACATCTTCTTTATCCATTCCTCTTTCGATGGACATTTAGGCTGCTTCCATGTCCTGGCTATTGTAAATAGTGCTGCTGTGAACACTGGGTTGCATGTATCTTTTCAAATTATAGTTTTCTTAGGATGTGTGCCCAGGAGTGGGGTTGCTGGATCATGTGGTAACTCTATTCTTAGTTTTTTAAGGAACCTCCATAGTGTTTTCTATAGTGGCTGCACCAATTTACATTCCCACCAACAGTGTAGGAGGGTTCCCTTTTCTCCACACCCTCTCTAGCATTTATTATTTGTAGATTTTTCAATTCTGACTGGTGTGTGGTGGTATCTCGTAGTTTTGATTTGCATTTCTCTAATAATTAGCAATGATGTGCATCTTTTCATGTTCATCAGCCTTCTTTTTTAATTCACTGTCTATTAATATTAATTCAGTTTGGTATATACCAGGTCTTGTGCAAGTAGTTGTTGAAAAATATATCATTTACAATTGCTCAATTGTTTATTCTTTCAACTAATTTTTATAGAGTGGGCATTATGTGTCTGGCACTGTGCTGATCTCAAGAAATAAAATCAGAGGGTAGGTGGGGAGGTGACAGCTTGGACTAAGTTGATGGTGGTGAAGTAGAGAAAACATGGACACACCTGAGAAGTGTTTTGGAGATAGAGCCAGGAGCGCTGGGTGCTAGTTGGATGAGGAAAGTGGGGAATCAAGGATTATTCCTGTCTTGTTGGGGTTAGCAGTTGGGTCAGCAGTGGTACCCAGTGACAGACGCAGTGGGTCTTGGGAAAGACAGGACTCTTCTCAAGTTCCTAAACAACTGACACTGTAAAAACATCTGATCTTTAATGCAGTTGCTAGTGCCTATAAGAATTAACTTATAAGGTTAAAAAATATTTTTTTAAATGCAGTTGCATGAGACCCATACCAGTCTTACTGAATCAGATTATTTGGATAGTGGGACCTAAGCATCTGTGTTTGAAAAAGACTCCTAGGTGATTTTTTTCATATTCCTGGTTAAAAAAAAATACTGCTGGAAAGCATCACCATCAACAGATGTGGATATTATGTGTTTGTGTATGGGATGTGCATGTGTGTCTATATAATTCAACTATGGTATGTTTTAAATCCCAGAATGAGTTCTCCAAATACCTGTCTTTAATTAAACTCTGCCCAATTACCATCCATCAGTGACTGTTTAGAGAATGAAAGTTGATTTCAATATTGGTCCTAAATATTGAAAAGCAATATTGGAGCATAAATAAGTGAGCCATGTGCTGAGTGAGAGACTGCAGGCCGCACCCACTAGCCATCAGCCGTCTTGAAATAATTTGGACGTATTTTCTCTTTCTCTCTTATTTTTTAAATTAGGAAGTACCTTTCATTCAGATAAATAACTGAAAGTTGATATGTGTTAATATAAAATCATATTAGAATGTTGAGTATTTTTCAGCCGAAGCCTTCTGTTTGGTGCTACAGTTTTTTTTAAGACTATGTGGTTTCTGAGATGCTGTGCTACTCACTTTGCGCTCAGACGCCGCCATCATGAACACACACACCAACTCGCATGTTTGAAATCGGCAGACAGGTATGTTCCACATTCGACACCACCCTGAACCCATGGAATCAGACTGGAGTCCCTAAGAGGCAGCGCGCACTTGGTGCATATATCTATTATTATATATTTCAGCTAAGTTAGCGTCAATAGCTAATCTGCATGAATATAAGGTAATGAGACAAACAGGTATTCCTGCACAGGAAATCGGAAGCAGCGTTGAGAAGCCTGATTCTATGCTTTTGATGTAACCAAAATTACAGTATACTGCTCCCATCCTGAGTGGCCCATGCTGGGAAAATGTCTTTTCAGTCGCCTTAGAGGCCAAATCCTGCCAAACTATAAATAGAGGAAGTGTTTAGGACCACACACATACGCGCACACACACACACACACACACACACACACACACACGCATGGATCTGCTCTCCCAGCCTCTATGTGCTGACAGCCTGATACAATCACCACCCAAACCAACTATGAAAAAAATCAATTTAACCAAAATTGATGCTCTTTTGTAGAGCTGTTTAAAATCTAAGTGGAAGTGAAACCTTTGAAGCTGCCTTCCCTCTGTAAATGCAGCACTTACTGAGCTTTTGATGGCCACGGGAGCTGTGGCATCTTCCACGTCCCCGGGAGCCCAGCACCTTTGTTCCAGGAGCTGGAGAGGGGTTAGGGGATGGGCAGAAGGTGAATAAATTGTGGGTTTTGTCTTTTACACAGTACTTCTTCCTCTCCAGTCCCAAGCCAGCCCGAGGTGGTTGCCCCTGTGCCCCGTGTACCCGGACAGGCTGCTGGGCCCCCGGAACAGTTTCCTTTGCAGACTTCATATCCAGCGGAAACACTGAGAGAAAGACGAGATGACACAGGGCCAGATACAGCTTCCAATTCTAAATAGTGGGCTGACCAGTGCCGTTTCTTTACCCATTGTCAGAGTTAGTTGATTGTTTTCCAGAGAAGAGCATAATTTTTAAGAGTTTTTATTCTAAACTATTAAATAAATACTTCATAAACAAACAAAGATATTGGTAAGATGCCAGCATTCTGGAATTGGTGAAAATACAGAATTTTTTAACGTATACGAAGGAGGAAGATGAGGATGAGGACTAACGTTTACAGACGTTTATTATGGGCTCAGCACTCCGATACTTGCTGCATGCAAATTATGTTGTTTAATCACAGCAAGAATCTCCGAGTTAGCTGGGATTGTTATCCCCATTTTATGTGCAAGAAATAGATAATTAGTGAACATCTCAAAGATCTCAGATCAAATGAGTGGAAAAAGCAGAAATAACGCAGTTCCATTAAGTTGACCTCAAGTCCATGGGATCAAGAAAGAAAGAGCTGCTGTTAAAGAGATGGGAGCAGACAGATGGGAGAGGGGGAGGAGAATAAAGGAACTAGTCCAAATTCTCTTTCAAGTAGGTTGTCTCTATTGATTAAATTAACCACACGATCAGTCAAGTTATAAAAATTGTGTCATTCAGTGAGTTTCTGTAGCTGTCAGGGGAGGGTCCAATTTGAGTAGTGTTACACATCTAAAACAACCAGATGCAGTGGGAAGACAGGAAGGGAGGAGCACACGTGTTCAGGGTGCTGGGTGTCACCCCCTAACCCCGGCATCATTCATTCAGTTCAAGGACAAAGCAAATATTCAAAACCAACCTCTGCGAGGCATTTCCTGAAAAGCTTTGACCGACCGTAAAAGAGTGTGGTCCCACCAGCCTACTGCAGATGCCTTGGGGATTTCAGAAGATGCACTTTTCTCTGAACTGCTCCATTAAATACATCTGGCGGAAGACTTCTGTCAACACTGAGGGGTCACAGGGTCATTTTGTCCCGGTCCTGCCTCTAGAGCTGAGCTCTCCGGTCAGGGACCCTTGTGACACTGGCATCTCTGCGTTTCTCTCTGTGTACCTTTACTTTAAACTCCCCGGATGGTGGCATTTAATGCTCAGACAGGCTCCGACTTACAGTGATGGAAACTGCGGCAGAGGTGAGTCCAGAGCGAATCCAGAAAAATAAGTGTGGGAGTGACGTTGGTTGCTTTAATTCATGGGGGATCTTCCCTTTTGGGAGATCACAGCGGGGTTGCCACCAAGTGCAACAAATTCCAAGTGGTTTTGAGTAAAGAATTTTCACCCTGTCAGGAGCTCAAAAGAAGCCTCTTGCTGGTGTCAGGGCGGGTTAGCAGCCGCTGGGCTCACGTGAAAGGGGCTGTGGGTCAGGTGTGAGGCGGGGCTGGTGAGAAAGGCTGCCCAGATTTCCCATTCACATGCCTCTCACCTGGGCGCACGACCAGACGGGCCGCCTGAGTGTCTTGACTTGTCAACATGATGTGCTGTGAATTTTAAAGAGAAGGCACTGCAAGGGACAGACTCTGATTACTGTTCTAGGTTAAAATGATCAGATTTGAAATAGAGGAGTCTCAGCATCTCAGACCAGTGGGGATCAGCGAGGCGGTGAACAAAGCAAGTTTGCATGCCTGCAGCAGAGTCAGCCCGGCTGTCTAGTCTGTGAGCTTGCAGGCTCATGGGATGGGGCTGGTGGACAAGCGTGCACTCAGTGAGGCAGGGTGGCCCGGCAGAGAGCGGGTGTGTGTGCAGGTGCCACAATGTGACCCTCATAGAACAGCTAGAAAGGAGCATCGGATAGAAAGTGTGGCGCTGTTGACCACCGCGACAGGTGGGCTCTTGCCATGGTTTTTGGTCCAATGACAAATAGCACAACCTGTCTGCTTCAGTTTCCTCATCTGTAAATGGGAATAATAATCATAGACTCTCACTCCCAGGGGAGTCCTGAAGCTTAAATACACACAAAGTGCTTATAAGCAGGCCTATAACATCAGCAGTTATTTTTATAAGAAAAAGTTACATGGAACTGTCTGTTCTCACCACAAACTTACAATTTTAGATGACCACACTGGCCTTGACACACTGATGCATCGCACATGCAAGAGAAGCTAATGACACAGAATTTGGATATTCTGCTGAAACTACTAATGTGGATATGAAATAAAGCAGACGTTGCAGGGACAATCACTTGCCATGCTGATTGTTGCCGACCTCGCTCACCCACTTTTAAATGTACACGTGGAATGTGGTCAGGCAGAGGCAGTAGACAGAGAAACATGAATACTCCATAAATACGCGACAGGTTCCATCACTATGACGTGCTACTCATTTCTAGCTCTACCGCCCATACTACAGTTAAATTACTACTCCTGCTTATAAGAATACAGACATCTGAGGCTGAGCAGTGCCCGGGATTAAAAGCCTTTTTGTCTCTCAGCTGGTAGGTTCCAAAGAAAAGGAAACACAAATGCAATTTCTTGCTTTGAGTCGAGGTTAACAAACAAGCTTTGTAAAAATAGTACATCAAAGTGAGTCAAAATTTATGCATTTTGTAGGTCAGGAGAGGGGTGAATGTACTATATCTTATTCATTCTACAGTACACAAGTTTTCAAATTGAAAAGCATCTCTGAGATTGTGATATGTCCTTGATAGCATATTGGAGGTTAATTGGAAATTTTCATTATTTCTTAGAGGATTGTAAACTGTGGTATATTACTAAACAGTGACATTTTGATTCAATTAAATATAGTAATTGAACTGAGTTTAGGAAAAATAGTCATTGAACACTGAAAACATATTCTTGTGGGGCTTGGTGATGAGTCCTTACTTCTCTAATTTCTCTTGTTTTCCCAGTACTGAATCCTTGTATCGGTGCCGTACATACATACACTTGTACCATATCATATACCCACACGTATTAACATAGACAGAAACGAAAAGCCAGGGGTTTAGGACCGGTGGTTAAATCGTAAAACTCAGTTGCTGATTCCTGTTCTGTCATCCTCTGATCAGAATGAAAAGGGCCGATGCAGGTGTTCCGTCAGCGACGATGGTGAGCATTTGGCTCTGCACGGAAAGGATGCCGTAGTGGTGGGCGGTGCCTCTCCCCCCCTTCCTCTCTGCTCAGCCTCCTGGGCCCCCTCTCTCCTTTCCCCGCCCGCGGCACAGGCCTCGTCCTCACCCACCCTGCGCTTGCTCCCTCTGCCTGCAACGCTCTCCCCAGTCACGTCTTCATCCTCTCCCTACATTTTCCACCACCCCCGCCCACACCCCAGCTCTCCACCTCATTTTCTCCATTTAGCATTTATTGCTCTCGGGGACATCATCAGTATCACCAACTAGATGAGGGCTCAGATGAAAGCAAGAAATTTTGAATATTTTCTTCTTACTCTTTCCCCCGAACCGAAGACAGTACTGCCACACAGTGTAAATTCAATACATATTTGTTGAATTAGCTCATTGATGATTTTAGAGATTGGTTCTGTGGCTATTTATATTACAGAGGAAGGTGAGGAGAGAGATGAAGTGGTTTTGAAGTCTCTGCTCTAGCAGTGACCTCAGATGTGAGTTTCACCTTGGGGTGACTTTGGAAAGAAAGAGTTTCCTGGCTCGATGTTGGTGGGGCTTTGCCCGAGTGTCAATCCAGCATCTATGCCAGTGTGTCCACCTTTAGTCTTTTCAGTAGTCGAGGCTATTGGCTATTGTATAAGCAAATGGGTTTAGAGGCAGTCGAGTTAATATAATATCACAAGAGTAATAGGTCCAGTGCTGGCTGAGCCCATTGACTTTTATTGCCATTAGATTCCGCTTTAGAAACTGCACATGCATTAAGTTTCATATTTTAAAAGAGGAAAGGTAGATGCATGGCTTTTCTGGACTCATTTGAAGCCTTCATTTTTTAAGGTTAAATAAATACTAAGTGAAATAGTGCTAGCAAAAGGTTTGGGAGACAGGCATCTAATTTATTTTTAATGAACCTGCAAGGCTCCCCATTTTACCTTATTCAGCTAGTTTCTACTTGACTCCGTTTTTAATTCTATAGACTACCCAGCACACACGGTGTCTCTTCTCGCGCGCGCGCACACACACACACACACACACACACACACACACACACAGAGGCTGAGGTGTGGTTTTCAAGGTCCTATCATGTTTAACAAATATTTCAGATATGTTCATCTGTTCCACTGATTGCCAAGCTTACAGCATGACAACAAATTTTATTTGATGGATAGGAGCTAAAATTACAGCCCGCTCTGCCGTCTGCAGGGATGAATGGATACACGTTGATTTTCTGCGGCGACGCCCGTCGCTTGGGAGCTGAGGGCTCCCAGGCACTAGTGTCGGGGACCAGGCAGATGGCTCCGCGGCGGGGACAGGAGACCAGGATGCTGCTGGAAGGACCACACACCTCCAGGGCCCTTGGCTAGGGAGGCGCGGATCACATGGGACGGCGGCTCCATGAACTTTTTTTTTTTTTTTTTTTTTTTGCTTTTTGCTTATAATGGAAAGCAGCGTGGAAAGCAGCAGCAGAGGAAGGTTTTGGCTCAGAAAAACAGTGCTCCCCACCGCGTAATGAGTAATATGTGGAAGCCAGCCCGCATTTCTGGAACAAAGAAAATCAATTGAGGTTTCAAGGTTTTTCTTATGAACGCATGTCGAGAGAAAAACTTTTACAGCTGGCCTCAAGTTTTAAATCTAATCTTGGCCTTAACTTGGGGTCAGGGGGATGTGTAGAAGATAGTTTATTGAATCCAATTAATTTTTTTCTTAATTTGAGTGGAAGTTTCTTTTGATGTCTAAAATCCGATTCTGGTAGCAAGCAAGCAATGGACGTCCTCAAGCTGGCGGTTGTTTTCTATCACTGCTGGAACACTTACTACAAACTTAGTGGCTTAAAACCACACACATTTGCTCTCCTGTGGTTCTGTAGGTCAGAAGTCTGGCCTGAGTCTCTGGCAGAAATCAGGGTGTTGGCAGGGTGTTCCTTTCTGGAATTCTAGGAGAAAACCCGTTCCCATGCCTTTTCCATCTTCTAGAGGTGCCTGCATTTCTTGGTCCGTGGTCCCCTCCTCCATCCTCAGGGTCAGCATCACAGCATCCCTGCCCCTGCCTCACTCTCACGACTCTTCTTCTGACCACGGCCTCAAAAAGTTCTCTGCTCTTAAGGACCCATGAGAATGAATTGGGCCCACTGCATAATCCAGCATAACCTCCCCATATTTCTGTTCTAAACTTAATTACATCTTACAATATCCTTTTCGCGATATAAGGAAGTGTATTCACAGGTTCTGGGTATGAGGATGTGGATGTGTTTGGGGGTGTTATTCTTCCGACCAAAGTTATGTGAGAAAAGCCCCGGCATGGTGGTGAGTGAAATCTGCCTCCCTCAGTTTTGGAGTTGATTCATTCATGAGCCGTTAGTTTAGCTTTGTGGTTAAGGGCACAGGCTTTGGAGTCAGGCAGGTCTGGGTTCAACACCCGACTGCCTCGTTCATTCATTCATTCATGTAACACCTGTTTACTGAATGTCTGCTAAATGCTAAGCTTTGTTCTGGTCACTGGGGAAATAGCAGTGAATAAGGCCAATCTGCTGCCCACGAGACATTTATATTTTAGTAGGGGAAGCAGATAGTATGTAAATAAAGAAATATGTAATGTCAGATAGTGACAAAGACTATAAAGATACATGGTAGTATAAACGCTTATGCTGTCCATGTATAGAAATTACTCAGTGACCATAGCCATGTGTTCAGTCATTCATTCATTCACTCACTTATGTCACCATCATACTTGTCATTGGAACACTTTTATTGTGTATAAAGCATTATAAAAAGGGTTTGAATGTGCATCTGACCCTTTCATCATCCATATAAGCCTGAGAGGTTGTGTTTTCTGACTTGTTGATGAGAAAATATAGAATCAAAGAAGCTAAATGACTTGTTATCATGTGGCTGAGCCATAAAATGGCCTCAGAGTTCTAGGATGTCGTCAATCTTGAAGTTTGTTGAATTCTCCTTATTTTCTCCCTAAGCAAGTAATGTCCCCTGCTTGCAGGTTGTAGACTGGAGAGGAAAGCCTGGGCTGGGGTTTGAAACACTTTATTTTCCTCCAAACCTGAGATAATATGATTTCTTTGTGCTTCCCCTAATTTTCTTTAGATCATTACGTGACTGTTCCGTCTTTGATCAATCATTTAAATCTGTGTTTACACAGGCCGAGCAAAGGGAAGATCTAGACAGTTACCCAAGCCTTGGAACTCATTTAAACAGCCTATTCAGGGCTCTGCTCATCCGCCATTATTTCATTCTCTCTGCTCAGATACAGCTGCTGAGCACACACACACTGGGAGAGATGAGCGAGAGGAAAGACCCGAGAATCCTCAAAACGAGAGTCTTTCCGCGGGGTGTTTTGTGGGTGTTGACGTCTTTGGTGGTGGTGGGTATGCTGGGGGGTCTTCTCTAGGTTAATTAGATGTGCCTCATTAGCTATGTACATCGATTACTTGAACACACTTGCCAGAGCGTATTCTAGAGAGAATTTGGATGTAAGTGCGTTCTCAGTCTCTGCGAGGAGAGGTGCAGACACCTAGCAGGTGGGTGTCCGGTCAGCCTCCTCCTCCAAGTTCTCTCCTCCCGTGATCTGGTGTCTGTGTTTCGGAGGTCACTCTGCCGGGCTGGGTCCTGGGCACTGGGACAGACTGCGGCGGGGAGTTAGTGAACCCACTGCGGTGAATAACGTGTGCCAGCGTCAATTCTGCTTCTGTGCCAGTCCTGCTCTACCTTCTGCCCAGACCTGGGTGGAGAAGCCCTGTGATGTTTGTCGCCAGTGTCCAGCTGTAACACTGTCCCCCATCTGCCCTGTCTGGTGTCTCTGCTTTAATGCCCCCGTTGCTCCGAAGCTTGGCCTTGGCCCTGACTTGCCCCCAGACACTGGAATCCAGTCCCGTGGTGTGGACCCTCCCGTCTGCTGACAGACCACATTCCAGTCCTGTCCTAGCCTCCTGAACTCCGCGAAATTGCTCTTTCTGGAGCCCTATGAACCATACTTGGTTTTGGACATTGTGACCTGTCTTCCTCCTTAGAGTACATTTCACCTCCTGCTGCTGGGTTTGGCCCAAACACCCGGCCCTGCTGTCCCTGAGTTTCCGCTGAACACCAGCTGGGCCCTTCGCTTTTAGAATCCTGACTCCACCACTCATGATGCAGTGTTCTCGTTTACAACCTCTAGAAAGTCTGGGCCAAGTTCCCAGCACTTCCAACCAACTGAAGGAAAGGCAGCGCATTATATAACAAGATGAATCCAACTCTGCCTGGCATCCTTTCTTCTGTTTTTGTGTCTTTCCCCCTCCTAGCTAACCACCCTTCCCTCCCTATGTCCACCCTGGAAGAGCTTCAAGGAAAGTGCAAAGATTATAAATCAATAATCCACAGTAATACTTTAAAATGATTTTTTTTTCCCTTGAAATGTTAGTGTGAGAAAATAAAACTGAAAGCGGGGAGGGAGAAACTAACCCACCAGTGACAGAACAGGATTGTGAGCACAATATCCTACTAAATGACACACAGAAGGAGTTGGAGCTCTGTAATACCTTTTATATTGCTGCCTGCCATCTGGTCGGCAATTCTTAAGCCTCAAATATTCAGGTAAACTCTATTTTTCCAAATAGTGCGAGGTTATGGGGATTTCAGCAGCCACTTGTCTTTTTAAATATCATTATATTCTACTGTTTTCCAGAACAAACTGTGTTAGCAGGATATTTGCATAGCACGCAAGGAGTTACGTGGCATGTACTGGGGACCCTGCACGCAGAGGACTTGCGGATGGGAGTGAGGTCCTGTTTCCTGTTAGAGCCTGGAGGTTGGGCTGGGAATTCTCATTTAACCTGGACTGAGTCATTCCACCTGGATCCTGGCTGGAAACAGTCCTCACAGGGAAGAACGACCCTTGCACATTCAGCAAGGACAGTAGGAAGGAAGCGAGCTCCTCTTTGTTCTAGACGAGATCCCCCGGCAGAGCATGGAGCCCCAAGCAATGCATCTCCTAAGTTTTTAAAATTCTAGGGGCTTCCCTGGTGGCGCAGTGGTTAAGAATCCTCCTGCCAGTTCAGGGGACACGGGTTCGAGCCCTGGTCCGGGAAGATCCCACATGCCTTGTATCAGCTAAGCCCATGCGCCACAACTACTGAAGCCTGCGTGCCTAGAGCCCATGCTCTCTGTAACAAGAGAAGCCACCGTGTTGAGAAGCCCGCACATCGCAACGAAGAGTAGCCCCCAGTCACCACAACTAGAGAAGGCCTGAGCACAGCAACAAAGACCCAACGCAGCCAAAAATAAATAAAAATGAAATAAATAAATGTGTAAAAAAAAATTCTAAGACCATTTGTTGGTTGTTTTGCTATTCTCTTAGAAGTGGTGAGGGGAATAAATAGGTCAGATATAACCTGATGTTATACCATATTTGAGGTCTCACTTCTATCAATTCCCTAGGTTTTTAAACTAGGGGAAGTACCTTTCAAATAAAACCTGAGATGTAGGGATGGTGAGTGACATATGCTTAATGAGAGACGTAAACGCCTGTGGACTCCTGGTGTCCAAGGAGATGGAGTCACTTTCTCCTCCATCCACTTACGTGGACATTCTTTGCCCAGCACGGCTCTAAGTGGTGAGAACACGGAAGTGAGTAAGCCATATCCCCGATCCACAAAAATGTGTAAAATAAAAAAGGTTAACGTGAACAAGAGTTAAATATGGGTTTCATCCTCCCAACCCCTGCCTCTCCTTGTTTGTTCTCTATGACTCCGTCCTCCTCACGCCTCTAACAAACCTCTAGACGCTGACTGCTTTGCAGTTTATACGTCCAATTCATCTCTCTCTCTTAGACTCCAGACGCGTTCATCAAACTGCCCACGTTTTGTGTCCATCTGGATGTCCCGGAAGCACCTCACACTCAGCATCTCGCGAGGTGAAGTCCTCGTTGCCCTCCAAGCCTGTGGACCCGACTCGTTGGCCCGTTTGGCGGGTGGATGCCACTCAGCCCCGTCCTGCCCCTCCTGACGCTCTGCACCTCATTTATGCTGCTCTCATAGCCTCTGTCACCCTTCCTCCACCATCTCCACTCCACTGCCTACAGTCTGGCTTAACCTTTCTTTTAGAAATAAATTTAGACTTCAGAAAGTTTACCAAAGAAGTGCAGAGGGCCCCAAACACCCCTCTCCCAGTTTCCTCTCATACCAGCATCCTGCGTCATCACTAGGTAATTATCGAAACTGAGAAATTAACCTTGGTACAGTTCTACTAACTAATGTACAGAACACAGAGTTCACCGATTTTTCCACTAGTCTCTTATTTCTGTGCCAGGATCCAATCCAGGATCCTGTGTTGCCTTTAGTGTCTTCTTAGTCTCCTCCAGCCCTTGACGGTTCCTCAGTCTTACCTTGTCTTTTGTAACCTTGACCCTTGGATGGAGCACTGTTCATTGTTTTGTAAGTATCCCACAGTTTAGGTTTTACTGATGTTTTCTCATGATTAGTATGAGAATTACTGCGGCAAATGCCAGAGAAGTTACGTGCTGCTCACAGCTCATGATATTAGCAGGTACGTGCTGTCACTATGCGTCAGTAACCCGTGACGTGATTGGTGTGTGATGTTAACATAGTATCTGCTGGCAGTCCCTATTGTAAGGTTACTTTTTTCCCTTTAAGCATTTGGAGGGAGAGATAGACCCTGTTTCTGCTTAAACTTTTGCCCATTAATTTTAGCATCAATCGACAGTTCTTGTGGAAGCAATTATTACTGTAGGCTTCTAACAGTGATTTTTCTGTTTCCCTCATTTGTTCCTACTTTTGTTAATTGGAATTCTCCTCCTCCTCCATTTGTGGATGTGTTCAGTTATTTATTTATGTCAATATGGACTCATGGCTATTTATTTTAATCTTTGTTATTTGTTTCTCAGGTTGTTCCAACTTTACTCATTGGTTGTTGACAGGAGTCAAGTTGGCCCCTCTAACTTTTTTTTTTTTTCTGCACCCAATTAATAAATAAACACAGTCTTTTTTTTAAATTTATGGCTGTGTTGGGTCTTCGTTTCTGTGCAAGGGCTTTCTCTAGTTGTGGCAAGTGGGGGCCACTCTTCATCGCGGTGCACGGGCCTCTCACTATCGCGGCCTCTCCTGTTGCGGAGCACAGGCTCCAGACACGCAGGCTCAGTAATTGTGGCTCACGGGCCCAGTTGCTCCGCGGCATGTGGGATTTTCCCAGACCAGGGCTCGAACCCGTGTCCCCTGCACTGGCAGGCAGATTCTCAACCACTGCACCACCAGGGAAGCCCCCTCTAACTTTTTAATATGGACACATTCCCCTCTCTCTTTATTTGTAAGCACTTTATTAGTTTCTGGTGCCAGAAAATGCTACAGGCTCATCTTATGTTTTCTCTTCTCTGGAGCCTAGCTGTTCTCTAGGGAGCCCAGATTATTCTCATTGGAGAATGGTGTTTAGAAACCAAGTCTCAGGGCTCAGTGTGCTCACTGCTGCTGTGGGGTGACGGCATCTGGTCCTGCTCAGCGGGTGGGGCTGGGGGATACAGGTGTGCGCTGACTCCTGCGTGGGCTCAGCTCTCTCTCTCTCATCTCTCTGTCTATCTGTGTCTGTTTTAGGATCCCGTAAGTCCGTATTGATACCTCTGATTCTAACCAATACCACAGGGATTATTCCAGTCTCCCTCTTTCTTTGTTTGAAACTTCTTCCAACAGGGACAAACCTGGCTCTCATTACCTACAATATGTTTACTTATTCATTTAACCCTATTATGCAAATAAAATTTTTTCAGAATTGAAATAATCCATTCCCCTATGAGGAAAAACAAGTACCAACTAGGCTGTAATGTTTAGGTATAGTTCTTTTGTTTTTATCCTTACCATAGTCTACTGCTTAAATTCCTCATTTCTCTGTGGCTAGACCACTGAAACTGGAATTCCTGGATTTTATTTTTCCACCTCTGATCCATTCTTCACAAGACAGTCAGACTGATTCACCTAAAATAGAAATCAGATTATAATTCTCTGCTGCTTAAAATTCTTCAGTATCTCCCTTTAGCTCATAAGGTAAGGCTCAAGGTTTTGGTATTGCATGTAAGTCCTTCCCAGTACGGCTCTTATCTTGTCATCTGGTCATTAGTTCTCTAGCTCCTTGCATTGAACTTGACTCCAGATTCCCTGTATGTTTATTGATTGCAAAAAAGGATAAAGTCTTCTGATTAATAAAAATGCTCTGAGAGCAATAAGTCTATGATCATTTTCCTGGGAGACAAAACAGAAAAGGGAACTTGGAAAAGAGAGTTGAGGTTGAGTGTTTATTGTGTTCCCAGCACTTTCTGAAGGCTGTCTCCTTCAGCCTTCCTGGTCACTCTGAAGGTGGCACAGTTCATGGTGCAGGTATTGGAATCAAAACAGACCTGACTTCAGTCCCAGTTGGCCACTTGCTAACTACCTCTGAAACCAAAGTTGGTGCTATTGCCCTTACCCCATGCTCTTTCCCTCAGAGCGGGTTAAGGTGGAGGGTCAGAGAAGGTGGCATTTGACCTGAGTCAGGAAGGATAACAAAGTCTCCACTGTGGGCACGGGGGCAGCTGAAAGAAATGCTCAGGAAAGGGCAAGGGGATTACCTATGAAACAAAGTCTGTATTTCAGTCTTTTCCCTGGCTACTCTTGTACATAGTTATTATGTACCTGTGCGCCGTGTGGAAAGTGACTTTGCAATATAATGTAGCGGAAAGGAAATAGAAATCAGAATTGGAATTTTCATTCTAGTCTCAGCTGTATCCCTGACAAGCTGTGTAATCTTGGTCATGCCATTTCATCGCCTTGAATCTGATTCTTCCTACCCAAAAACCTAGCAGCGGAATTTGCTGATCTCGCCCCACTTCCTTCTCTTTGCTTGGGGACCATCATGCACTTTCTCCAGCCTCAGCTACCACTGCTCATCCTGCTTTGCTGCCTCTGACATTTGTTTATTTTTACTTGCGAGTTGGACTTACAAATGCTGTGAGATGCTGCGCCAATTCGGAGGTAGAGGAGGTGAAGGACGGTGGAGTGAGATAGAGGCAGTCGCAGCCGTGGCCACTTGGCGACGGTGACCGGCCACCCCAGCTTCAAGTCTGTATCATTCCCAGGCCACCGAGTGCTCTGAGAGGCATCCCAGCTGATCCTTGGTGTGACAGTGCAGCTTCTGCACTGACCACACAAATACTGCCCTGAAGTTGACCAGACAGCTTTCAATTAGAGGACTGCCTATTGTGTGGCCAGCTGTATGTGCCTCTATTAAGGATAAAACCAGAAGGAATAGAATGAAACTGTGGCACGAAAAAAAAATCTGTGCTAATCATGGGGAGAAACTCTGATGTCAGGCAAATCATGAACCAGCATCAAATTGTGGGATGTCCTTTTCTTTTTCCCTTTCATCATTTAACTGAACTGCTAGGAGGCAAGATAGACTAGATCACCCCCTTAAGGCCTGTTATCACATTTTATTAGATCAGATTTTTCTACAGTTATATAACATTCACAATTTTGCCATTTCGTGTTCATTAAAAACTCTCCTAAGCTCTCGGGGAAATAGGGACCACAGCTCACAGGTATTTACTACTGCCTCTTGTAACCTGTTCTGTATGTTCAAAACTTATATTTTATAGCAATTCCATGACAAAAAAATTTTCGTTATAAATTGAAGTCAAGGTCAGCTTTGGCTGAATCAAATCATCATTAAACTTAGGCACCATTGTCATTTTCTTAAAATAGTTATATTTTCTGTTGCTTCTTTTTTATTTAGATCCAGGAAACTTCTGGATCATTTCCTGGTAGCATTTACAGCTTTCCTAGTATACTCAGATATACAGATACTGTTCTATTGACTTGTAATACAACCTGCAGACGTGATTTCAAGACCAAGGGCAGTTCCCCTACAGCTCTTTCCAATGCCTATGCCAGTTAAGGCTGTGTTATACTATAGAGCTGCCGATTCAGTTATGTTGCAGCATTTGACAGAGCAGAAAAATACTCTAACAGTGATAAACTTTAAAGCACCTTTTCGGCTCTAAAAGGCTCTTTAGGCAATGCGCTGATGCTCTTGCAGTTGAAACGAAGATGTGAAGGTCCTTATTATTTAAGACTTCTCAATAAGCCAGATTTACCAATGTCAAATTACTGGTGAGTTCTTTGACCCCATATTTATTTCTGATTTCCACAAGCTGTTGGTAAGAGCTGCTGTAAATCAGGTTGCCATCGATCTTGGCTCCTGCTCAGGTAATTCTAAGAGGAACTGTTGATGATCAACAGAAAAAGACTGCAGCTCCGAAGAGCACACGTGTAGGAGTCCCCAGGATGCCCTGGGAGCGTGTGGGTGTTAATCATCAGGGGATAGGAGAGGCAGACACCAGTGCACACATGGGGGGAGGCACGAGGTCCGTCTACACATCAGGAAATCCAAGCGTGGAGAGGGGTGAAGTTTGGCCTTAGAGGAGAGATGAGGGAAGATGATGAGCGTGGTGTAACAGACAGTCACTTAAACGAGGGTCCCCCACCCCCGGTACGGGTCCGCGGCCTCTTAGGAACAGGGCCGCACGGCAGGAGGGGAGCGGTGGGCGAGGGAGCGAAGCTTCGTCTGTATTTACGGCCGCTCCCCATCGCTCCCCACTGCTCATATTCCCACCGGAACCGTCTCCCCCGCCCCTGTCAGTGGAAAAATTGTCTTCCATCAAAGCAGTCCTCGGTGCCAAAACGGTTGGGGACCGCTGACTTAAATGATTGATTTAATTAAAAGTCACTGCGTGTCCCTGTGCAAGGCACTTAAATGGTTCTCACGCTCGGCCTCCGTACCTCATGGCACTTCTGTTTGTGTTCTCTGCTTTCTCAGCTGAAGGGAAGGGAAGGCTCTTCACCTCCTGGAGGCCTTTGCCCATTTCACGTGCAGAGAGACTGTTTCTGAGCCGGTCATTCTCCCCACAGTCAGCACCCCCATGCCGTGTGGTCCTCCTTGAGGGGACGGGGGGCCCACAGGTCTGGAGGACGATAAGGTAATAAGTATTCCTTGACTCCCTCTAAGACAGTGACTGTGCATTTTGCTTCCTGTCTCTTACTTAATCCTCACAGGGAGGAGGAGCAGGAGAAAGAGGGAATGGTCGTGAGGAGGGAGAGCGGAGGTGGGATTCGGGCTCTGCTCACTGCCCTCTGCAGGAGGAGCTCCGGTTGGAGGGGGTGTGAGTCCATTCGAGCTTCAGGGCCTCCAGGCTGTGACTGGCTGGCAGTTCCTAGCCCAGGTCTCGGTGTAGGGGTCTCCTTCCACCTAAGACGGAGTTTAGGAAATTTGGTTGTAGAGCAAATTGTGAGAAGTGAATCCTATTTTTCTATCAGTTCCCATTACATAATTTAAGATTCATTTTTATTAGGAAAGACCCCTCACAGGTGTTTGGATGAGGGCCGAGTTGGGTGAGGGTTCAGGAAGGTGCTTCAGGGAATTTGTTGTTCACCCTCATGGCAACGTCTGTGCCCTTAATCGATTCCACTATAGCAGTGGGTTCAGGGATTTCAGGTTGCTTTTCTTTCCAGAAAGCCTGGCATTGAACGGCTAAGTGAACGGTTCTGGAATCCAAGTGCAAGTTGTGGAGTTAGTTACACACTCTCTCTGGGTGCTGCTTCTGCTTCTGGAACGTGAAAATCCGACCAGTTGCCAGTTCCCAGCCCGCTGTGAAGCGCTCTGTGTGGTGTCGGCTGTGTGCTGAGTTTATTCTGTGAGTTTGGTGGCTCGTCAGGTCTTTGGTGTTCTTCAAGGAAAGGGGCCAGGACACTGAGTTCCATAAATACTAACGTGTTCGTTTTCAGGTAGTTTGTTGCCCTCTTCTTATCTTAATGATGAAGGGGTTAGATTATGGTGCATATGAGCTTCGTTTCCCAACAGACGTCTGCTGCATTTGTGAGTAAAATGTGTCATACCCGTGGGCTGCAGAGTCATACCTCACTTGTGGGCTCAGCCGTCCACACGCCGTGCCTCTTGGTGTGAACATCTCTAATTTTCAAAGAGTTTTGTAAACTGGAAATGGCAGTCCTCAAATCTATCACCTCTGTTAGTTAAAACTTTTACACCTAAACCTGACTGAGAAGGACTCATCATCACACTCGTTGTTTTGGTAGCTATCAGGATGATGGCAGTGATGTATTCAGCCTCTCACTGTTTCCTTTGACTTCAGGGGTAACACAGAGGAACTTGCCACAGCGTTAGTTTCTTTGGGGACACTCTGTCCTGCAACTTTCCTTTCACTCAGCAGTGCCCTCCTCCTCTTCTTGTTTACGCATACCTTCTGGAGTTCTCCTCTTCCCCCAGTTCCAAGCTGCTCTCTGACCAATAATTGATGCTAAACTGTGCGTGACTGATACCAGCTCATCAATATCAGGGCAGGGCCAATCTCAGAACACAAATGGTAGCATATTTTCTAAAAGTCTCATTCAGCATCCTGCGGGATTCACACATCCACTGGGATGCAATTAGTTTTTAACATAAGAAATGCTTTATTTGCTAATAATTAATGTTTGCCGTTTTAGACAAAGCAAATACTACTATATGTGAGCCAAAAGATATAAACAGAGTCCACAGAAGACATTGCAGGGAAATGCAATGTGTACCTTGGATTTAGTACAGATGGCATTTTCATCTTACTGATTTACAAAGATTAAAGAAAACCGGACTTCGTTGTCAGTGATTTTTTTTTTTCTTTGTTGGGAAAACTTCTATCATAAAATTGAAAGGGCTTTATTTTGTTTACTCTTCTTAATAGTTTTTCAAGGGTTCAATATAGATTGAAAAATGCCACTCACCTCCATCCACACTTAAAATCTTTATTAATAGCATGTGGGTCAAAGTGTTCTTGGTGAGGGAAAAATCATAATTATTGAGAAATTATTAAGAAAATGATATGATAGTGATGCAGTTATTAATAGGACCCAGGTGTTCTTTGTTTTCTTGGTAGATGGTCCAGTTCTTTTATTTAGTGAAACTCTGAAGAACCAACAGGCCACCTGCAATGACACAGGTGACTGGCAGTCAGGAGACCCTCCAGCTCATCCTCTGCGCTCTGGATGCAGTAGGTCATGGAGGTGGAGACCATGTGAGCACAGGCACGTTTCTGTTCGTTTTGTCTTCTCGTGCTGTATGTATGATTGCCTCCTGATAAGGACGTCGGTTGTACTTGCTTAAACACTTTCCAAGAGCCACTTTCCCCTATGCCAGCTTCCACTTCTGTTTCTTAATTGTCTTCCCCGTGCACCGAAGGGCCTCACGTCCGTTCCCCTCTTTGCTCCAACTTCGTTATCCAAAAACAGACATCAGTGTATTGACTTCTGGGTTGCATTTTCTTTAATTTTTATTTTTGCTTTTTGCTTACTTCCAATTGTTGACTTATTTGCAAATACTTCATAACCAAGATCAGACCAGGTCATCCAGTATTTAGGTATCTGGAACAGTAATCAGTGTCTAAGCACGCTCCTTTTGTGAGGAGGAGTGTCACTCAGGAGGAGCTGGAAATTCCCGTAGGCTCGCAAGTTGTCTAATTGTTCCTAAGCTGTGTACAGTTCAGTAGTAATAGAGAAGGGAAGGGCTTTGGGTGATCTTTCCTAATTAAATTTATTTAAATGAATTTCCATTGCTCCATCCCAGTGTGTAAACTCAGATCCCTTTAACTTGTGAGAATCTCATCTGATCAGCTCAACTCACAAGAACTTACATTCAGAGGATAGGTGGACATTTTCCTGTTAGCCCAAGGAGTAGAGTCAGGAGTTCTAAGTTCCATGGGATTTCAGAAATACTGTAACACATATTTTAAACCCAATTTAGCAGTGAATATGGAGTAAGACAGAGGTGAGATGAGATCGTCCTTCTACCTGACACGGGAATGTCCCCGTCATGTCCTGTTCGCCTGGATGATCCCTGTGTCTTCTTCCATCCTGCCCCTTGTAGTACCTGTGTGAACACTTCACTAGGTTCAAAGTCCAGCTCAAATCACATCTCTTTATGAAGCTGTTAACAATGATCTCAGCTCACAATGGACTGTCCCTTCTCTTAATGTTTCTGGCACTTAGAGTCAGTATCATACAATTCAGCACAAAAAAGCCTTGGTTTGTCCTTTGATTGGTTGAGATCTTCCACAGCTTTCCAAACCTTCTGTGTCCCCAACGAAATTCCACATGTGGAAGAGATCTCCCACTGCTTGCTTTTCTCCAGTGCGTAGTATGTACTGATTTATACCCAAGCATATTTGCTACTTGATTCATATAACTGCTGGCTGTGGATCCTAAGGATATTATTGGCTGGAATGATTAACTTGTTTATTTTCAAAATGCATCTTCCTGCTATTCCATTTATATTCAGCACCCAGATTGAATTGCTTCCTGATTGACTGTTTCCCTATCCACTGCCCCCACCCACCCCGGCAACATAAATGTGCACAAACAAGCAGATATTTTCTCTAAAGGAACCCATGGACACTAAGCTGTGTGTCAAGAGATCGTTGTAAACGGGCCTCCAGCTTCCCTCTTCCAATCTCATCAAATAAGTTCATGTAGATGTTTCCTCGGAAATAAAACCTCATTTGAAACCTGAACATATGGAACATGCCCCTCATACCTACCAGAAGTTCCAATTTTGGAAATCTGGGCTGGGAATTAAGATCTTTGTTAATTTCAAGACAGGCCCCAGATCAGTATTTTGTGAGTGAGGCCAGATCGAAAACCTCATTTTTAAACAACATATGTCTCTGCACAGGTTCTCTGCTTCAGCCAACTGAAGCAGTTCCTTATTTCCCAAATTTGGACAAAAGATTGTGAGCAAATTATTTCTGAAATGACAGAGAAGTTTTCTTCTCAACTTCACATACTCTGTACTGCTTGCCTGCTGTAGGCGTGGCATTGTGTTAATTGTACTGAGTACGAAGGGACAGAGATTAAATACCATCCAATCAAGGGTGACTACATAACTTATGGCCAAACTAGAAGTTTTGAGAGTGAAAGGGGAGCTGTGATAATTATGCCAGGATGATAGGCATAGACTGGGACTTGCAGGGAAGTTCTGGATGTATGGTTACCCTATACATTTGTGTTAGTTTCTTATGGATGCTGTAACAAAGTACCATAAACCTGGTGACTTGAAACGTCAGAAATGTATTCTCCTGCTATTCCAGAGGCGAGAAGTCCAAGATCAGTAATACTGGGCCGAGATCTCCATGTTGGACGGGCTGTGCTCTCCGGAGGCAGTAGGGGAGGGGCTCTTTCTTGCCTTGGCCACCTTCTGGTGACCACCAGCATCCCTTGGCTTGGTACTGTGTCACTCCAGTCTCTGCATCTGTGGTCACAAGGCTTCCTCCTTTTGCTCTTTATGAAATCTCCCTCGGCCTTCCCCTTATGAAGGAAACTTGTGAGGGCATTTAGGGACCCCAGGATAATCTAAGATAATCGCTCCATCTCAAAATTTTACCTTGGTCACACTGCAAAGACCCTTTTCCCTTATATAAAGTGATATTTATAAATTCCAGGCATTAGGACCTGATATCTTTGGAGGCCATTATTCTGTGTACTCACCTTCTCTGCCCTTCCAGTCTTTATGATATTACTAAGAGTGAAAGTACACACTCGAGGAAGTAGAACCATATCAGGAAGTACACACGACTCAGTGCCGCGGGAGGGCATGGGCAGTGCTGCATGTGGAGGAGACAGAAATCGCGTGAGCCTGGGGCAGCCTTACCGTAAAGCATAGACGGGATTTAGAAAGCGGTGGGAGAATGCGTTCCAGAGAGACGCAGCCTGAGCAGAGGTTCGGGGGAGGGGACAGTCGTCGATGTCTGGGAGACACAAAGGAGAGGGCTCTGGCTGGAAAGCAGTCTGTCTTCGGAGCAGCGGGGGTGCGTTTGGAGTTAGGCTGATATCAGGGTGGTGGTCCCGCCTTACGCCAAGCTCTCCGCACCCCCCTCCTATATTCATCCTGAAGCTCTTTCTCTTCACCCTCCCACTTCATCCTCTTTAAATCTCCATGATTCATCTTTCTGTTTCCCTTTGATCGTTTTTGCAACTTTGCTTCTGCGTCCTTTCCGAGTCCCACCCCTCCTGTCCTGCCCGGGTGATGTCTGTATCTGTGCACGACTGTTCTTACTAGATTCACGTTGCAGGTCTTGTGTGTTCCGCTGTGAGCTCTTGGAAGAAAGGGCCCTGACGTGCGTCTGTGTCTCCGGTACCTCGAGCACAGGGAGTAACCTACAGGAGGTGCATTTTGAGTGAAGAGATGTACAGATTTATACCAAGGACACGAGACTCCGTCAAAGGTCTTTGGTGATTGTAATAGCGGTGGTGGTATTTGGTTTTTGTCAGGTAGTGATTCCTTCTCATCTATCAAATATGAGTTTGGAACTACTTAAACCCCATCTGGGGCCTAAGAGTTTTACCCCTTAATCTACTTAGGAGCAAATACTGAAATCATCCTTATTAGAAGCTATATACAGTACGTTCTTCCTCAAGATATTCAGAGGGGATATAGATGATTTTCCCTCCGTCAGTTTCAAGCGTATTTTTCTCACTTCTTCCTTCATATTAAGCCACTTTCATAATCTACCCATTTTCTCTCGTTCTGCCTTCAGGCAGCTGGGAAATAAGCGGTCGGCTGCTTGGTCTCGATGGCCTGCAAGTGCTATGGCTTCTGGTTGCCGTGACGAAAGGTGACTTCAGGAGAAGAAATGAGCTGTCTGCCCATTAATAAGCAAGGCAATGCTCACAAGCTGTGTTGCCTCTGTCAGTCGCCCAGATCCGACCCCAGCAGCTTCCATTAAAGCAGGGGATTAAGCGCTGGTGCAGCCCCGTGGAAGGAACCAGGGACAGCTCCTTGGGTCCCAACAACAAATTACCTCTGAATCAAACCTCTGATTAATAGCTCCAGACTTGCCGCTCTGCTCTGCATAATTGAGTTTCATGGAGTGTTACAGTTAACAGGCGTGCCATCACCCAGGTAGAGACCGCCACCGTGTATTTGGCCAGCAGCGCTGGAAAGTGCTGGGTGGTGAACAAGAATCATTTATTCGGGGATTAGGTGCATTCTGGGTCATAAATTGAATAAGGCTATAATTACCTTCTAATAAAAAGCTATAAACATGATGATCCCATGATACTACCCCAAAGTCGCCTTCTATTTTTTTCTGTTGCTGAGGGTCAAAGCACTTCCTTCCCTGGTCAAATGTCAGCCACGGCCTGAGACAAGTGTTGGTCTGCGTGGAGGTGGATGGCCCCCGCTTTCTGAGATTCCGTGGCCTTTCTGAACTTCCAAGGTGTAGCTTGTTTTGTGCCATTTATTTTAGCTGCGTTTGTTATCACGCAAGGAGTCAGACGTGCAATGCACATGTCAGGTAAGCTTCAGACTCTTGGAATTACCCGGGAAGAAAGCCAAGGTGTCATTAGAAGTGCTGGGATGCAGCAGAATGCCAGCACTTCATTGTTGGTGAGCAGGCCAGGAATTAACCATCCATCAATACCGGGGGATTAAAATATTACACACGACCAGAAAATACTCCTTTGAGAGTTTTGTGGTTTTTTTTCCTGTAAAATGACATTTCTCGAGCACAGTGATTCCCTTGACGGATATTATTTAGCTATTAAGGCAGATGGATCAACAGTAGCCACCGAAGGGATGACGTCTGCCGTTCTAATCAAGTTTTCTTTGGATCAATAGACGTAAAGGAATGAATAATAGCTACTCCTTTTATGGAGTTTCTCGAGTGTCGGGTACTTTTCTGTGCTCTCTCCTTGTACAAATGTATTTAACGAGGAACTCGCTGCCGAATAAAGGTAAAGCTGTGGTCAGCTTTACCTTTTCCTGCTGTTCTTACCTCATATTCCTTTTACTCTTCCCCTCTTCCTTGGTTTGCTCATCCCCTCCTTCTGCCTCCTCGTGTTCCCCTTTCTCTGCAGTTCTTCTTAGCTGCCCGTATGTTATGTCTGAGATTCAGTCGAGTGCAAAGCAATAGGAAACCAGGGAACCTGAAGTCCAGTCCTGGAGCCGTCATTCTCCATGAGTGTGATTTGGGGCGAGCTGAGTAATTAAATTGGGCCCCAGGTTACTTATTGTAAAATGAGAGGAAGAAGAAGGATGTGGGAGGAGGGAGGAGGGGTACAAGGGCGCAGGAAGGGGAAGAGAGGAGGTGATCATACCTGTCCTTCCTACAATAAAATGTTGCCCTGAGACTCTGAAGAGATAGTATCTATGAAAGCCTCTGCAAATGGTATAGAACTCTACAAATGTCACGTCACTTGTTTTTGCTAACCTCCTGATAAATATTTTCAGGAATTTTACTGGGATTTAGAGCCAGGCACATTTGGAAGAAAAAAAAAAAAAAAAGAACACAGAAGCCATGCTCTGGACAAATTGCGTTTCTCGTTCTGCACTTACCAGGAGGAAAATGATGCCATTCCTTGCTAAAAAGCCATTTGTCTTGCAAATTTCTATAATGAACAGATTTTGGAATAAACACCATGTAATCTGCAACGACAGTTCTCTCATTTCTCTTTTATTAGTTCAATCTTCTCAGCATCTGAACCTCATAGCTCCAGAACCTCCATGATCATTAAGGCAGCTGGGTTGCCTGCATTTCCCCTGGCTTTTGGCACATAGCAGAGTCCCCAGCCAGTCTCTTGTTACCAGGCCCACATCTGGCTGCTAAATGCACCTGGCTAAGGACGCCAGGTTGGAAAAGAAAGCAAACAGCGAGCTGCTTGGCTTTTGCAACAATATGCCCTTCTCCCCACCGACCTTTACCTGGGCGCATTTGAAACCCGAGTCTGACTCGGAGTTTGTGGGGAATTTGAGTTGCGTGAAACATCCCTTCACTTAAAATAGATCATCTCTATGGAACACAGTGTGGTTGTCAACACTAACTCTCCTTTCTCTCTGCCCTTCTCCCTTTGTGTCTCCCTAGGTAAGTGCTGTTTGATTATTGTTTTGAGCATCTTCAAGAGAGAGCTCACGGCCGGCCCAGTTCTTGGTCTCATGGGAAGGAAGTCTTTGGCCAGTTTCTGGCCATCCTGCCTGGTGGCTCCTGCAGCACGTGGGGTGCACGGAGGTATGGCTGTTTGCTGTCGCTGGGTTTGCGTCTGCTCGTGGTAAAGGGAATGTGAGTGTTGGATCAGCGTCAACGATACAGTTAAAAGAAATTACTGGGGGCTGAGTGCCAAAAGATGGTCGTTTCACCTCTGCAAGTCATCTCGTTTTATGAGTGCTCGTGAATTCTGTGTTAATCTATTTACTAAAAATGGACTTCATAAAATAAGTGAATTATAACAATCTCATTTCTACTAAGGGCTTCACAAATCATCTTTGCCTTTTGTTAAAAGAAGAACACAGGGTTGAAATGTATTTTGTTGATACACCGGTTGGGTACATGCCTGGGATTGAGGAAAGCTGATCCATTCCTTATCCCCCGACGATGGCATTTGGCGCTCTTGAACATGTAGTTGAAATATCGTATAAAATATTAAGAAAATAAAAGTACAGAGGGGCAGCGTTTGATGCAATTCTGAGGACAAAAATTACACATATTCCTTGTGTCTGTAACTTTTGGTGCATTGAGCCATTGTTCCGTAGAATGTACTGCAGAGCTGTTCTGTCAGCTGTAGGGTCAGAATCGTTCGTGGAATTGTTGAGAGCGCCATCAGACTCGTCAGTCTCAGCCCAGAGCACCTGGAGGGCGTCTTCTCTTCAGGTTGTGAAGGTCAAACATGGGCTGATGGCAATGACTAACTCTGTACCAGGAATAACCATGATGGTATCACAAAGGCCTAACTACAGACCTCAGTGTACATAAAATACAGATGTAATTGCAGTGTATTTTGAGTATTTCTACTAGGAATCCCCCTGGTCTGCTAAACTGATGGAAACTTTAGGTGTGGCTTAAGGAAATCTCTCATGCTGAATCAAGAAGAAGACACACTCTTTCTTTGTCTCACTAATTCTCGATCCGTGGCTGACACTTTTTACATTTCGCGATAGTCTGTTGTTCTCTTTATGTGGAACATCCCTGCCTACTTGTTAAAAGACAGTTTTCAGAAAAGGTAAAATGATGGTTCATATACAGATATAAAATGAACAATATTTTATTTAACTCGTTATTCATAAGGAAACCAGGCGATTTTATATATGTTTTGAAAGAGAAGTCAAAGACGTACAAATGTATATGAGTTAAAGGAATATTGAAACCAATTTCCAAATGGACGGGAAACTGGCTTTTTCTGAGGTGTTGGGAGGGGGGAGTTGACTGAAACTGCAACAGACAATTTATTTCCATGTCTATAGACAGAATTATTTTGCTTGGCTATCAATTTTCTATAATTTACAGAGTTGTAAAATAGCTCACAGGCAATGAAAGGCTGGGATGAGATAACCCATTGGGGTGTGCTCGAGACGGTGCTCTGTTTTCCATTAGAGACACCCAGTGATCTTTTCTGCTTATTTCTCATTTCCTTATGGTGATCTTTTCTGCTTATTTCTAATTTCCTTACATACTCGAGTGTGGATTTTAAAATAGGAAGTCGTCATCTACCCGATTTTCAGATTCTAACTATCTGTGTTCCTATTTATTAAAGTTCAGATCTGTGCCAATTCTGGAACTTCAGACGGTACAGCCTGCCTTCGATTTTGGAAACATGCCTACCTTCATTTTCTGTGACTTCCCTGAAATGCCTGGCTTTGCCACTGCTATAAAAGAAGCTTTTAGTATTTCCCTAAAAAAAGGTACAGATTCTGAAGAAACATTTGCTCCATGAACTAGATCTTGAAAGTTATGCATTAGTTAGATGTAGTTTATTCTTTGGTTATTTATGAAGGGATGTTGTCAGAGTGCCCCTTCAGTGGAAGGAGCTGGATTTGAAACTTTCCGTTTGCAGTCCCTTTGCCCTTGAAACACGTTTTGTCCGTGTTAATTCATCTTCCTAAGTGGTGGCACCCCGCGGACCTCACGCGGGGTTCGTGCCGACGGGAGTGTGGTGTGGCCACGGCACTTCATCTCAGCGAAGTGACGGCTTCTCCAAGTGCGGACGTGCTTCAGGGGGTCTCATTCACCCACCCGGGGGCACCTCCCAAGCGAGCAGGGACCAGAGGGGAAAAGTGCTCAGTCTGACGGGGAGGAGAGGGCAGGCGTCACCCGGGCGAGGTTGGTTGGCAGGACGCCTGCTCTGTGGGGCACGATGGCTTCAGCCCCAGTCGCCAGCACCAGGGCAGTCTGCTGGTCTGCCCCAGTCCGCGGGTGGGATCGCCTCCTGCAGATGCATGAGCGTTGTTTCCCTGCGAGCCCGTTTGCCTCTGCAGACCCTGCCTCAAGCTGTTGTCACTGATGAGAACCGCCCTCAGTGGTCCAGAGCGGAGGCAGCACACGGACCCAGGCGGGGACTTTTTCAGGAGAGGCGGTGCCTCTTTCCGCCACTTCCCAGAAAATCGTATCATTTTCACTCATCAGCGTTCACCGAGATTTCCCTAACTCCTGTCACATCGAAGATCCAGCTGTGCCCCTGAGAGAAGTTTGAAAGGGAAAGACCTGTTCCGATATTTTTCTTGCGCACAAACCATCTGGATGTTTCTTTTGTTTTCCTTTGGGGTTTTTTTGAGGGTGTAAAGAGGAAGCTCCCAGTGAGAGCAGACGCCTCAGCTGAGACGTCCCACCGGGCTCTACCCTGACGGGCGCCTGCGTGCTGCTGGATGCACCACGTGGGCTTCTTTTGGAGTGCTGGAGACCCGCCATGAAATAGGTCTCAGCCTTGAGCTTTACTTCTTCGGCTAAATTGGAACCAGAAGGTTTAGTTTACTTGACTAAGATGATAAAGATGGCCATTGGTGCACTTTAACTCAGATGTGTTTACTCTTATTAGTTGTTTATTGTTTAGTAGCTGATTTTTACTGCCAGTTGCGTGATAAGCCCCAGATCTCTAAGAATTACCTATCAGACATGCTCAGGATGAGGACCCATCAGCCTGAAATCTGTTCACTTTCCTAAGGGCTCATGGAGTTCTGAGATAATTAGCTTTCTGGCTTTAAATTATAAAGAACCAATACGTTTTGTAAATAAAAAAAATATGACCACTGATGCTACCTTTTTCTCTCCCCTGTGCACCCACCTGGATCACCGAGGGTGTGTGTCTCCAAGATGATGGTAAAGAAGTAGGGGTTGAAAATAGGGGGCAAAGGAGAAAAGCACGGGGTGTTTATTGTGACTGTTGTGTGTGCACGTTTGCTGGGCCGAGTCAGTCATGCCGTGTCCTTCCTGTCCCCAGAGACTACCCAGATCGAAAAACAGCTGAGTTTCAGAGCAGACGTCTCCGAGACTGAGACACAGGTTTTTCAGGGTGGCCGCTGCATGCACCTATCCCCATAGCTTGCCTTCCTGTCTCCCTCTGCCCTCTCAGTATCCCCTCCTCCCCAGCCTGCAGTCCAGAGAAGAACAGCCCCGTGTGCAAGCTTTAGCTGCCCATTGATTTCTAGAACCGTGATGCGAAGTCGCACGCAGTCTGCCAGGTGGTGGGGAGTGAGCCGGAGCCTCCTTCTATAACCCTCTGTGGCTTGTTCACCGAATGGCCCTTTGCCTCGAGTCCACATATTAACTCTGTCCAGCAGGTGCAGTAAGGTAGAAATAAAACAGGGCATTTGGAAAGCAGTCTATTAAGTCGCATTTTGGAGCCAGTTGGAGGGGCCCTGTTGGAAATGAGCATCATAGTAACCGCGGCTGCATGGCCCTGCTTGCTCTCCTCCTCGGCCCTGGGGAACTGGAGCAGGGCCCCGGGCTGCTGTCATTCCAATTCAGGCTGTGATTACTGTGATGATTTCCCTTCCGGCATATGTATCAAACTCCATCTTTTTATTTATTGCGAAAACAACAAAATAATATTGAAAGGATCACAGCATGGTCACTGTGTTACACGTGGAGTGAAAAGACAGGGATTCTTAGAGGGAGGTGGGGCAATTTTGAACCTCTAGGAGATTTTCTGGGTGTTGGAAAGGAACGGAGAAGCCACAGTGGGAAAAAGCGATATTGCATCTCTATCGCAGTGAGCTTTTCTAGGAGCTGGAAGCGGCATTATTACTCTTGGAGAAAAGAGCTCTCTCTTTTTTCCCCTCCCTTTTGATTTAGACTTCTGTGAGCCAAAGTGTTCCGTGTTTTAATGGTCTGTTTTAAAGATGGAAAGGGCCCTTATGTGTCAGAACACAAGCCTGTCCCAGCCAGCACGGGGCTTTGTTTGATTAGGAGGCTTGTTTGGGATAGGTGATATTTCTATAGCTTCTGCTTTGCTTCACCGATGGCCATATTGATGTGGCTCTCCAGGATGGGCTTAATAAATAGTTTCTAGAGCCTCGAGGCCATTCTCTCAGCTGATCCACCACTGAGCCTTCCCCGACTGCAAACCGAATGTCCAGAGAGCTGGCTTTTTGCCCACAGCTGGCCACAGGCCAGGGGAGGAGATCTGGGGGGGGTGTGAGCTCGTGGGCCTTCAAAAGAGCCACTGGAACTTTCCTGTGAACATTTCAGGAGAGCGGCGGGAGTGAAATGCCGAGACGGGGCGTTTCATCCACGTTGTTCAGTTTGCGCTCAGATGTCGTGGCCGCCAGGAGGGCTGGGGCTCAGGAGAGCAGGGGACAAACCCTCCCAGGGCGGTTGAAGCTGCTGTGATCCCACCATTTGCCAGAAAATCAAGAGCGAGCAGGGGGACGGTGGGAAGATGGTGAATGAGATGTGCTGGGGCAGAGGTGGTGGGCGGTGATGGAGAGGAGGGCCCCTCACGGGCAGGCGGGGCCTGGATGCCTTTCAGGGCCCAGGGGCGGTGGATGCTGGCGCTCTGGGGAAGGACAGGCTGTGCCCGCTGGGGACGCCCTATGGCAGCATCCTGGCGGCGGTGTGGGGTGGAGGGGGGGACCGGCGGGGGTGAGGACACTGAGACAGTTGATGAGCGCAGGCCTGGATGGATGGAGTGGCTCTGGGGTCTGGGTGGAACACGCCTCACCCCTGACCTTGGGAGCATCTTTGCTGGGACAGCAGCGTGCCAGGAGCTCTCCATGCAGCGTCTTGTTTAATGCTCCCATAGTGTCATGATTTTGCAGATAAGGAAGTAGCCTCAGAGAGGTTTACAGAACAGACAAAACAAAAACACAAGAGAACAACAACAGCAAAACCCGAAAAGTTGCCTTGCAGCGGTTCAGCTGGTGAGGGGCAGGACCCGGGCTTTGTCTGACCCCGTGTGGCTAGGAGCCGTGGTGCTGTATTCCAGCTCAGTGTGCCGCTGCCGATGACACGTGAGTTTTCACACTTGGGGCAGCACCCTTGCCCTGGGTCCCCACCGCTCCAAACACCTGAGCGTTTCAGGCTGGCGGCGGAAAACACCTCGAGTTTGAGGGTTCGAGACTTATGAAAATTCAAGTGTCCCGAGAGAGAACAAGGAAACTGCTGTTTATTCTGAAAAGTGTTCCTTAGTCACAGCAGTAGTTGAGAACAGTCTCTCTCAAACCCTGGTGAGAGTGGGAGCTCTCCGAAAGCCCTTGCGGAGGGCTCTGGGAACTCAGGGCGTGGTGCGTGTGCACACGTGGGGTAGCCTCCGTGGCCTCTTGGGGCGGTCTGTTAACCGCTCTGCCCCTTCTGTTAGCCCTGGTCACACGTTCTGGTGCCCCCACCGCAAACCAGCCACAGAAGCCCACGCGGCACGTGTGCTGGTGTCTGCAGCGAGGCCACCGGGGAGCCGATGCAGAGGGCGGCCCTTGCTGCCCGTCACTCATCATCTGGTCGCCCCCGCAGCTGCTAAGACACTGGCCTCTTCCTCTTGGTGGTCTACACAGGGCAGAGTGAACTAGCTCTTGTAGTTTTTGTTTGTTGATTTATTGCAGTCAGAACCACGCTAGGCTGCAGGGACAGGCCAGCAGGGGGCTTGAGTCACAGGCTCCACCCTCCCTCCTCTGGCACTCACCCCTCACTCCCTTTGAACCCAGCTGTGGCAGTGCTCCCATCCCTCATCAGGTGCTGGCCCTGCAGGTCTCTGGGGGTGCCCACGTGCACCTGCGCGCCGCGGTGGAACGCTGAGATGCTGCAGTCAGCAGGCTTTCCTGGGGCTTCTGTTCCAGGAGTGGCCTTTGTCACTGTGGCGGGAGAGCAGGTCGCCTTGGTGGGTCGGGAAGGGAAGGCTCTGGGAACCGGAGTACCGCGACGGGGTCTCTGAGGTCTTCCCGGGTGACCCCCACGCCTGCACGGCGGTCGGGTGGCCCGATCAGAACAGCACAGAGTGAGTGGGTGGAAAGCTCCCCCCACCCCGAGCCCGTGGAGACCCAGCATCCCCACAGCTGTCTTTTGGGGGGAGAGTGGGCAGCAGGCTTCTGTGGGCCCTAGAATTTGGGAATGGCCAAGGGAGAGGAAACAAGGGCGTTAACTCACCGTGGGGACCTCGGGGAAGCCAGCCCCCATCACTAACTCCACCTCCCTTTCTCTAACTATGAACAGAGGGTAGCAAAACTGGCCCTGCTCGCTAAGATAGAATTGATGGTAAAAATGTGTAAATAAACATCATTTCAAGTCAAATTAAATTGCCATCAAAATGTAAAGAAGAAGCTTGCAGCAATGCATGTTTATCTAATCATTCATTAAAGTTTCTTAAATCAGTGTCCATTATCTGAAACAAACAAACAAATAGCATCAACCTAATCCTCTATTTGTTATACCCTCATTTCAACAAAAGCAAACACCACCATCTAGGAAAATTCTGGTCCTCGTTATTTCTTATCCAGATTACTGCTGCAGTGTCCTTCCCATCCAGTGCATTTCCCACACGTCCCTGATAGTGTCCTTTGGAAGAGTTCAACCAAAGCAAAGCGATCCACGATGCGCGCAGCCTGTTTGTGGTGTGACACTTAGCTGAGTCCCAAAGCAAAGCGATCCACGGTGCGCGCAGCCTGTTTGTGGGGTGACACTTAGCTGAGTCCCAAAGCAAAGCGAACCACGGTGCGCCCAGCCTGTTTGTGGGGTGACACTTAGCTGAGTCCCAAAGCAAAGCGAACCACGGTGCGCCCAGCCTGTTTGTGGGGTGACACTTAGCTGAGTCCCAAAGCAAAGCGGACCACGGTGCGCGCAGCCTGTTTGTGGGGTGACACTTAGCTGAGTCCCAAAGCAAAGCGGACCACGGTGCGCCCAGCCTGTTTGTGGGGTGACACTTAGCTGAGTCCCAAAGCAAATCGGACCACGGTGCGCCCAGCCCGTTTGTGGGGTGACGCTTAGCTGAGTCCTCCAGGTTCAGAGCATCCAGGGCTAACACTGCTCCCCACCCCCACCCTTAAAATTCCCGAGAGAGAGGCTAAGGGGCAGAGTTAGGCAGGTGCACACTCTTCATTTCCACGAGTCTTTGGCTTGAACCCTGACGCGGTCAGTCTCCTGTGAGCTGGCCGGATGGTCTAGAGCAGAAGTCTCAACTCTGGCTGCTCACGAGAATCACAGGAGAGATTTGAAAAATCAGAACCAAAGAAAAACAGTGGTTCTCAGGGCTCTTTCCCTTGGGATTCTGATTTAGTTGGTCTGGGGTAGAGCCCGGGCATTAGAAGTTCCCAAATGATTTTAATTTCCTGCCAGGGCTGAGCACCACGTAGGTAGGGGATCCTTTTGCCTGGGCTGCAGCCTCGTGTAGATCCCAGAGGTTCTTTACTTCCTGTTTCCCCTAGGCTGGCACCTGAGTGCCCTCTGTCTTTCTCTCTCTCTCTCTCTTTTTTAAGCACTTGGGAGGCAGTAACCACTTTGGTAGCATGGATGCTGAGGAACTGTCAGCCTGGTGGCCTGTAGGGTTTGCCCAATGCCTAGGAGCGAGCTGAGGCCACAGGGTCCTGAGCTGTCTCGTGGAGGGACAGTTCCAGCAGGAATATTTCCAGGTCGGTGCAGCCTCTCCAGGCTCTAGGACGCAGGAGAGCAGAGAGAGGCAGAGCGAGAACAAGGGGCTGGGCTGGGCGCCTGTCCAGCACCTTCTCAGAGCTCCTCTTTCTCTGCCAACTTAGCCCCCTGGAAGAAGGAAGTTTAAGGGGAGCAGAATCCCTCAGTGAGGTTTGCATCTTTAACCCCTTCACCTACTACAGGAAGCTGCACTCCTATCACTGTTGCCCAATAAGATGCCTAGAATTTACCCAATAGAGGGAACCAGGCTGGAAAAGAGAGGTCAGCCAGGACAGAAAGACAACAAGTCCGTCCTTCAGGAGGCAGCAGCCTGATGGTGGAGGACAAAGTTGGTCGGATCACAGCCTCCGACCACTTTGCCTCTCTCAGCATGCTCTCCAAATTTGGGAGGCGGACAGGGAGGCCCTCGGGCATCTGAGGGCTCCTTCTCCTCCAGGTGGTCTGTCTGGCCGTCCCCCGGACTTGCCCAGGTAGGTCTCTGCAGGGTGACTGCCTCCTCATGGGTCGCCCTCACCCTCTGCCTTCTCCTCCTTCCCTGTGGCCTGGAAGCGCCCGCCCCAGGGCTCCCCACTCCGGAAAGCCTTCCTGCCTCTGCAGGTCGGCAGGCCAAGAGCTGCCCCTGGGTTCCCATGGCGACCCCGCACACTGCTCCCAGAGAACATGTCACACCCCACTTCGCCCATTCATTTGTTGGTATTTTTGACCGAACGTTTTGGCAAAAGAAACTGGTCAGTGTCTATATTGTGTTTATAGTGTGTCTGGTACTGTGACCACTAACCCCACGTGGTTGCACACTGGAAACGTGGCTGGCCCACGCGATGGGATGACAATATTTTCAGTATGTTACTGAAAATACATCCAAACAACTTCACTGTATCGTCTTAACTTTTTTACAGTGTGGCTACTAGAACATTGACAGTTACATTTGTGGCAAAAAAATTACATTTGTGGCTCCTGTTGTATTTCTGTTGGGTAGCTCTGGTCTGTAGTGTGACACAAAGTGTCAGATATCCTTCTTCAGTGGTTTCTGTCTGTATCTTGTCTTCCCTCCATCCCCGTGCCCTGCCTCCCCCTTCAGGCGGTGAGTTGGAGATGAACAGGTGAATAAGACACCCCCTCACCTGTGGTTCTCAGGGAGGCGTGGGCACTTCATGTGATCCCTCCATGCCCTCTGCTGACGGTAGGCGAGGTGCTCAACAAGTAATTACGGTCCGCTCGTTCATAGCGTTATTACTTATCCTGAGTCATCCGGCGTGGTTTTAGGCAGCTCTTTTAAAATTAAGGTGGTCCCTTTCTTTCATGGGTTTAGCGTGCTTCGTGTCCGTTTCGTTTATAAATGTGTTTATCTCCTCAACACCCTCGAGGTTCGTGAAAGTGGAGACTGTCAGGCTCCTATTTTTTTGACGGGAGAGTGAATCACACTGAGATTAAATCAGCAACAAGGACAGGGTCAGCCGTACGTCTTCACATCACACATCCATATTCAGAAACTAAACACTGGAAATCAAATGAAACCGAGCTTGTCTCGAATATGGTATCTTGTCCCAAGTACTCTTTCTGATGTAGTGCTGCATCAAGTGTGTTTGGGGAAATGGATCCAGACACCAGGTACAGTAGACTTACAAAATGTGCAGGGCCTTAGCGAAGGTGAGAACTCCACGTGGCCAGGCACCTATATTTATTTTAAATTTATTAAGAGAGATTTTAGGAAATGCCAAAATTGTATATGCCTTCTTCTAAGGGGTCAAATCATTAGCTGGCTATAGGGAAGTTTATAAATTGTTTTAAAATAATTAGGCGAATAAAGCTATGTCCATAAAAAACTATGCTAATGGACCAGATCCGAGTGGGACAGCACTCTGATCCAGCTGGCTCCCGTTAGCTGCCGGAGACCATTCCTTGGATAGGACCCTTCCTCTCCATTCTCACTGCTGTTGCCCCTCCCCGAATTCTGACACTCTGCCCAGTGGCGCATTATAATCAATTACGGCAACTGAAACATACCTGCGTGATGAGGATCCCCGCACAGGAGTCTTCCAAGCTCTTCCCCCGGCCAAGCCCACCTGCAAATTTATGCTCAAACCACCTGCTGAGTGATTTTGCCAGAGTCACTCCAAGGTCAAAAAAGACTTCAGTGGCGAGACTTCCCTGGCGGTCCAGTGGTTAAGACTTCGCCTTCCAATGCAGGGGATGCAGGTTCGATCCCTAGTCGGGGAGCTAAGATCCCACGTGCCTCGTCGCCAAAAATCCAAAACATAAAACAGAAGCAATATTGTAACAAATTCAATAAAGACTTAAAAAAAAAAAAAAAAAGAAAGACTTCAGCGCTCCTCAGTGCCTGTGTCGGGAAAGGCCCAGATCACCTAACTCGGTCTGCAGGGCCCTCTGTGCCTTGGCCTCTGTCCTGCTCCCCACAGACCCCCTCTCAGCCGCAAACGTCTCAACTGGACAAGCACATCCCGGTGGACTTGCCTCTCTGAGGTCACACGTGCTCTTCCGTTTGCTGGATCCTCATGGGGAGCCCCCTCCTTAGTACCCTTCTCTCTGCTCGGGGAGAACTGACCTTCCCCCTCCTTGCGGTCTCATCCGTGTGTTAGGTACCCCTCCCCGGGGACCCGGGGCTCTGCTCCAGCAGGGGCCTTGTCTCCCAGCTTCCGTCCGGTGAGTGCCTGCTCTGTGCCGGGCCTGTTACCCCTGGCGTCGCATTTACATCTCTCAGCTGTCTTACTGGGCCACACTAATGTCCTTATTTTAGACACAACGGCACTGAGCTCTGAGATCCTTGTCATTTCCCCAAATCACCACAAAAGCCACGAGTCGTTCTAAAGCCTGTGGCCTTCCCCACAAAGTGTTACCGTCCCTAATTCAAATTTATGTCTCCCGTGCCGAACAGAGAGTTGTTAGGCAGTGAGATGGTAGTTACGTGGATGAGGCCAGGTTCCGGCTGTCGGCAGCCTCTGAGTCAGAGGGGTCTGCCTGTCCTCCTCCTGGCCCCCGCTCTGTCTCCTGTTCCCTTTTCCCTCCTGGCCCCCGCTCTGTCTCCTGTCCCCCTTTCCCTCCCATTCGTCCTCTCCATCTTGCTGACCACACAGGCCATTTTTCCAGGGGGTCGTCACTTGTTTTCACTGCAAACCTCATGATGCTCCCCGACCCTCAGTGACGTCCCTCAAACACCCCTTCTGCTTTCTGACATTTTCATTGTCTGTTGCCAAGCCCTGATGTGATCCATGTGACACGCAGTCCTGTGTGTGGGCTTGACCCGCCAGGAGGGCCTCCGACGAGACGCCTTCCCTGAGCCCGTCAGGACGCGGGGATGTAACGAGTTTGCCATTTGAAAGACCTGGATCGCAGGTTTTGAGCGGGTCCCTCCTCCCCCGTGGCCTCCCTCGCCATTTGATGTAGATTGGCACAGACCAGGTTTTTCTCGGTGTAAGAACATAAAGACATGAAATATTCTCAGAACAGGAAAAGGCCATGCAGCTCAATATATTGACCTCTTCTGTACATGTTTTCAGTGATTCTCCGTTTTGGTGGAAGAGCTCTGCTGGTTATCGATGGCAGGTGGTGAGGGGGTGAGGAGGGTCTTTTGGACTCAGCTTTGGATGTGAGAGGTGCGAGAGGGCCACGCGAGGGTCAGCCCCGGCCCCTCACTTTACAGACGAGGAAGAAATGCTCTGCAAAGCTGGGGGAGTTTCCCGAGGCACACGGGGGTTTAGAGCTGGGATCAGATCTGGACCTGGGCTTCCTAAGGCGTGGGGTGGCGCCCACAGCACGGGCCCAAACCACTGCCCCAGCAAAATGAGCCTCGTACACAGCAAGCGGGTTCATTCCCCCAACTTCTATTTCAGAACGTTTGGGCGGAGTTAGCTGGAGTCTGAGACTCAGTGCTCTCCTTAGACCTGAACTAAAGGGCAGAGTCGTCAGGGTCCAGGAATGGCTGGAATGTGGCTGTGATGATGACCACGTGAAATGCACCTGTGGGCGCCTGTCCCTCCAGGCAGGCTCCCCCAACCCCCAATTCCGAGCTTTCTGCAGGGATCTCCAGAGCTAGGAGTGACCCCAGGCAGGGCAGGATCTGCAGGAGAGTCAGTCCACAGTGCACAGGATTGTTGAGACAGTTGGTCTGCTGCCTCTGTAGAAAACTCTTCAGCTACCAGGCTGGGATGAGCTTTCCTAACGGGTCATAACAACACCCAAGATGCTCAGGAAGGTGGATTGAGTTTCCGAAGGGCAGCACCTGCCCATTTGCCTGTGGTGAGAGCTCAGATTACCAGTTGATCCCAAGTCACATGGAGTCCTGACTCTCTTGAAATACTTAGCACTCTTTGTACCATATCCCTGGTGGGTAGAGTGGATCACAAAAGATCTAAAACACCTCCTTGTTTTCTTGTAACAAGGGCTGAAAGGTTACATTAACAAACCCGTCTCCCATGTGCACCGTCATCCTTTTGCACCCCTCTTTCCTTCCTGAAATACGTATCGGCCACTTAACAGAGTGCAAGATATGGAGAAGGCAGTTTTCAAGCATGGGCCCTCCAGCAGCTGTTGGCCAACAGAGCAGCTGTTAGGGGGTCCATAGAGATGTGCCTGGATGTTGGGGGACTGACTTTGTCTTGAACATTGTGGTGGGGAGCAGAAGTGGCTTCCCGGATGAAGTGCTCCCACAAAGCCATCTGCTAACTGATGTTTTAGCTAAGGTGACAAGACCCCTTCGTTCACTCAAGCTACCTTTCTCCCTTTTCACGGGTGAAGGATATTCAGAGAAGTTTCTGCTCAACAATCTTTTCTGCTGCAACATCAGATGTTTATATTCTTAAATCACTGCCATGGATACTTCTAACATTGTGAAAAGTTCTGAAGATGCTGTTTCTAAGGAGGGAGAAGGACAGGCTGGTAAAAAGAGTGAATTTATTTGCAAGGCTTAAGTAAATGGAAGGATGCAGTGAAACTGATAGGGTGATTCCACATGCAAATATGGGAGGGCGTGACTCTTTTGTCTGATGAGCATGAACTCATTTGGAACAGAGACCCTGTATGTCTTTACCCTGCACTCCCAATGCCTGCACACATCTCAACTGTTAAGATTCAATAAATATTTCTGTCCTATCAGAACCCACGTCTTATTCTGGTCTCTCCCTGTTACACCTGCTCTTTTATTTTTATCTGGGTTGAGGGATTGGAGAGTGGCTGGAAGAGAGAGACAGACCCCTGTTTCCTCCAAAATAAGCAATTAACTCATCATGTACCAGAATGTACACAAACACTTTGAGCTTCTCTACTGAAATCTGAGAGAAAATTAAATTCTAAAAAGATCTGGATTTCTTTTTTATTTTTCAGGAGCAGAGTTGTTTTTCATTTCTTTGCTTGAGAAAGGGAAATGATTGAGATGGGGAAACTTTCTCGTTTCTCCGCCTGCTGTGGAAGGACGTTTTTCAGTAATGACTGGGGTTCTCTGAGCTGGTATGTGGCCGGGCTGGCGAGGGCAGCAGCAGAAGCGGCCGACTCTGGAGAGGCGTGGGCGAAGTGGGGAGCAGGAGGGGCTTCTTTGTGAAAACTGCCCTGGGAGTCCCCCGAGCTCCAGGCGACAGCAGCTGCAGGGAGGAGCTGGGCAGGGGACCAAAGTAGTGACTTGCCAGGACCAGGGCCTGCTTCTCCTCGGGCTCCTGGGCCCGACAGCTGCTTGTCCGGAGCCCTCAGACCGGAAGGCAGGGGATGAACCTGGATGGCCGGGCCTTGAGCTCAGTGCCCAGAGCTGCTCCGGGGAGGCCACGTCTCTGGGCTTGCAGTGAGCTGCACCAGGCTTTCTGGAGCAAGAATTTAGACCTGGAAGAGAAGTGGTCTGTCCTGAGTGGGTCAGAGCCCCGGGAATGGTTCAGCCATAATGTGATGACTACTTTCAACAAGGAGAGATTCGTGACATGCACGATTCTCTGTGTGCAGGGATTGAAGAGGGGGGACTGTTGTTCACTTACTGTCACATGACTGAGGCAAGGTTTGAACTGCTGAGGTTTTCGCTTCAGCCCCTCCTGTTGACCCCTGGCTCCAGTGGCAGAGTCAGGAGAACTGCCCTTGGTTCTGTGAAATCACCCAGGGCTGTGCGCCAGCCCTGATATTCAGTGGGTGAACGCACAGGCTTCGGGGTTGAGCAGACTCGGGTTTAATTCCTGATCTGCTGTTAACTAGGCAGTGAAAGTAATAAGTTACTTAAAGGCTTAAGCCTCAGTTTTGTCACCTGAAACATGAAGATAATATAGACTGCAGGGGATTTCTGGGGGTTGAATTTGGGACATTACAGTAAACATACCCCTCGATTCCTCCACAGTGAATCTGGAGTCAGCCAAGTAGATGATAGATTTTTAAAGAATTGGGCCAGCAAAAAGATTAGTTTTCTTGCTGTTAGTGTTAAACTAGAGGACATAGCTTGGACCTACAGCTACAGGTGGGCTTCCTAATATCCTCAGAGGGAAACTGACCCATCTGGAACCATGGCCTCCTGTCTCAGACCTCCCTCTGTGCACGCATGTGTACACACACACACACACACACACACACACACACCCTTTGTGGGTATTTCCCTCAGGAAGCAGGAGTTCCTTCATGGGAACAGAACGAGAGGGAATGCAGGTTCACAGTGACAAAGGTGAGTCACTACCTACTGACCCCCAACATTTGTGGCCTGATTTTATTGATTTCTTTTCACCCACGTGTATCTCTAAAGCAGTGGATTCATTAAACACTATTTTTTTTTTAAGGGAAGGCAAAACAAAACAACAGCAACAAAACCTAGTCACTGCACACTTCCCTCACTTCCTGCTGTCTTCGTGCTGGTTTTCATAGGGCCCTGAAAGCAGAAACGGATACCCACGGTTTCTATCTCTGTAGTCGTGGCATCTGGTGTGTTCTGTGCTGAGAGGCCCAAGCCTGATACTTAAGCAGGCTTACAGGAGCTGCTTGGGGAGGGCTGGTGTGCATTACTGTCGGGCAATGGATATGAAGGCCGAGGTGTGGTGGGCTTCCTCTCAGAGGCCAGGGCCCATAGCATCACACTTAGAAAGCTGCAGGATTTAGAAGACGCTCCAGAAATAACCTGAAACCGGGATTCAGGATGGAGCTTGACTCCCACCTCTGCCATGCCTCAGCTAAGTGAACTTTGACAGTTGGTCACTTCCTCTCTCCTAATCTCATTTTCCCCGTGTATAAAGCGGGGACAACATATTCTATCCTATAGAGCTCTTGACAGGATCAAATAAGGTGATTATGTTGAAGGACTTGACAAACTAGGTGCTCAGATGCATATACGCTGGGTCCAGGAGGAAAGCATACAGCAAGGAATCATCTGATTTGCTCCCCGCTCTGCCCCCATCCCGCCACCGTGCCGGCCGACCCCCCGTAGCTTGAAGGGGAGGGATTTGAGAGCATCATAAGACAGGTCGTTTTCCAGGATCCTATGGCTAGACAACATTTACGATGCATTTTCTTTTTTGCATGATATTATAACTTTATCTAGAAGTGACCCAAATGCCTAAATGAATACCAAAATTAATGACTATGTAAAATGTCTGTCTTCTCTTTTTACATCAGAAAGAAAGGGTGTGTCTTATTTGATATAAAGTGTCTGTCAGCTCCTCATGCACATTTTATTTCTCCCATGAAAACCAGACTATTAAGGAAACAAGGATTCTTGAACAGGGGAGCAAACTGATTGCATCTGTTCAGACCTGGTTAGGAGGCTGGCAATGGGTTAAAGGAGAGGTCTGGACTCAAAGTCAGTCAAGAGCAGAGAAGGGTCAGGGATGAATAATAAGTGTTGTGTGTCTTGGCCTGGGTTGCGGGGAGTTAGGGTTCTGGAGCAAATTACAATGAACAGAATTGAGGATATCCGTCAGGAAGCAGAATTTGTGGGTAAAGTAAAGGAATAGATGAATTTAAAATACCTGTAAGACACCTACAGAAAGAGGGATGATAGGTATAGATAGAGATAGATATAAATTATTGGAAATGTGTCTCGAACGTGAGATTTGGAAGTCTTCTGCACAGAGGAAACAAGGGAAGCCGTTGAAATGGACGAGGCCATTCAAAGTTCTTGGGTCATAGCTCAAATTACTAGGAGAGGGAGGAGATGGCAAGGGAGAGGCCTGTGAGAGAAGGTAAAAAGTAAACTGGGTGGCCTGAGGGCCTCGGTATCTGGGAGAGGAGCATTTCACAAAGACGGGGATCATCTGTCGTGTCAGATACTGCAGAGACTGAGAAAACTGGGAGATGAGAAAAGGTCTCCAGTTTCAGTTAGCATTAGGGAGGCATCACGGATTAGGACATTTTCACATGCCGGTATGTTAGGGAGGAAGGAGAGGATGGATGTGGAGATAGAGACGTTAATGCTCATTTAAAAAGACTGAGGTGGGCTTCCCTGGTGGCGCAGTGGTTAAGAATCTGCCTGCCAATGCAGGGGACACGGGTTTGAGCCCTGGTCTGGGAAAATCCCACATGCTGCGGAGCAACTAGGCCCGTGTGTCACAACTACTGAGCCTGCGCGTCTGGAGCCTGTGCTCCGCAACAAGAGAGGCCGCGATAGTGAGAGGCCCGCGCACCGCGATGAAGAGTGGCCCCCACTTGCCACAACTAGAGAAAGCCCTCGCACAGAAACGAAGACCCAACACAGCCATAAATTAATTAATTAATTAATTAAAAAAAGAAAAAAGACTGAGGTGGAAAATGAAGGAAAGAAAGTCTCTGGAGCTTTTTGTTTGTTTCCTCTTTATGAAGAGAAAATGTAGACTTGAGCATGTTTACAGGGAGAAGTGAAGAGTGGAAGAGGGTGAAGAACTACGAGTGGGAAAGGATCCAGGTCCTGACGGATGGCAGGAGGGGCAGGGGGGCAGGTGTGACAAGAGCTCACCTGAAGGGAATCGTCCCCTAGTAGCAGGAAGTGGGGCGTCTCTGGGACAGAGGGAGAGGAAAGGTGGCGTGGGCACAGCCACGCGGGGGGGCGTATCTGGAGGCTCCGGAGAACAGTCCCAGGAACACAAGCAGCGAGGGCTTGGTCGGTGCTGGAGACACAGGAGCGCCACCAGTGCGGAGCTGCCGTCGCCCTTCTCTCCGCTGTGCGTGCGCAGCAGGCTGGGCTTGCCCGGGCCAGGACTTGGTTTTCAGGGACGTGCTTTGGGATGTGTAAGGGGCCACCTGCGTTTTATTAATGGACAGGCTCCTAACCGTGTGGACATTTCTGGGTGGGTTTTCTGATGTCATCATTGCCAGGCCTAAAACTTGCTGTAACAGAGCTATAGTCTTGCTTCCATGCTTTGTATTTTTCCAGAAACTCTTTCTTTTAGGGAGTCATTTCCTGTCCTGAATCGTGGGATTAATTTTATCTTTGAGACTTTGCCACGACTCCCTCTCGGACCACCTCTCACCTTCTTTGTTTTCCGTTTGGTCATCCCTTAGTGGGGATATCTCAGGAATAAAAACTATGCCCTAGGGATAAAAAGGCGGTAGTTCAGCTGGTATGGCACTGATGTCAGGGAGGAGCAACCGCGGAGTCAGTTTCTGTACGTTGCCCGCTTCTTTCACCAGCAAACGTTTACCGAATGCCCATGTGCCGGGCTGTGGCTATGGGAGAGGAACCTGGGGAATGGACAGATCTTTGTCTCCCGACACTCCCAGCGTCCAGCAGGGGGAGGGGGGGGGAGGGGCATCTCACGTGGCCCTTCTCCAGCCGGGGGCTGGGTTCCACATCCGGGCTGTAGACGCAGAGCAAGGTAGACAGTGAGGACTTTCCTGAGGCCAGTGGTCTCTGAAGTGCGGACCCCTGAGCTGGCGCTGGCTGGTGACGAAGCCCCCAGCCTGTGGAGGAAAGAAAAATAAGGGGCTCCAAGTCCAGGGAAGTCTGCCAACGTCCCATCACGTCAACAGCTGTCCTTCAAAGTGCGATGATACCCCCCTGTCTTTGTGGAATAGAAATGGCCCCCTTATTTTTAAAATTTAATGATAGGAGATAATAGACATTTTACTTGGCAAAATGAAAGATTTTCCACCTAATTTCCGACTTCTTTGTTCTTTAAAATTTTACTAATCTGTAAAATCCAAGAGTCTGGGTATTTTTGTCCAAAATGATCCAGGTTATGCAAGAAATATGTATTTTTTGATAAAAATAAAATCCTCAGTTGGCAAAATCCAGGGTGGATCTTGACAGTTGATTTGATTTACCCAGTATTTATCCAGCTCCCTCCCCCCACCCTGCTTCACTTTGCCTGGATAGTGGGGGTCCTGCCAGGCAAACTCACCAGGAGCTTAAGGGTGCTTTGTCAGTAACTCAGTCTGACTGCTAATGTGGCCCGGCCCAGAAATGTTCCTGAGGCATCTAAAATCGCAGATGCCTTTCTGACCCTAAGGGTGGGAGACATAAGTTTGAAAGACACAATCTAAGCTAAGTGTCCCAGGGCAAATGAAAATAAACGATACTCAGGGTTTCTGGGAAAGAGAAGGTCGCTAGCTTTCCAGCCAAATTACATTTTCCCTTTATTGCTTTGTCTTTTGGCGTATTCGAAGTGGAAATTCCAAGGGGAAAGGGAAAGTTGGGGTTAAACTGGACAGATTCTTCTTGAAAAGCTTGGTGACTCCATGTGGCATGGCAAGGTGGAGGCCGCTGCAGGTTCTGGAAACGGGGCTGGGGGGGTAATCATGTTGATTGCGTGCCCTCCCCAGCCTAGCATTTCAGTGCCGGCTCCACTTCCTTGGCTGTCCTAACAAAGTGCCATAATTGGATGGCCTCAAACCACAGAATTGTACTGCCTCAGTTCTGGAGGCTGGAAATCCAAGATGGAAGTGTTGGCAGGGCCATGTGCCTCTGGGGCCCGTAGAGGGGATTTCTTCTGAGCCTTTTCCTGGCACCTTGTGATGGAAAATCCATGGTGTTCCTTGGCTCGCAGGTGATGACGTACTACCGTCCCCGCCTCCATCGTCACGAGGCCTTCTTCCCTCCTGTGACTCTGTCCCTGTATCGCCTCTCTTTCTTATAAGGGCACCAGGCATGTGGATTAAGGACCCACCCCTCTCTCGTAGGACCTCAGCTTAACTACTTCTATCTGTCAGGATCCTGTAGGCAAAAAAGTTCCCCTTCCAAGGTACCGGGGGCTGGGACTTCAACACCTCTTTTTGGGAGGTATGGTTCAACCCACCAAAGGTGCTCAATAATGAACGTGTGAATAAACGATTCTTGGAACTACCACCAGTTAGGACTTGGCTGTGGGCATGAGTGAGCAGAGAAGCGTGTTCTTTCCTTTGTGCTGAATGTGGATGCGTGTGCGCGTGTGTGTACCTAAGTGTACTTAGATACATTTGTATAGCACATGTGTATAATAGTTAACATTATACTAAAATGGTGGCGGGTGCTTTAGAATGACCCAGCACATGGATTCTGAAGTGGAAATGATTGAACCTGCACGGACTGCAGATCTCACCCCTGGTCCGGCAATTTCTCTCACTCCTGAGATTATCCCTTACTGAAAGAGTCCATTTATACTGAGGGAAATCAGCTTGCAGTGGAACACTTTCCTCCTAAAACAATCAAGCATTCCGGAGGCGGGGAGGGTTCTTTTTTTAGGCAACAGGGCTCATTTTTCCTGCAGCAGGAAGACAATCTCTTTGGCTTCTGGCTTAGCAACTCCTTTGAGGGACTGTTTAAAGCCCAAGAAGAATTTTTACTGATTAATTTTAAAAAAAAAAGTTTCTGCAAAAAAATCTTCTGTCTCCTGAATGCCAGTTCTGCAAGAGAAAGAACAGAAGGTCCTCCCATGGTTACAACCCTGGCCTTTCCTGGGATAGCTTAGGGAGATGTGGGGAGGGGATGCTGAGGGGCCTGGCGTGTGGTCAGGGGAGCTGATCCTCGGTCCCCGGACACCCTTTCCCCCCGCCGGGACTTGCTCTGATGCTCACGCTTGCCCATGTGTCACTTTCCTTGTCCTCCCAGAGCCCAGGGGCCTGTTAGTCTTTCCAGTTTGTTCTCAGGTCGCTTCCTTCCCTTCAACCCTCCCCATCCTTCTTGTTCACGTAGGTGCTGAAGGGAGAAGATGCTGATTTGTGTCTGTTCTTTGGCTCCTGCTAGAATAAGATAAAGAGGATGGCCCTGCATATCAACAAGCTGTCATTTCCTTGCGCGGCGACCCTCACTTCCAGGAGTCCACTGCTGGCTCTTGCTTTGCCTGGCTCTCCTTGAAACCCCTGGCAGCCTCCTGAGAGTGAGTGCCGAGCTCTTGAATAATCTAAGCCCAGCAAGGAGTCACTATCTCAGCGGCAGGCCTAGTGTTCCAGACTGTCGTCTTATTAAGAGCAAAGGAAAGTTTTGACTTACAGGAAGGCCCTTAACTTTCCAACAAGGAGTGGCAGTGATAACATTTCTCCTGCCCCCTGCTGACTCACCACTTTAGGGAAACTGGGCTTCGCCGAGTCCCACTCACTTCTTTGTGCTTGAATATTTTGTCAAAGGCTTTCACGAGGAGATGTTCTTTAACAAGAAATCCATTGAAGCTGTTGAAGGGAACAAACTGGTGAATAATTGTGAGTTTGGTAAAACAAGAAATATGTGTTCTCAGCGTGTGATCATGCACGTTCAGACCTAGCTCACCTGCCACCCCTGCAAGCCACACCCGCCCCTCACCTCCCTTCCTCTGTACCAGAGCATCACCTTGCTGAGATGAAAGGGAATGGCCGTGGCTTTCATGTGACCACAGAAGGCAGGTGGGGTCAGAAACACCAGTACCATTCCATGACAAGGCATGCTGCTCCTAAGGAGTGCTCTGTGTTTGGAAAAGCTACATCCTGATGGATGCCCCATAAATACAATGCTCTGTGGTTCTGGTTGCGATATATTTTATTTAATCCATAATCCTATACGACACTGTCTGATAATAAATAACTGCAATTTGCATGACATTCTGGGAGGTTAGGTTTTTTTCTTGTTGTTCTACTTAGCAAATTGCATTTATCTTTCACTCTTTTTTTTTTTTTCCCCAGCTCAAAGACCGTACAACTGCCTAAATCTAGACCAGTTCAAATTGCCACTTATCACTAATCCTAAACATCCTAGTAAGAGTATCAGAGCTAAGAGACAGGAGCCTGTAAGAAGAGGCTAATCTGTGGATGGGGTACTGTTGTGATGCAGGTGGGGACTGAATATGAAGCACCCCCTCCCCTCAGGAGTGGTCCCTGGGCTCGGAGAGCTTGGACCTAATTAAACACCCACAATGGTGAGCACGGATGGGACGTGGGTGGGTGTCCCACCCAAACCTGCTACATTCTTCTTCTTGATTTGCTCTCTTGGTTTGCCTGAGCAACCCGGGTTCAGAGACTATATGTTTCCATCTTCATAGCCCTTGCATTTAGCAAACCACTCAGTGCATAATGAGTGGTCACCTAATTTTGTAGAAAAATTGGTGTACAAACAAAGGAATGAGAAAGTCATTCTGGATTCAGCACCGTGTATCAGTGCCTAATTGACTCAGGCATAAGGTGTTTAAATCTGGTGGCAGTTTTGTACTTGCAGTAGTTTCTGGAGCACTTCCGTAGAGTGGTAACATTACATAAGGGTAAGAATACCACTTCTGGCAATTATAGTTTCTAATCTTCAGTGTCTGCCTCTGTAAAATGGGGGCTAGCTCTTGCATAGTGTTGTACATGCATGTAAAGTAGTCAGCAAAATGCCCCAGAGATAGTAGGTACCGCTCAAATGAAAGCTAACTGGAATTATGAAAATTTTTGATGGCTATGATGATATCCTCTATTCTTACCATTTAATCTTACTAATTTTTTTTATCTCTAATATGTTTAGGGCCCATCTACCTTCATGTTTTTGGTTTAGATTCAGGCAATGTATATCAGTGTAAGGCAATGATCCAGGTTGTGAGAACTGAAGAGACAGGTGTGTATGTGTGTGTGTGATTCTTTAAAACCTTAATAATACCTCAATAAAACCTTAGAGAGGACTACTATTTATCAGGTGCTTACTCTGTGCTAGGCTCTGGGATAGCGAAATCCTTTATCTATGTCATCCTCTTTAATTTCTATAAAAAATTTTGAGGTAGGTATTACCATCCCCTTATTTTTTTTACAGGTTAAGAAATTTAGGCACAGAAAGCATACACAACTCATTACAATCTTAAATTAGGAAAAGGGTGAATTCAGGCATCCCTGGGTGCAGGATCGCTCTCTCCATACTGTGTGCTGTCAGCGCCCTTCCTCATCAGCCTCAGGGTGACTGGTGAATTGGTGCATCTGTCCCAGGAGGCAGCTCGGAACCGAAACCACAGATCTTAACCAGGACGCAGCAGCCCTGATTCTCAGGCATGCGCCTCCTCAGGCTGGGGTTTCTGGCCACCTCCCTGGGCCTCCTCTGCGTCCTCCGCAGGGTCGGTGCACAATGCAGACTGAGTGCACTCAGCATGTCCTCCATGACCTGTGACTCCAGACTTGGGATGGGCACATTTGTGGAAAGAAGATGAGTGAACAGGAGCCATCCCATTGGAGGGAAGTGTTCTCTCTCCTTTTCCTGGCCATCGGAGTCTCTCTGAGCCCTGCATTATTTAAACCTAAACCACTGAAACCAGCCATTTACAGTGTTTTCAGTCTCTCAGCCATGTTGAATTAAACAAGAAATTGCTATGGGGACGCACACATCTGAAAGAATCAACAGATACCCAGATATCTGTCTTAAATGGAAGCCAAAAATCTGTTGTTGGTACTTAGCATTTGTCTTCTAAAATGCTCCCTACAGTAGGTCTCTAGGAATCAGGGAAACGGCAGTTCAGACCCAGAGGAGACCCGAGGCATTTGTCCAGCCCTCTCATTTTACAGATGGGCGAGGAGATTCTTTTCCCCAATTGTGTAATATTTTTAAGTTTCCTGGTGGCATCATTTTCCATTGAGCTAACGCTCATGGTGGGGTCCACAAAGCTTTGAGAGTATCAGGCATTCCACAGTTTACCAAGTTGTCTCAGCAGTGACGTTTGCACTCTCTTCTCTTTCCGTCAATCCTTCCATTATCGTCAATCAGTCACTCCAACAGCAACAGCAAAAAACCATCAAAATAAAACCTCAAATTAGACACAAAAATGAACAAAGTAGCAAGTCTGTTCTGGGTGTCTTTCCTGTAATTCCTAGCACCTCTGCATTGAAAGGACCATGGGCGAAGTTGTGAGAAGTAGATTCCAATGTCTGCATTCAGGAACCCCTAAGTACCATCTTTAGTTAAACTTCCCTGTATTTTTATATTCTACCTCATAGTTATCCAGCTTTGGAAATAAAATGTACAGAATCACACCCCTTGAGGTACTTTCCGTTTATCTGTTCCTGTCATTATCAAGAACGTCCTGCAGGGGCACCGAGGTCTGCCCAAACCCTTGCACAGTGCTCTCTTCACCACTGAATGACAGGATATTTTTCTTGCTCTTACAAAAAGGTAATCTTACCAACATGCTCCCCTTGCTGGGGATGGTTTGCTGCTCTGAGTGCATATTAACGACATCGTCCACGCCTGGCATGGAATTCAGACCTGTGCGCACTTTTGTTTAGCCTGTTTATGCTAGTTTTGCCATTGCCTGAAATGGGTAGCAGGTGGGTTTAAAATGAGATTCTCAGTGTTCTTTATTTATTTATTTTTAATCATCATCTTTTAAAAAAAAACTGGTAAAGAGAATCCAGTCTATAGCGTGGTGAAAGTCTGGACTGGCTGTTGGGACATGGAATGCCAGCCAACCGTGAGCAAGTAAGACTGGACTAAGTACAAAGGAAAATAAGAGCCCCAAAGTGGTGACTGCTGGTGAGGATGCTGGGTCCTGATGCCGTGTGGAGGCTTTCAGTAGGCATCCAGGAGAGCAGCTAAGACGGCGGAGTAGAAGGACCCTGAGCTCACCGCCTCTCATGGGCACACCAAAATCACAACAATCTGCAAAACAACCATCATTGGAAAAGACTGGAACCTACCAGAAAAGACCTTCTACAACTGAAGATGTAAGGAAGGAACCACAAGACCGGTAGGAGGGGTGCACTCACGATATAGTTAAATCCCATACTCCCCAGGGTGGGTGACCCACAAACTGGAGACTAATTATATTGCACAGGTTCTCCCACAGGAGTGAGAGTTCTGAACCCCACGTCAGACCCCCAGCCCAAGAGTCGGGCACCAGGAAGAGGAGCCCCCAGAGCGTTTGACTTTGAAGACCAGTGGGGCTTGATTGCAGGAGCTCCACAGGATTGGGGGAAATAGAGACTCCACTCTTAAGGGTGCACACAAACTCCCACGTGCACCAGGACCAAGGGCAAAAGCAGTGATTTCACAGGACCCTGGACCAGACCTACCTGTTTGTCTTGGAGGGTCTCCTGGGGAGGCCGGGGATGGCTGTGGCCCACTCTGGGGATGTAGACACCAGTGTCGGACATATTGGGGAGCATTCATCTGTATGAGCTCTCCTAGAAGCTGACATTTTGGCAACAAGACCTGGCCCCACCCAACAACCTGTAGGCTCCAGTGCTGGGACACCTCAGGCCAAACAACAAACTGGGTGGGGATGCAGCCCCACCCATCAGCAGACAGACTGCCTATAGACTCTCTGAGACCACAGCCACCTCTAGATACCCCCCTAGACATGGCCCTGCCCACCAGAGGACAGAGACCAGTTCCACCTACCAGGGGGGCAGACACCAGAAGCAAGAAAACTACAGTCCTGCAGCCTGCAGAATGAGTCCCAAACACAGGCCAGACACTACCCTGGGACCAGCTGGCCAATGCCCTTGGGTGACGAGAGGGGAGTGTACTGCTGGGACACATAGGACGCCTCCTACAGAGGGCCACTTCTCCAAGGTCAAGAAATGAAACTAACCTTACAAATACATAAAAATTCAAATTTAGACTAAATGAGGCGGCAGAGGAGTATGTTCCAGATGAAGGAACAAGATAAAACCCCAGAAGAACAATTAAGTCATGTGGAGACAGGCAATCTACCCGAGAAAGAGTTCAGAATAATGAACATAAAGATGATTGCAGAACTCATGAGAATGGATGCACAGAGTGAGAAATTAGATGTTTTAAACAAAGAATTCGAAAATATAAAGAACAATGAAATAATTGAAGAATACAATAACTGAAATGAAAAATACACTAGAGGGAATCAATAGTAGACTAAATGAGGCAGAAGAATGGATCAGTGAGCTGGAAGACAGAGTAGTGGAAACCACTGCCACTAAAAAGAAAAAGGAATGAAATGAGGACAGTTTAAGAGACCTCTGGGACAACATCAAGTGTGCTAATATTCACATTATAGGGGTCCCAGAAGGAGAAGAGAGAGAGAAAGGACCTGAGAAAATATTTGAAGAGATAGTAGCTGAAAACTTCCCTAACCTGAGACAGGAAACAGTCACCCAAGTCCAGGAAGCATGGAGGGTCCCATACAGTATTAACCCATAGAGGACCACACCAAGATACCTTATAATCAGAACAACAAAAATTAAAGATAAAGAGAGAATATTAAGAGCAACAAGGAAAAAACAACAAATAAGTTACAAGGGAAGTCCCACAAGGCTATCAACTGATTTTTCAGCAGAAACTCTGCAGGCCAGAAAGGGGTGGCACAACATACTAAAAATGATGAAAGAGAAAAACCTACAACCAAGAATACTTGATTCAGCAAGGCTCTCATTCAGATTTGATGGAGGAATCCAAAACTTTACAGACAAGCAAAAGCTAAAAGAATTCAGCACTGCCAAGCCAGCTTTACAACAGATGCTAATGGAACCTTTTAGGTAGAAAAGAAAAGGTCACAACTAGAAAAGAAAATTTTAAAAACAGAAAAGCTCACTGGTAAAGGCAAATATACAATAAAGGTAGGAAATCATCCACACACAAAGCTAGTAGGGAGGTTAAAAGACAGAAGTAGTAAAATCATTTGTATCCATAAAAAAGCAGTTAAGGGATACACAAAACAATTTAGATGTAAAATATAATATCAAAAACAGTAATCATGAGGCGAGAAGAGTACAAAAGCAGGGTATCTAAACTGCATTTGAAATTAAAAGATCAGCAACTTAAAACAAGCACAAATATATGTAGACTACTATACAAAAACCTCATGGTAACCACACACAAAAATCCATAATAGATATACACACAAACAAGAAAAAGGAATCCAAACATAACACTAAAGATAATCATCAAATCACAAGAGAAGAGAAAAAAGAAGAAAGTGGAAAAGAAGACCTACAAAAACAAATCCAAAAAAATTAATAAATGGAAATAGGAACATACATATCTATAATTACTTTAAATGTAAATGGACTAAATGCTCCAACCTAAAGACACAGACTGGCTGAATGGATACAAAAACAGAACCCATATATATGCTGTCTGCAAGAGACTCACTTCAGATCTAGAGACGCATACAGACTGAAAGTGAGGGGTTGGAAAAAGGTATTCCACATAAATGGAAATCAAAGGAAAGCCAGAGCAGCAATACTTATATCAGAAAAAAATAGACATTAAAGGCTATTTAAAATAAAGACAGTTACAAGAGACAAAGAAGGACACTACATAATGATCAAAGGACTAATCCAAGAAGATTTAACAATGGTAAATATATGTGCATTCAGCATAGGAGCACCTTAATATATAAGGCAAATGCTATCATCCATAAAAGAGAAGTTGACAATAATACAATAATAGTAGGAGACTTTTTAACACCCCACTTACAGCAATGGACAGATCATCAAGACAAAATCAGTAAGGAAACACAGGCCTTAAATGACTAGATGGACATTAGACCAGATGAACTTAATTGATATTTATAGAGCATTCCACCTGAAAGCAGCAGAATACACATTCTTTTCAAGTGCACATGGAGCATTCTCCAGGATAGATCACATGCTGTGCCACAAAGCAAGCCTCGGTAAATAACAAAAACAAACCAAAATCATATCAAACATCTTTTCCGACCACAACACTATGAGGCTAGAAATCAATTACAAGAAAAAAAAAACTGCAAAAAACACAAACATGTGGAGTCTAAACAATATGTTACTAAACAACCAATGGATCACTGAAGAAATCAAAGAGGGTATTAAAAAAATACCTAGAGACAAATGAAAACAAAAACATCATGATCCAAAACCTATGGATGCAGCCAAAGCAGTTCTAAGAGGGAAATTTATAGTGATACAAGCATATCTCAGGAAACAAGAAAAATCTTAAATAACCGAACCATATACCTAACACAACTAGTGAAAGAAGAACAAACAAAACCCAAAGTTAGTAGAAGAAAAGAAATCCTAAATATCAGAGCAGAAATAAATGTAATAGATACTTAAAAAAAAATAAGAACAATGGAACTAAAAATGGTTCTTTGAAAAGATAAACAAAATTGATAAACATTTAGCCAGATTCATCAAGAAAAAAAGGGAGAAGGGCCCAAATCAATAAAATCAGAAATGAAAAAGAAGTTACAACTGACATAACAGAAATACAAAGGACCATAAAGGGCTACTACAAGCAACTATACACCAATAAAATGGACAGCCTAGAAGAAATGAACAAATTCTTAGATAGGGTCAATCTCCCAAGACTGAACCAGGAAGAAATAGAAAATATGAACAGACTAATTACCAGTAGTGAAATTGAATCAGTAATTTAAAAACTCCCAACAAACAAAAGGCTAGGACCAAGGTGGCATCACAGGTGAAGTCTACCAAACATTTAGAGAAGAGTTAACATCTATTGTTCTGAAACTATTCTAAATTTGCAGAGGAAGGAACACTTCCAAATTCATTCTGTGAGGCCACCATCACCCTGATAACAAAACCAGACAAAGATATCACAAAAAGAGAAAGTTACCGGTCAATATCAGTGATAACATAGATGTAGAAATCTTCAACAAAATACTAGCAAGCCAACTCCTACAGTACATTAAAAGAATCATACACCATGGTCAAGTGGGATTTATCCACAAATCAATATCTGCACATTTCAGTATCCACAAATCAATCAATGTGATACACCACATTAACAAATTGAGGAATGAAAACCATATGATCATCTCAATAGATGCAGGAAAAGCTTTTGATAAAATTCAGCATCCATTTATGATAAAAAAAACTCTTCAGAAAGTGGGCACGGGGGGAACAGACCTCAACATAATAAAGGGGATATGTGATAAGCTTACAAGTAACATTATACTCAGTGGTGAAAAGATGAAACTATTTTCTCTAAGATCAAGAACAAGACAGGGATGCCCACTCTCACTGCTTTTATTCACCATAGTTTTGGAAGTCCTAGCCATGGCAATCAGAGAAGAAAAAGAAATAAAAGGAATCCAAATCAGAAAAGAAGTAAAACCGTCACTGTTTGCAGATGAGATATACTATACATAGAAAGTCCTAAAGCTGCTACCAGAAAACTACTAGAGCTCATCAATGAATTTGGTAAAGTTGCAGGATACAAAATTAATACCCAGAAATCTGTTGCATTTCTATACACTAAAAATGAAAGATCATAAAGAGAAAGTAAGGAAACAATCCCATTTACCGTTGCATCAAAAAGAATAAAATACCTAGGAATAAACCTACCTAAGGAGGCAAAAGACCTGTACTCCCAAGAGTATAAGACGCGGATGAAAGAAATTGAAGATGACATAAACAGATGGAAATATACACCATGTTCTTGGATTGGAAGGACCAATATTGTTTAAATGACCATGCTACCCAAGGCAATCTACACATTCAACGCAATCCCTATCAAATTACCAATGGCATTTTTCAAAGAACTAGAACAAAAGCTTTAAATTTTTATAGAAACACAAAAGATTTCGAGTAGCCAAAACAATCTTGAGAACGAAGAATGGAACTGGAGGAATCTTGATCCATGTCTTCAGACTATATGTACTACAAAGCTACAGTAATCAAAACAGTATGGTACCAGCACAAAAACAGAGATATAGATCAATAGAACAGGATAGAAAGCCCAGAAATAAACCCACACACCTATGGTCAATTAATCTACAGCAAAATAGGCAAGAATATATGATGGAGAAAAGACAGTCTCCTCAATAAGTGGTGCTGGGAAAAGTGGACAGCTACATGTAAAACAATGAAATTAGAATATTCTCTAATGCCATATACAGAAATAAACTCAAAATGGATTAAAGACCTAAATATAAGACCAGATACTATAAAAGTCTTAGAGGAAAACAAAGGCAGAACATTCTTTGACATAAATTGCAGCAATAATTTTTTTAGATCCATCTCCTAGAGTAATAGAAATAAAAACAAAAATGAACAAATGGGACCTAATTAAACTTCAAAGCTTTTGCACAGCAAAGGAAACCATAAACAAAACGAAAAGACAACCTATGGACTGGGAGAAATTATTTGCAAACAATGCGACTGACAAGGGATTAATTTCCAAAATATACAAACAGCTCATACAGCTTAATATCAAAAAACAAAAAACCCAATCAAAAAATGAGTGAATACCTAAGTAGACATTTCTCCAAAGAAGACATACAGATGGCCAACAAACACATGAAAAGTTGCTCAACATCACTAATTATTAGAGAAATGGAAATCAAAACTACAATGAGATATGACCTCATACCAGTCAGAATGGCCATCATCAAAAAGTCTACAAACAGTAAATGCTGGAGAGGGTGTGGAGAAAAGGGAGCCCTCCTACGCTGTTGGTGGGAATGTAAATTGGTGCAGCCATTAGGGAGAACAGTATAGAGGTTTCTTAAAAAACGAAAAGTAGAGTTACCATATAATCTTGCAATCCCACTCCTGGGCATGTATCTGGGGAAAACTGTGATTAGAAAAGATACATGCTTCCCTTACCCTCCTTTGAAAGGATTTCCTGTGCTGAGATTTTTAATTGGTTTCCCTCTGGGCCCATTTTGTTTGTTTTTGCCCTCTATCTATCTATCTATCTATCTATCTATCAATCTATCATCTATCTATCTAATTTATCATCTGTCTATATTAACTGAAGTCATCTGGTGATCTGTCCATATAATGTTTTGTGATGGAGAGTAGTCTAAGAAATAAGTTTAGATAAGTAGGATGAGTTCAGAGGGACTTGGAACTGAAATTTTTCCACTGGTACAAAATTCTCTCTCATTGTCTCCACACATGTAAATTCAACTCTTTCTTTAATGCCTTTCCAGTACAGGACTTGAAAGATGGGACTTGATAACTTAAAAATAATAGTAAAAAGTCATGAGAGTGAAAAAGCTTGCATATGGAGTGAGGAGCCATGGAAAAACCAAACAATGACGTTCACTATATTACCAAAATGAAAAAAAATCATATGATTGTATTAATAGATACTGTAGCAATTGGCAAAACATAATTTTCAATTCCTGTTTTTTAAAACTCACAGGAAAATAAGAATAAAAAGGAGATTCCTCAACTTGATAAAGGACATCTTCAAAACATCTACAGTTATAGTGAAATGTCAGACAGAGAAAGACAAATACTATATGTTATCACTTACATGTGGAATCTGAAAAATAAAACAAGTGAATGAGTATAGCAAAACAGAAAGAGACTCGCAGATATAGAGAACAAACTAGTGGTTACCACTGCACAGAGGGGAGGGGTGAGATGGTAGTAGGGGATTAAGAGATACAAACTACTAAGCATAAAATAAATAAGTAACAAGGATACATTGTACAGCACAGGGAAATACAGCCATTATTTTGTAACAACTTTAAATGGAGTATGATCTATAATAACATTGGATCACTATGTTGTACACCTAAAACTAACGTAATATTGTAAATCAAGTATACCTCAATAAAAATTAAACAAAAGATACATGCACCCCAATGTTCATAGCAGCACTATTTACAGTAGCCAAGACATGGAAGCAAGCTCAATGTCTATCAGCAGATGAGTGGATAAAGGAGATGTGAGATATATATATATATATATATATATATATATATATATATATATATATGTATATATAAAATGGAATATTACTTAGTCATAAAAAATGAAGTAATGCCATTTGCAGCAAATGGATGGACCTAGAGATTATCATATTAAGTAAAGCAAGTTAGAGAAAGACAAAGACAAACATCATATGATGTCACTTATATGTGGAATCTAAAAACTGATACAAATGAACTTATTTACAAAGCAGAAATAAGCTCACAGACATAGAAAACAAACTTATGGTTACCAAAGGGGATAGCTGGGGTGGGGGGGTGCGGGGGTAGAGATAAATTAGGAGTCTAGGATTTACGTATACACACTACTATATCTAAAACAGGTAAACAACAAGGACCTACTGTAAAGCACAGGGAACTATATTCAATATCTTGTTATAACCTATAATGGAAAAGAATATGAAATATGAAAAAGTATATATATACACACACACACACACACACACACACATATATAACTGACTCACTTTGCTGTATATCTGAAACTAACAACATTGTAAATCAACTCTACTTCAATTTAAAAAATGGTTAAAAAAAATAAAGAAACCCATAGGTCTTTTCTGGGCCTCAGACTTCTTGCATCCGAGTCCATAGATCTTAACTGTCTCTATGACGAGGCAGAGTATTGCTGGGTCCAGGGCCACCAGCTTCCCTGGAGCGCCCACACAGAGATGCCACTTACATGTACTGCAGTGTAAATAGCACCTTCCAGATTGTGCAAAGTTGCAGTACCGGTTGGTTCTGCATTTTGTGTTGAATGCATGTCATTAGGGCCAACACTTCCTACTATGAATCCTGAACAGCATGGTGGGCAACATTTGCCTTTAGAGAAATGCATGCATTACTTAGCAGTTTCATTTCTTTCCTTGTTATAGGAGACATTATCTAATCATATCATACTCCAAGCTCTTCTATCTCTATTCATGCCAAGTTATTATATTTGGAATCTAAAATTCTCTTTTATAAAGATGATGAATTCAACCTGCTTAATACTAATTACAGTTTTGGAAACACATTTTTTAACATATGCATTATCTAAAAATTATAAATCTATGGTTTTGCGCTTTTTCCTATCTATAATTAAATCACATGAAAACACACTGATTTTACATCATTATAATAAAGGTGAGTTCTGATATCTCTGATGACTGTGGCTTCCTGACATTCATTATTTAATTGTTAGACACTTTACTACCAGCTCACATGTTGTTATCTAAATTAATTGTGAACTTTAATACACTTGGATTGGAAAACGAAATTGGCTGTCTCCTCCATAAAGAAGACTCAGAAAGCTGAATAGACCAATTTTATGTTAACAACTTAATATCCTCTTACAGTTAGGAGCAAAATCTGAATGTTTGGGGAAGTGCCCCTTTCAGTTTATAAGAGCTTCTACATTGTAACACTATTCTATCAGTTGAATGGAGAAAGAAGTATTTTATTCAACTGGTGATTGTGTTCTGAATTAATTTCAAGACTGCAAAGTCAGTGGATCTAAGCCATTACCTTGAATATGGTCTGAATATCCAGGGCTCTCACTCTGGCCTAAAGTGCTTGCTGGAAACCCTTGGCTGGTCTAGGAGGGGACACAGTCCAGGGAAAATGCCAGGGTCATTCATCATCTCATCAGTGGTTGGAGGAGCTGCAGACCACACGAAAGCCAATATATCTACTGGATGGACCAGAGAGGGAGATAAAAGTCAGAAGGCAGAAAACAGGCACGTTCTTCCATGGATCAGGGCAAAAAAATATTTGACAAAATCTCAGTATAGTCAGTACAAAAAATAAATGATAAAGATTTCTATTTGTTGAGTGTCTGTTATGATGGAGGTACCAAATATGGAGCTTTATAAACATACCTCATTTAATCATTACATTATGTGTGCAAAGAAGATTTGATTGCCTCCATTTTATAGATGAGAAAACCGAGGCTTGGAGTGATCAGAAAACTTGCTCAGGAGCCCGCAGCTAGAAAGTGGTAGAGACAGGGTGTGGGATCTTTATTTTATACACTGTTGATAAAATGGTTGAGGCTTAAGTCTGTAATGTAATATTAATCTGTACAGCTCTATAGCAATGCTAAGCGTAAGGCTCAGAGAGACTGGAACTGGGTCCAAATCACACTGCTAGTAAACTGCAGAGCTGGGACAGGAGCCAAGGTCATTTTAATTCTAAAACTTACGGTCTTTCCAACACATGGTGTTCCACCGCCCACGACGTCCTTTCTGTTACACTAAACAGCCTCTCTAGGGAAACAAACAATTATTTTTCTGCCCAAGGTGCAGAATCCTAGTTCTGCTTTTAAGATAGACAACACGGTAGATGTATCTTCAAGGTCTTCATCTATCCAAAGATTGACAGGCAGGTCTAGGAATTTAAAAGGGGCTCTGCATTGAACATCTCGGCCACCCCGGCACCTGGGGACACTCTCCAGCCTGAAAGGTTCTACTGGAAGAGATTCTCAGCTAAAGCAGCAGCGTGTGCCGTGGCAGGAACCGGGAGGTTCTGGTTTGGAATGTTAAAGCGTGCTCCTTCTATTCTTCCTTTACATTCAACACTTTCTCATTCCTTTGGGCTGTGTGTCTGTCTCACCCATGGAATGGAAAGATTCCTCTAGGTCAGGAGCGTGTCTCCAGTTAGCTCTTCCACACATACTTGTTGAGATTCTCCTAGGGGCCAGGTATTGTGTTTCATCCCGAGCCAAACAGACGCGGTCCTTGCTTGCACGTTTTAGTGGAGGCACCAACAGGCAATGACAACAACCTGGTGTGATAAGGATTGTGACGGGAAAGCGCAGCACATTGTGGGAACACATCTAATCCATATTTAGAGACCAGGGGCGGGTTCTTGAGGGGACGTCCAAGAGAAGCCCCAAAGGATGGGCCAAAGTCAGCTGTGAAATCTGGGGGCCCCGGCGGTTGGCGAGGGCTCAGGACAGAAAGAACGCACTGTTTGAAGGGGTGGAAATGAGGAAGCGAGTGGGGTATCTGAAAATTGAAAGTTCGGTGTGGAAGGATCCAGAGTGCTTGGACCGGGAGGGGTTGGAGGGGGGGCACCGTGTGGGCCAGCCTGGTGCCCTCCTCGTGGGGCATGCGTAAGGACCCATGTGTGCGTTTGCATGTTGGTTTTCTTGGTTGGTTGGTTTTTAAAGGCTTTGGATTCGTTCCTCCCGTCGGGTGTTTGGTGTCTGCTCTCTTGGCTTTTTTTTGTGTGTGTGTGTGCTGCTGTCAAATTGTGATTTTGATCCTTGGCCAGGTTGCCTCGTTTTGCTCCACTCCCTACTGGTCTTGTAAACGGAGCTCTATTAATACTTTATTCACAGTGAAGTTGTTGGGACTCATTATCTGATGCCTGTAAAGCCACGTGAGATGATTGGCTGAGAGACACGCCAAGGAGTCGCGTTGCTTCTCAAAAGCCCTGATTGCTTCCGGCAAGCTTCCCTTCTGTTTCTGTGGGACCGCAGCAGCAATTTACCCCAGCGCCTGTTTTCCCAGCCTGTGACTCAGGGATCATCTGGCAGCTGGGAGGAGCGCTGGCCGCATCTCTGACATCCGGCCCAAGTCCTTCAGGCAGATCTGCACCTGAGGACGGGAGGGGGGAACCTGACCCCCCCCCCCACCAGGAGGGGGACGCAGCCCCACATTGGGATTCTTGTGTAAGAACAGAATCCCCTCCCCTTCTCCCCAACCCTGGCTTCCCTGTCCTGTTTCCAAGTCATCAAATCCTGCTTTCTCTTGCTCTCTGGGATATTACATCCTTCAATACCTGTCAGAAACAATTAGCAGTGAGTTTTTTTTCCCCTACCTGTTTTCAGAGGAGAAATTAATGGTTGATATTCAGACCTTTCTCCTGACATTACATTTTCTGCAAAGATGGAAAACAGAAAGTGGCAGCCTCAGAGATAGGCAATGCCTATCAGACTTTGAAGACACACTTCACTCAGTGGTGAGGGATGGGAGATGTCAGTGCCAACGACAGGAGAATCAGATACTTGAGGAGCTGGCCCAGGAAGGAAGGGAGTGTCTGTCCTTCCCCCAAATGCCCATCCTCTCCACTCCTGTCCACCTGCCGGTCGCAGAATCGCAGCGTGTTGCTCACCTCTTCCAGAACGTCCTCTTGAGTTGTGTCATGCAGCCCTCCCCACCGCATAGTGTACTTTGTACAGTGGATGGATTGCGAAGGGTGTACCTGAGCCCAGCTGTCGGCCCTCCGAAGGCTCTCTCTGGACAGGCCCCTGGGCAGCGTAACATCTCTGAGCTTTGCTTCACTCCCATGCAAAATGAAGATAAGAGCAGTAAACCTATGAAGGTGGGGGAGGAATTCTAAGGTATAATTAACTTAAACAGTCTGTTACATGTGCAAATATTAGAATCTTATCCCTTTTAAGTGCTTAGTTTACTGAATGCTTTATGCATTATTTATAATTAATTATAGTGTATCAATGACAGTTATATAGCTGTGTACCTTTTTATAAAGAGGCATCACATGTATTTTTCCTGTTGATTGGCAGAAAGTCTTGTGATTTAGGAGAAGAAGGTATTGTTATCATCTTGATTTTAAAGTTGAAGAATCGGAGGCTTGCGCTGTTTTCCAAATGCGCCCTTACCTGGTGGTTGCGTGGCCGTAGCTTCTGGTCAACACTAGAGCGTTAGTACCCCGGCGGTGCCCAGGAGGTTGGGTGTGCAGGGACCACGTGGGCCTTGCCCGGTTAGATCAGACAAGGACCATTCCATTCCAGGAGCCCCCAGTTTCATACTGGTGCACGGGGACAGGTGGAAATTCTCAGGTCGGCCTCACTTATAAGACAGAGAAAACCTTCTGAACGCTTCCCTCTTGAGAATTCACTGAGAACGGCTTTGATTGGGTTTGTCAGCTGCATCAAGTCCAGGAGATGAGAACGTGCTCTCGTGCTTGAAATGATAAGATCCTGATGCACGCGTAGGAACCTGCAGTGTGGTACTTGCGTCTCTGGGAGGGAGTCATTTTCCCTCAGCACCAGCGCTTACGCGGATTCTTGCCCTTCGGGTGTGGATCCTCCTTGGTCTTTGCCTTCATTCTCCTTCCTCCCATTTCCTCCACTTTCCATTCTCAACAGCTCACATGGTGGATTTTCTGTCTGTTTTTAGTGTCAAAATACTCATTTTCAGTGGAATGTTGTATTGTGATGTCTTCCAGAGTCTAAGAGGGAATCCGGGATAAAACAGCATCTCTTCCTGGTTCTGTTCTGAACGTGATGCCGGGTCTTGAGGTGGCCCGGGTGAGGGAGCTGCTGCCGTGTCCTCCCAAACCGGATCCTGTCGCACTTCCACAAAATGACTCCAGTGCAGCTCGGAGAGCACCAGCTCTAAAATATCTGTCAGCCTTTTGGTCTCTGTGTGAGAAGTAGAAGGGAATACGCACCGTTATGTATTTCTGGTTTCTGGTTTGTCCTCCTGGGTAGATCTTTCTCTCGCCCCAGGAAGGTCTGAAAGCGTATATTCTGTCACCAAGCCACGTCCTCGGCTTGCCGTCCACTAGCGATGGGAACCGCATAGGTGATAAGGAGCACCCGCCCGGCCCCTCACAAAAAAGAAGTGATGATCTGTACCTCCGGGGGTGTTGGTTGCTTTATGTAAATTGTTCACTGAGTCCCTGTAAAAACCTCCCTCCCCGCAAACCCAGCAGCGAATCCAAGTGGCTCTCCCTCCAAAACCTTTCCAGGATACGGTCCCTTCTCAGCGCCGACACCGTCACCACTGGGGTCCTCGCCTCTGCTGCCTGGGTTCCGTCGCCGCCGCCCTGCTGCCCAGTCTCGCCCCGTCCGGACTCTAGTCTAGTCTCAACACAGCGGCAGCGGGAGCTCTTCCAAACGTGCCCCCAACTCGTCCCCCCGCTCCCATTCAGAGTAAACTCCCCAGTCTTGACGTCTGCCTCCAGGACCCCTCTGGCTTTGCTTCTTGCTCGTTCCAGCTGCACGCCCGGGGCCCCCAGCCTCCAGCTTTCTCCGAAGCTGCCAAATGTGCTTCCGTGTCCCGGCCTTTGCCGTGCTCTTCCCTGCCCTGGTCTCCACCCCGGGAGCCTCGGCTCACTCCGTGTTTGCTGGATGACGTCACCCCCATCACACCCCCATCTGCTTTGCCTTGCTTTATCACTACTGTCCAGTATAGTATATAGTCTGATTTCTTTCTTTCTTTGCTTATTGCCTGTCATTTTTTATTAAAATATAGGCTCTGTGAAGGTGGGAACTCTATGTCCACTACTGTATTCCCAGAATGGAGAAGATGCTTCATAAAGAATAATAAGTGGGTTAGTAAAGGAATTTAATAACTAATTAATCAGCATTTGTTCCTTGAGTGAATACGAAGGCATTTTCTAGGGTGTAAAGAGTTGCTTTGGCCTCTTCATCGCATCCCTAACTGCCCTTCTCTTTTGGTTTTCTCTCAGGCAAGATAAATTTTGCTTGATAATAACATCCTATTTTTTAAATGTAATTCTTATATTTTAAACCTATGATTTCCTTTCTACTTTCTTCCTCTCATGTTTGCATCAAAGATTGAGGGGAATTAGCTTGTTTCTACCAAACAGATGGACACGCTTATGCTTAGATGGAGATACATGAGGTTTTTTTACACTAAGTGTTCTCGCATCTCAGATTTCCAGGATTAACCTTACCGTGAAGGGCAGAACATCACATGGAGGAATACGGTAGTCTGGTCAGAAGCCTGGTAGTGGTGAAAAGCACTGACTTTATAACCTCACGACTGAGGTTCAAATCCCAGTTTGGATGGTTATAAGCTGTGTGACATTGAACATGTTGCTTAACTTCTCTGTGCTTCGGTTTCCGCTTCTGGAAACTAGAGAAGGTAATGATGATATCAGTTATATAATCGCATAAATTTGGACTGAGAATTAAATGTGTTTATACTTGGAAAGTATTTAGAGCCAGGCCTAGCAAGTGAAAATGTTTGTTGAAAAAACAAACATATCAGAGGGCACTTCCTCTTCCTGGCTCTGGTGGGCAGATCATTTCCTGTCCCTGGGCCTCCAGCTATAAAATGGAGGGGATAGCAGAGATTGAATTATTTCTAATTGTGATTTTTATCTGCTCTAAAATGTGAAATTTAAGGTGAGGGTGTCTCAGTGCCAGGAAGACAGATTTCGTGCTTCTGTTTTAATTTAATTTTTACATTACTTCTGCCCAGGTCTTCAGGTTTCAAATGGATTATCCAGATTTCAGATCCAAAGCCTGCCAAGCCCTTCTGTTTCCCCAGAAGTTTTTTTCCTGATACGCAGGGCGGACACCTAGTAAGTGTTCTTTAGGGGCCTTGAAGGGCCAAGACAGAGCCACGGGGTTCCCCAGCATCCTGGCCCCTGTGGCTGGGGGGATCCTGGCATGCCTGCATCACCAGAACTGTGCATGTGAGGGGGCCAGGGCAGGCTGGGCCTCAGCAGGACTTCGCAGAGGTTGTGCCGGAAGTGACCTGTCCACTGTCTCCAGGACCCCTGAGCGAAGGGGGGGAGGAACAGAGCCCGAAGGTCTGTTCGGCCTCTCTGTGACCTCCTCGGGAGGACATTGAAACACTGGGTGGGCTTCCTCCTCAAGGTGACAGGAATTAATCGTCCCTCCCTGCGGTGATGAAAAGGGAGTTGTGCCTATAACTCAGGTGCCTACAGGTGTGACCCTAACTTCCTACCCTGGCTCCCAGGAGCCCCTACCCCCAAAGTGTTGAAACATGTGCTTGTCTACACAGCTGGCCTCAGTCAGCCAGTCCCTCCTCCTCAGAGAACTCGTGTTCCTTCCTCCGTGCCCCATGCACGGGGATACCAGGATCTCTGTGACTCTACTGACTGTGACGTGTGTGGCCTTCCCAGGCTGGAGGTGTTCCAATGCAGGGACCGGGCCTGGCAGGTGGTGCTGGTGACCAACGTGTGTGCACTGAGGCCTGAGGACCCCGGAGAGGGGTTCCAGAACATGGAGCTCTTGGAGGCTGTCATGCCAGCAGGAGAACAGAGGCCCGTGGGCCAGGCTGATCCGCCTGGATCTCTCAGCAGCTGACTCCATCTCTTAACTCAGCCCGGATACGATCCTACAGCAAATCTAAAGGCCGAGGAGCTTTTCCAATAATCAGTGGGTTTAACAGTCCTGGTTTCGTATTTTCCAGAAGTTGCCCCAAAGGTGTTCAGGTAGATTGATCTCCACAAGGAAAGTAAAGAAGAAAAAAGGGAAGTAGGGAGGAAGGAAGGAGAGAAAGAGGAAAGGATAGACCACCTGGTGGAGAATAGGTGCCCGGATTACGGTGGTTGGATGGCTGAGCGCACACATGGCACAAGTCACAGCAAGGTTGTCACTGATGCAGGAGCGGGACCAAGTTAGCCCTCCTTGGTCACAAAATAGAAGCCAGCCCTACGTTGTAACCAATGGGAGAAAAGACACTGAGAATTGGACGTCCAGGTTCTGGTCTCTGCTGCTGTCTGATGGGGTGGGACGCCTGGAAAAATCGCCACCTGCGTCGGAACTCAGGTTTCTCATCTGCTATATTAGGGAGTCAAACAAGAGAATCTCTTCAGTCCCGTTAAGTAAAGAGGTAGTGGTTTATGCATCCACCTCGCAAACATCTGCTGAGTGTGTACGTCTTCCAGACTCTGGGCTTAGAGGAGAGAGACGTTGAGGAGGGGAAGGAGCTTCAGCCACGGGGACACTGCAGCTGAGGGCGCAAGGGCTCTGCTGGCATCAGAGCAGAGAGGACTGAGCTTCCGAGAATGGCTCTCACACACACCTGGCACAGGTTACAGGTGCAAAACCCCTGATTATAATGCATGCCATTCCTGGTATCAGAAAGGCATGTTGCCATGAAACTTTGGCTTTGCTTCAAAGCACAGTAAAGCAGGAATCATCTCATGGAGTGATCTTTACTCAGAGTTCTTTCATTAAGAACCCTCACTCCTTCCTAAACACTTGGACCCCTATTCAGGACTGATCATTTCTGGCACGTTTTTGAAATTGTAGATCACTGAGATAGAAATGCAACTTACAGAATTCTGAATGCTCTTTTCATACCTGGTTTTGTCCACTTCAGTTACCAAAATCTTGACTTTAGCAGTGAAGCCCGACATGGTGCTGAGGAGCTGGCTGGTAGGAGCGTGTGGGAAGCTGAATGTTAGATATTCAGGAATTGTGCAGGTCAGTTTACAACACCGGTAACTTCAAATTGGCCCTGGTGGGAGTATTTACCTCACAGAAATCAGCAACCAGTACACATCAGAGCTTTTTTTGTTTTTTTTTTTTTTTTTTTCGGAGAGCTGGTGGACCAGCTTACCACTGGGTGGAACCCACTTGGTGCAGGTACTAGTTGATAGAATTTACCCAGAGGAATTTTTCGCAACAAATATATGGAGAATAATTGAAGCAATACATGATAATAATACAGAATACTAGAACCCAGAGATCAGCCATGTGTATATGGTCAACTACTATTTGACAAGGGAGCTGAGAATATTCACCGGAGAAAAGACAGTCTCTTTAATGAATGATGCTGGGAAAATTGGATATCCACATATAAAAGAATGAAACTAGTCCCTTATCTTACACCACTCACAAAGATTAACTTGAAGTGGGTTGAAGACTTAAATCTAAGACCTGGAACCATAAGACTCCTAGAAGAAATGATAGGAAGGAAGCTCCTTGACATAGGTCTTGGCAGTGATTTTTTTGGATATGGCACCTAAAGCACAAACAACCAAATCAAAAATAAACAAGTGAGATTACATGAAACTAAAAAGCTTCTGCACAGCAAATGAAATAATCAACAAAATGAAAAGACAGCTTACAGAATGGGGAAAAATATTTGCAAACCATGTATCTGATAAGGGCTTAATATTCAAAATATATAAAGAACTAATACAACTCAATAGCAAAACCCCCCCAAAAACAAATAATCCAATTAAAAATGAGCAAAGGATCTGAACTGACATTTTTTCCAAAGATGTATGAAGGGACAACAGGTTGATGAAAAGGTGCTCAGCATAGCTAATCATCAGGGAAATACAGATCAAAATCACAATGAGAAGTCGCCTCTCACCTGTCATAATGGCTATTTTCAAAAAGACACGAAATAACAAGTGTCGGTGAGGATGTGGAGAAAAGGGAACACTTGTGCACTGTTGGTGGGAATATAAGTTGGTACAGGCACTATGGAAAAGAGTATGGAGTTTCTCAAAAAATTAAAAATAGAACTACCATATGATCTAGCAGTTCCACTTCTGGGAATATATCCAAAGGAAACAAAAACATTATGTTGAAGAGATATCTGCACGCCCATGTTCACTGCAGCACTATTCACAATAGTTAATATATGGAAACAACCTAAGCGTCCATTGACAGCTAAATGGATAAACAGGTTGTGATAAAGAATTCTATATTATAGAAAAATATATATGTGTTATTCAGCCATAAAAAAGAAGGAAATCCTATCATTTGCAACAAGGTGGATAGATTTTGAAGGCATTATGCTAAGTGAACTGACTCAGAGGCAAATACCATATGAGCTCACTTATATGTAGAAGCTTTAAAAAAAAAAAAAAACTCACAGAAAAAGAGATAAGATTTGTGGTTACCAGAGGCGGGGAGTAGGTTGAAGGGGAATTGGATGAAAATGGTCAATAGGAACAAACTCCCATTTATAATTAGTCCTAGAGATGTAATGTACAGCCTGATAACTATAGATAACAGTCCTGTGTGATATATTTGAAAATTGTTAAGAGAATAGATTCTGAGTTCTCATCACACACAAAAAACAAACTTTTTTTTTGTATCTACATGAGACTATGAATGTTAACTAACTTATTGTGGTAATCATTTCACAAGAGATTTAAGTTAAATCATTATGCTGTACACTTTAAACTTGTGGTCACTTTTATCTCAACAAAACTGGAAAAATATATGAAAAAAGTACAGAATACCAGTCATTCCCAACCTTCGCATTTTTTGCCATATTTGTGTATAACCTGTATCAGTACACTTATTTTCTAATTTAATGCTATTCATGTTTTTACTTAAATAAATTTATTTTAAAAGGAATTTATATTGCTGCTGTAAATGGGAATACGTATCTTTTGCTCTAATATGTTGTAACAAATGAATAACATTAAAATAATCTCATCCATATATTATTCAGAATCATTCCACATACTGCCAGAGGTGTATACAATGGACAACAATAAGGGTATAAAATGAGTTCTTATGGTAGTTTCCAGTGTCTTTTCTTTAAGGAATAATAATTGCAAAGGTTATGCTACATTTACTAGAACGAGGCATCACTATATCATGTATACCTTATATACATGTAATTACATATACAAGTGCATTAGTTATGTACACTAACTCACTTGATCATTGTCAAAATATCCTATGAGGAAGGTGTTCTCATAGTCCAATGTTACAGGGAAGGAGACCGAAGCACAGAAGGTTTAAATGACTTGCCCAGGATGAGGGGCAAACCCAGGATGAAGCCCAGGCAGCTCTGCTCTTCTCAGCTATACTTCACGCCTCTGATCAGCAACTCCCGTTAAAACTAAAAATACATAGAATACTGGGATTGCTCCAGTAATCCTAAACCTTGGAAGACCTTGAAAGCTATTCCATAGATATAAAAGCCATATACTTAAGAGTATATATTTGTGATTAAGTTATTACAGCTTTGGTAGCAAAAAGTAAGACTGCCCGCTGGTGGGTGAATGGTAGAATAAATTTGGTTATATTACACTGGGAATTTATGCAGTCTTCAAAAAGAATAATTCAAACTAGGCCAGATAATTTGGAGGAATTTCTGCTGGGTTTCCTTGAATAAGAAAAGGAAAATGTGGACCAAAAATGTGCAGTCATCCTAGTTTTATAAAGTACACGTTAAAATGATCTGTTCTCCTGGCGGCCATAGGTGATGGCAGGCTTGAAAGTGTCTGCCTTGTAATGAGTGTGGAGCTGCAGCTGTGTAATTTTTATATCCCCACAACTGCTGAGATGAACATCATTCCATATCAGCTTGCCATTTGTATTCTGTGAATAATCCTTTGCACGTTTTCATTTGTTTATTAATCGCCTCTTTTTAATTTGCAAGAGTTCCAGTTGTTTAGGTTTGTTTGTTTGTTTGCTTTTTGCTTTTTTGATGTGTGGCCTCTTCACTGTAAATGTCTTTTTTTCTTTCTTTCTTTTTTAAACAAATCTCTTATTTGTGTTTGGTCTTTCTTACGAAAGTTTCCGATTTTTAAGTAGTCAGATATATTTATTGTCTTTTTTATAAGCTTCTGTTTTGTTCCATCTCAAGTCAAAAGTGGGGGAAAGGAAAACCAAACAGACCCAAATAAAACCTTGGCTGGAAGGGGCCTCTTCTTCCTAACAAGACTCAGAACCTAAAGTGAGTCCCCTACCTGCGCCGTTGGTGCCGTGTCCTGACTCCTCCTGTGTGACACCGCCACGCCCCTCACCCCAGGGCAGGAGATGAAGGCTTCACTGTTTAAGCATTTTACGCCCCAACTGTGTGCTTCACTTTTCCATCCATGCTGGAAACCTGGATGGTTAGTAACCAGCCCGGGGCCTCACAGATAAGCTTCAGAATCGGAGTGAGGAGAGAAGGTAGCAGAGTTGAGTTCCATTAGCATATTGATGGCACAGCCACTCCTCGTATTTTATTATCCTAATTAGATGGGTATTAAGTTATATTTAAAGCTTAAATCTTCGTTATATCCCGTTACTACTGTGGATTTAAAAAAATCTAACATGGCTTTGAATCAAGGTAGATTTTTAATTTGGCTTTCCTGCCCATTATTTTATCTGTGAGCTGGAGTCTTCTCTTTTTTGAACTCCATGCAGTATTTAAGGGGCTTGTCAGACATGTAGTTAATTTCATATTTCTCATGAAGATCCTCTGGGGCCCATGGGGCAGTGGGAGATGACTGCGTCCCGTCTGCTGATGGCTGTCTCCGGGCAAATCTGCCTCCCTCCAGCGTCCCCAGATGCCCACGTGCACAAGCTGAAGCCGTCAGGTCACTCAGACTCCTGCCCCTCCCGCCCCAACAGGACTTAGGCGTCATACAGTCTAAGGAACGTGTGTAAGCCGTCTCCCCGCCCCATGCTCCCTGTGAGGATCCCTCATTCTCATCCTCATCTCCTTTGACCCCAGTATCAGAAGGGCACCAGCACCCAGACAATTCTCCCTCGCGCCCAGACAATTCTCTCTCCTAGTCTCTCTCTCTCTGCTGCCAAAGCATCTTTTCTGGAGAACACATCTTTGTCTTTCTCCTTTGAAGAATCTTGAATGCTTAGGAGGTGAGACCCAAATTCCTTGGTGTGGCACCCAGATGCCTTTGTTTCCTGACCCCAACCAGCCCATGCAATCTTACCCTCATCAACACCATCCTCCATAAACAACCAAAAATACCCCAGTGTGATGAGTGTAGGTTGAGGCGTGAAATGGACCAAACTCAGGCCCTGCTCTCACCGTTCTGGTTTTAATGGGCTGCACTTGCCCTCCCGTGGCCTCAACCGTCCTTCCCCCTTCTCTGTCACCTCCTGTCTGAAGCTTTCCTAATAGCCTAGTGAAAATTAATCCCCCCCTTCTTTGGTGCTCCTTGGTAATTTTTAATACCCTAATTCTTAGTGATGAAGGTCTTGCTGTCCATGGCCTGATCACACGTCTTGGGAGGCAGAGCCAACATCATGTTCATCTTAGTGACTTTTGCCCACAGCACGTGGAGTGCAGTTGTTCCTCAGTGCACGTTTGTGGGAAGGATGGAGGGCGAAAAGGAAGGAAGCAAACATGTTGTGACCTTAAATAAGTACCTCCCTGGGCCACACTTGGCTCCTTTGCTTCTTGCTCCCCTCCTTTGTTTTACTTGTTTGTTTATTTTCTTATTATTTGAAATGATACAACTAGCTTACAAGCTTTGCTTGTTGTGAGGATTCAAGAAGTGACTTGCACTATATCAGACACATAGCAGGCGTCCCCAAAGATTACATATCGTTATGTTCCTCTTTATTCACGTTATCACTTCTACCTGAGTGAATTCCAGCTCTGATTCTAACGTGCACTAAATATAAGAGGAAGGAAGGACCCTTGCATAGAGTCCAGGTTAGCATGCTCTCTGTTTCTTTTGCTTCACTACGAAATCCGCCACCTCCTTCCTACCTGGTCTCCTTCCCAGGAATCAGGGAAAGGGTTAAGGGAGAGGAGAAAAGGCTGAGCCACCAGCATGTGGAGGGCGGGCAGAAGCCACGTGGGAGGTTTGGTGGAGCAAAGCCCAATAGCTAATACTAACGAGATTCCTGGAAGAAATCCCTGGGACTGAAAACATTGGGGGCGATGCCGAGGTCCTTCTGAAAGAACAGAGTTAATGAGAAACAGCACCTCCAGAGGTCTGCCCGCCTCCAGCTCAGCATTCCAGCCCTGATCAGGTGACTTTGTTGCTGATGGGTGACAGCTTAATTTACAAGAATGCCAAGCAACAGCAAATTTGAAAATAAACCAAATATACACATTATAAGAAAAGGGAAATGGGATTCTGAACTCCACTGCGTCGTTTCCCTGAAGCTTCACCAACCCCATAATTAGATGATACCTAAACTGTCTGAAACATTAATATTAAATATTATGAGAAATTTACTGGAGATTGTGCCGTACCTCCTATTTATATTTCTGGTCTATCTTGTCTCTCTTATTGTAATAGAGAATATATATGTACATATGTGTGTGTGTACTTGAGAAATTTCCATTAGGAATGAATTCTGATGTCTTAATAGATTAACCTTGCTGGTACCTAATATAATTAATTTAAAAAAAATGAAATTCCTACCACTGCACAGATTTTAATGGGTAGGCGTTCTTGGTTTCCCTCTAGAAATCTCCCTGCCTGAGGCTGCAGTTTTCCTAAAGGCCCACTCCCCGCCGATTCCGGTGGGAAGCTTGCCCGCACAACAGCTGTGAGCGCAGGCCAGCGCTTCTCAGCAGAATCTCTCTCAAAGGATGGGACTGGCGTCTACCTGACCCCCTTGCAGAGTCTGAAATGACTTAGTCTTTTAATAGCACAGCCTTGCAAACATCCCGGGGCAACCAAGAGGCATGTTGCTATTCTAGGAAGGCAGACAAGCATCACCTCCATGCCAAGGAGACACAAAGGACCAAGAGCTTAGCACCTCCAATGCCCCGTGCATTTAGATTCTTCGAGAGATGACTTCAGCAGACTCTTCGATACTGATTTTTCTGAGAAGTTGTGAGTCCAGCCATCACATTGCCTTCTTGGCACAAATTTCCTAAGAAAACTCTTCCAAGGTTTCCAGAAATATAAAGCCAGGTCTGGTTCTTGTGGGCGCTTGAAGGGTAGAGGGGGGAGGAAGGCGATCAGAGCTGGGGCGCTTTGCCTTTATCTGTCACCTCCCGCCTTGCAGAGGGGGGACGTGGTCCTCTCATCAGGAGTGTCCTGCTGTTTTCTAACAGATTCTGAAAGGCCGTGCTCCTCTCTGTACGTCTAAAAAGTGCCAGGAAGGAAGTGGTGACCAGGAGTTCACGTCATCTAACGTTGAAAGCGCACAGTGGCCTCTATTTCAGTACCTGCAGATGCTCGTCTGTTTGGGATGCAGGGGGCTCTGCTGTATCCCTAGCTCTGCCTCCCGACCCTCCTCTTCTGCCCTGCAGAACGACTCGTGTTCAAATTCGGGGCGTCTTAAGCCATCTCTACTGAGGGTCTTCTGTTGGGGCCCAGTCTCTGGAAACATGTTTTATTGTGCGCCCTTGAAAGTTCCTGCCTTTGGTGAGGAATTTCCTTGCCCATCACCTTTTAGCAACAAACATTTGAATATAGAATTCCCCATGTAAACCTGGTAGGGTCACAGAGTGCCAGTGGGTCCTCTACTTGAAGGACAAAGACTTCCCTAATTCCCAGTGGCCGCCTCAATCAGCAGCGGCAGGTGTGCTGCAGGAATCCGGCCCCCTCCTGCCCAGCGCTGCCGTGGTGGCCGGTGTGCCAGGGATGGAGAATGGAAGGGAGTCCTTCCAGGGCCCCTGGTCCTTCTGAATCTCAGAGGTCCGTTGCTAATGAGAGTCGTAGAGATTAAATTAAAGAAGACCTGTCAACTACCGTTCTTTCTTTGCTCTTTAAAAAATGTTTTTTCTCCTTTTAGGTGCCCTTTTTATGAGCTTGAAAAAGTTCTAGTTAAGGAAATCTCTCCTTGGTAAACACTGTATTCTTTCAGTCTAATGAAGCTAAGGTTAGGGTGATTCTTTTTCTTTCTCTCTTCCTTTACCGTCACAGTGAGCTATGTTAAAAAATGCATTTTCCAAAAGACTTTTTGTTTAATTCCTTCCTTCCTTCTTTTCCTTTCTTCTTTCCTACTTCCATTGACTGAGAATTTCTTTCTTTCCCTGAAACCCAAGATTGCTACTTTGGTTGGTATAGAATTATGGGTTATTGTACAAAACATGGAAAGCGTCACTGTTTTGTAAACCTCTTCTTTTTAAAAAATTTTTATTGAACTGTAACAGAGACACAGAAAAGGGCACACATTATGAGTGTAAAACTTAAAGAAATTTTTTTTTGTTTAAAATAAACATACTCATATCACCTCAGAGGGACTTGGGGTTACATGGGTGTGCTTGCTACTTTGTTACGTTTCTGAGCACCTGTTATGCGCAGGAGAAATTGTGCTCTATGAGGATGCTCGTTAAGCCAGATTGGGAGACTTGGTTGGTTCCTCTGCTGGCTCTGACAGGGGAAGCAGGGGTGGTTAAATGGCATCTCCAAGCCCAGGGCTGGTAGGCCGGTATGTGCGCTGCCTCTTGGCTCAGTCCTGAGCTAGCCTCTCCCCGTGGTCCATTTCCTCTTCATCGCCCTTACGACACCTCGCGCTCAGACGGTTGGGCTGCCTCCTGGCATCGTTACATGGAAAGATTAATAAGCACAGTCCTAAAGTGCGTTGACATTCTCAAGTGCTGTAGAGCTGCTTAGTGGTGAGAGAATCACGGTGGAGCTGTCTGATTGCAGCCATGTCTTCCGAGGGAGTCTGCGTCGAATTGACAGCTCTGGGAGGTGAAGTTTAAAATACATGAAAATCAAAAGATCAGAAACGGGTGGTGGCATTGTCGGCTCGTCCTCCTCTGCCTTTGTCTGGGTTACCTCAACCCTGTTGTAAAATGTCTCTTCCGGAGCATGGAGGACACCGTAAAGGCCTGTCTGTTCCAGGGTCTGGTGGGGACCAGCCGGCAGCTATGCCTGCTGTGGTCTGGCTGCCTAGACTCCAGGTGGCTCCGCAAAAGGAACTAGAAGGTATCATTGATTTTATGCCCAAACAACTCTATAGCATTAGGTAATGAGACCCTGCCATTTCCCAAGATACATTCACACCCAAGCAGGTGACAGACAGAGCACCTGAATGATGTCTCCTGGGTTCCAAAGAGCTTCCCCTTCCCTCTGCTGGCCACACCCCAGGGTTTGAAATGGCTTGAAGCTTCTGCAGCCTTCAGCTCCTCTGATACTGTCATTCCCTCCTTCTAGGGCCCTTGATCTTCTATCAAACCTAAAACTCCCATCCTCTCCAATCTGTGGGCTTCCTCTTGGCTTCACTTAATTCTTCATCTGTCTTAGAACATCTCAGCTGACCTACCGCTTGTCCCTTTTCACAGCTGGCTTGAAAAGCCTCATCTCTGAGCTCCCCATCATCCAGCTTCCTTACAGCCAGGTCTGAGCACCGCTGCAGGGGGATTATTTACCCACGGAGACGGGTTTTAGGTTAAACGTGCCCTTTGTATTTCTTGGTGTTTCTCTGCGTTGACTATTTGGACTCTTCCACTCCCTTCAAGCTTCCTACGTATCCTTTTTCATTCTCGACGTGGCCTGCCCCACGTTACAGATGAAATAGTCGGGTATGAACTCTCTCCAGTTTGGTACCTTCCTCCCACTTACAAATGTGTCTGTAGCCTTATCCACCCACCCCTCCCTCTGCTTACAGGGGACCCTCGCCCCATCCATGAACCCAATCATAAGGAACCCATGGTTTTATTTTCAAAATCATCTCTTCAGACATTTTCGTTAAAAAAAGAAAAAAAGAATATGCTCAAGTCTCCCATCTTTGCAAAAGTCTCCTCCCCCAACTGTCCATTCCTGCTCCTTCATAACCGACTGAAGAGAGAGGAATCTCCCCCGACATCCCAGGGGCTCCTCAAGACACAGCCCTTTCACTGCCTTATGCCCCGTTCACTCATTCCTCTCACCAAAATCAGAATGGGCTCTTGGTGCCCAGTCTGTCACCTGCGCGACTTTACGTCTCTCCGGCATGGATATTATCAACTTTCCTTCTCTTTTCTCTTCAAAACTCCACAGTCTCCTTCATAACTTTGTTGGCAAAAAGTTGTACATTTGTGTAATTATTTGATAAATCTTCATCTCCCCAGTTGTACTGTGTACTCAGTGGAAGGAGAAAGCACGTCTTTGTGCTAAACATTTTAACCCTGGCGCCGAGCACACGTACTAGGTGTACAGTTTATGTTTAATTGACTAAATGAGTGCTTTCGTGGGAAATGTAGCACCCGTCTTTCTCCTAGTGTCTCTCTTACTTTTCTAGGCTCTCCTTTTAAAACACCTTCCTGGTGTTTTCCAGAGTATCGTTCAGCCTCTCTTTTCTCGCTCTTGATGGCAAGCTTGTAGAATCTGTTCTATGACTGTGGTTTCAAATGCCAGCTCCATCCTAAGCTCTAGACTTACATAACCAACTTTCTACTAGATGTTTCCATTTCACTTTCCGTAGGTACCTTAAATACATGTCTACAGAAGCTGATGTCATCATCTCCGTCTAGTTTCGTTCTAGTCTTATGTTTTGGTTCAAATCATTGCTGTTGGCACACTGTACAGTGTCCCACCCAAGACTCCTGGTAGGCACTTCAAATTACTACCTATTCCCGTCCTCCGCATCAACCACTGCTATGACGACTACTGTACCCCAGCGATTCTACCTGCTTCCCGGATTTTTAACTTGTCCTCTCCTGACCATCCCCAGTGGTACCATCATTATAACTTCTTGCTTGGAAAATACTTTCCTAACTGGTCTTTCTCCTGTTTTCAAACTTACCACTGTCAATCTATTTTCTATCATGCCGTTAAGTGTTTTTTTTTTTTTTTTATGTAACAAAATTATAATATTATAATTACTTGCTTTGAAACATTGAAAAAAAAATGGGAAGACTTCTGAGTAGTTTGTGTAAGAAATATCAAACACTTCATCACTCTCAAGCCCAGACTCTGCACTGTGTCCTCTCCCTGCCCTGGGCTGCTCACAGGACCTCGTGGTCCTTGCCTTACACAGAAGATTTCATTAACCTGAAGTGTGCCCCCTACCGTCCCCACCCAGCTTTCCTACCGGAACATTTCTCTTGCTTCACAGTTTGGTTCCTGCATCATCAACTCAGGGGACACTTTTCTGAACTACTGCATGTTAAGTGCCCTCCTCTGAGCTTGCATAGACGCCTGCTCCCTTCTGCTTTAGTGACAATCATGTTGTCTAAGCGTGTTTGCCCTTCTGTCCTTCACTAGACTGAGCAGTGTGAAGGCAGTGACTGCAGATCCCCGCACGGTACACATGGTATCATCATATAATACGGGTTTCATGAATCTACCTTAAATGAATGTTGAACCCTTCACATCAGTGTTCCTATTGTGAAAGAATTGGGCTATTTTCCCACTAGGCTTCTGAATCCTGCAAGTACTGCTGTGGTTTGCAGGAAAAGAATGAATGCCTATTCTACCGCCACTGAGTTGTGGGGAGGGAATGCCGTCAAAGTCCGCACACGGGCCTTGGGGAGGCCTCCACTCAGGCCTGGGACCCTTGTTCTTTCCTGGGACCTACATGCTGCACTGGGTGCTCGTGTGGGTTTTTCTGCACTGGTGGCAGGAGTGTCGTTCCCAGACGGCTTCCCTTACCATCCAGAGGCTTCGACCTGCCTTCTCCAGCTGCCAGGGGGCATGTGCTTAGGGATGGAGACCCATTTCAACACTGCCCTGAGACAGCCTGCTGTGCCTGAGACTACCTGGGAGAGAACAGTCAAGGCTTCCAAATTATCCAGAAGTGTGTGCATTCCTAGCTTGAGTCTTTGCCTGGGGAGCAGACAGTTGAGAATTGGCTGAGATTCAAAGCCAAGTACTCCAAAGAGCGGCAGGAGGGGTGTGTCCTTAAGCTGTGACACAGCTTTTCAGTGTCACCTTTTACATAACGGCAGATCCACTTAGGATCAGCCACGTAACATCACGAGGAGAGGCATGTGGGCAAGTCCCACATCCTCACGAATCACTGCAGAGCAGAGCCCCCAGCTGACAGGCTTCATGGTCTCTTCCCTCAGACCTTCACAGAGCACATTTATCCCAGGACATACCTGTTCTAGGTGCTATGCATTCAGGAGCACACTTTGCCACCTTAGTAGGTTAACTCACTGGTCCTGACGACGTTGGTGGCTAACGGAACTGATAGCTGACATTTCCGAGCGCCTGGCAGATAACTCAGAGCAGCACACAAACGGTCTCAGTCAGTCCTGCCTCGGCCCTTTCAGGCACGTCTTGCATCGCCGTTTCTGCTTTTTCAGATGAAACAATTGAGATATGAAGGACTCAGTAACTGGGCTCAGGGCGCTCCACAGCTCAGCTGGAGCTCCAAGCCCAGCGGTCTCCTCTCGAAGCCCATCCTCACTGTCTGTCGGCTTGTGATGGGCAAGCAGACACCGTGCACCCCGCCCGCATCCTCTGACTTCCCGCCGCCAGCCCTGGCTGCCTCCGCGTGGAGGCGGCCCGCCCCCTCACCCCTGGAGCCCACCCTGTGCCCGGAGGCAGGTCAGAAGGGCCGTGGTTGATGTCCCCTCGCTGTCCCCAGAGGGGACATCCTTCCTCTGAGGGTGTGCGCACGTGTCCTTGCCCTGCCCCGCCTCCAGAGGGGTAACCGAGGTGTGTGTCTACACGGGCTCCCGAGTCCCCAGTGAGATGTAGCCCCACTGGCCAGGAGCAGTCACGCAGAGGCCGACGGGGGGCTCTGAAGCCTGTGGGAGCGTCCGGCTTTCCTGTGGACCCGGAGGCCTGGCTCTGTCTTTCCCCACCTCTCAGCATCCCCTGCTTTCCTCCTTCCTCAGCAGGTGTCTGGTCCTCGCCACGGCCTTCTCACATCCGCAGTAAGAGGCTGCCCGCCTCCCGCCCCCGCCACGCTCCACTGCCCATGGGAGGATAAACGATTCTCACCTCTTGTCCCCTGGACCGAGTCATTTGCCAGCTGGTTATTGCAGCAAAAGTAACTGCAGGTGAAAGTGGCAAATCAGCCCCCTCTGTTGAATGCGGATGGCCGGACAGCCCAGCCCACACATTTCCAAGGGAGGCTTGCTCCACCCCGCAGCAGAGACGCCCTCAACTCATGCCAGGTCGCGTAGTTATTGAGCCCCTCGGGATTGGTTGGTATTCTGGACACTCTGACCTGCAACTACCGTTAGAAATCAGCTACTCTCAAGAATGTCTTATTTGCCCTGAGCTCAGGACTCCTGCAAGTTCATTGCACCCTGGAGTTCCACAGGAATCTCCCTGCTCCAAGCAATTGCCTTCAGCAAACACAAGGTGCCCTCCCCATTCCCAGAGCAAGGGGAGGCCAGGGACAAAGACAAAGGAAAGAAAAAGCAAAGGCAGTGGTATGAAATTTTTTATTATACTGCCAGACTTTGTTTGACATTTTTTTCTTTTACTTTTTTTTTTTTAATATCTTTATTGGAGTATAATTGCTTTTCAATGGTATGTTAGCTTCTGCTGTATAACAAAGTGAATCAGCTATGTGTATACATATATCCCCATATCTCCTCCCTCTTGCATCTCCCTCCCACCCTCCCTATCCCACCCCTCTAGGTGGTCACAATGCACCTTGCTGATCTCCCTGTGCTATGCAGCTGCTTCCCACTAGCTATCTATTTTACATTTGATAGTGTGTATATGTCAATGCCACTCTCTCACTTCATCCCAGCTTACCCTTCCCCCTCTCTGTGACCTCAAGTCCATTCTCTATGTCTGCATCTTTATTCCTGTCCTGCCCCTAGGTTCTTCAGAACCTTTTTTTTAAAAGAGTCCATATATATGTGTTAGCATACAGTATTTGTTTTCCTCTTTCTGACTTACTTCACTCTGTATGACAGTCTATAGGTCCATCCACCTCACTACAAATAACTCAATTTCGTTTCTTTTTATGGCTGAGTAATATTCCATTGTATATATGTGCCACATCTTCTTTATCCCTTCCTCTGTCGATGGACACTTAGGTTGCTTCCATGTCCTGGCTATTGTAAATAGAACTGCAATGAACATTGTGGTACATGACTCTTTTTGAATGATGGTTTGTCAGGGTATATGCCCAGTAGTGGGATTGCTGGGTCGTATGGTAGTCTATTTTTAGTTTTTTGAGGAACCTCCATACTGTTCTCCACAGTGGCTGTCAATTTACATTCCCACCAACAGTACAAGAGGGTTCCTTTTTCTCCACACCCTCTCCAGCATTTACTGTTTGTACATTTTTTGATGATGGCCATTCTGACATCTGTGAGGTGATACCTCACTGTAGTTTTGGTTTGCATTTCTCTAATAATTAGTGATGTTGAGCAGCTTTTCATGTGCCTCTTGGCCATCTGTATGTCTTCTTTGGAGAAATGTCTATTTAGGTCTTCTGCATATTTTTGGATTGGGGTGTTTGTCTTTTTAATATTGAGCTGCATGAGCTGTTTATATATTTTGGAGATTAATCCTTTGTCCGTTGATTCATTTGCAAATATTTTCTCCCATTCTGAGGGTTGTCTTTCCAGCTTGTTTATGGTTTCCTTTGCTGTGCAAAAGCTTTGAAGTTTCATTAGGTCCCATTTGTTTATTTGTGTTTTTATTTCCATTACTCTAGGAGGTAGATCAAAAAAGATCTTGCTGTGATTTATGTCAAAGAGTGTTCTTCCTATGTTTTCCTCTAAGAGTTTTATAGTGTCCGGTCTTACATTTAGGTCTCTAATCCATTTTGAGTTTATATTTGTGTTTGGTGTTAGGGAGTGTTCTAATTTCATTCTTTTACATGTAGCTGTCCAGTTTTCCCAGCACCACTTATTGAAGAGGTTATCTTTCCTCCATTGTATATTCTTGCCTCCTTTATCAAAGATAAGGTGACCATATGTCCATGGGTTTATCTCTGGGCTTTCTATCCTGTTCCATTGATCTATATTTCTGTTTTTGTGCCAGTACCATACTGTCTTGATTACTGTACCTTTGTAGTATAGTCTGAAGTCAGGAAGCCTGATTCCTTTGGCTTCATTTCTCTTTCTCAAGATTGCTTTGCCTATTCGGGGTCTTTTGTGTTTCCATACAAATTGTGAAATTTTTTGTTCTAGTTCTGTGAAAAATGCCATTGGTAGCTTGATAGGGATTGCATTGAATCTGTAGATTGCTTTAGGTAGTATAGTCATTTTCACAATATTGATTCTTCCAATCCAAGAACATGGTATATCTCTCCATCTGTTTGTATCATCTTTAATTTCTTTCATCAGTGTCTTATAGTTTTCTGCATACAGGTCTTTTGTCTCTTTAGGTAGGTTTATTCCTAGGTATTTTTTTCTTTTTGTTGCAATGGTAACTGGGAGTGTTTCCTTAATTTCTCTTTCAGATTTTTCATCATTAGTGTATAGGAATGCAAGAGATTTCTGTGCATTAATTTTGTATCCTGCTACTTTACCAAATTCATTGATTAGCTCTAGTAGTTTTCTGGTAGCATCTTTAGGATTCTCTATGTATAGTATCATGTCATCTGCAAACAGTGACAGCTTTACTTCTTCATTCCCGATTTGGATACCTTTTATTTCTTTTTCTTCTCTGATTGCTGTGGCTAAAACTTCCAAAACTATGTTGAATAATAGTGGTGAGAGTGGGCAACCTTGTCTTGTTCCTGATCTTAGAGTAAATGGTTTTAGTTTTTCACCATTGAGGACGATGTTGGCTGTGGGTTTGTCATATACGGTCTTTATTATGTTGAGGTAAGTTCCCTCTATACCTACTTTCTGGAGGTTTTTTTTTTTTATCATAAATGGGTGTTGAACTTTTTTGAAAGCTTTTTCTGCATCTATTGAGATGATCATGTGGTTTTTCTCCTTCAATTTGTTAATATGGTGTATCACAGTGATTGGTTTGCGTATATTGGAGAATCCTTGCATTCCTGGGATAAACCCCACTTGATCATGGTGTATGATCCTTTTAATGTGCTGTTGGATTCAGTTTGCTAGTATTTTGTTGAGGATTTTTGCTTCTGTGTTCATCAGTGATATTAACCTGTAGTTTTCTTTCTTTGTGATATCTTTGTCTGGTTTTGGTGTTAGGGTGATGGTGGCCTCGTAGAATGAGTTTGGGAGTGTTCCTCCCTCTGCTATATTTTGGAAGAGTTTGAGAAGGATAGGTGTTATCTCTTCTCTAAATGTTTGATAGAATTCACCTGTGAAGCTATCTGGTCCTGGGCTTTTGTTTGTTGGAAGATTTTTAATCACTGTCTCAATTCCAGTGCTTGTGATTGGTCTGTTTATATTTTCTATTTCTTCCTGGTTCAGTCTCAGAAGGTTTCTAAGAATTTGTCCATATCTTCCAGGTTGTCCAATTTATTGGCATATAGTTGCTTGTAGTAATCTCTCATGAACCTTTGTATTTCTTCAGTGTCAGTTGTTACTTCTCCTTTTTCATTTCTAATTCTATTGATTTGAGTCTTCTCCCTTTTTTTCTTCATGAGTCTAGCTAATGGTTTATCAATTTTGTTTATCTTCTCAAAGAACCAGCTTTTAGTTTTATTGATCTTTGCTATTGCTTCCTTCATTTCTTATTTATTTATTTCTGATCTGATCTTTATGATTTCCTTCCTTTTGCTAACTTTGGGGTTCTTTTGTTCTTCTTTGTCTGCTTGATTTAGGCATAAAGTTAGGTTGTTTATTTGAGATGTTTCTTGTTTCTTGAGGTAGGATTGTGTTGCTATAAACTTCCCTCTTAGAACTGCTTTTGCTGCATCCCATAGATTTTGGGTCCTCGTGTTTTCATGGTCATTTGTTTCTAGGTATTTTTTGATTTCCTCTTTGATTTCTTCAGTGACCTGTTGGTTATTTAGTAGTGTATTGTTTAGCCTCCATGTGTTTGTATTTTTTACAGATTTTTTCCTGTAATTGATATCTAGTCTCATAGCGTTGTGGTCGGAAAAGATACTTGATAAGATTTCAGTTTTCTTAAATTTCCCAAGGCTTGATTTGTGACCCAAGATATGATCTGTCCTGGAGAATGTTCTATGAGCACTTGAGAAGAATGTGCATTCTGTTGTTTTTGGATGGAATGTCCTATAAATATCAATTAAGTCCATCTTATTTAATGTATCATTTAAAGCTTGTGTTTCCTTTTATTTTTTTCATTTTGGATGATCTGTCCACTGGTGAAAGTGGCGTGTTAAAGTCCCCTACTATGATTGTGTTACTATCAATTTCCCCTTTGATGGCTGTTAGCATTTGCCTTATGTATTGAGGTGCTCCTATGTTGGGTGCATAAATATTTACAATTGTTATGTCTTCTTCTTGGATTGACCCATTGATCATTATGTAGTGTCCTTGTTTGTCTCTTGTAATAGTCTTTATTTTAAAGTCTATTTTGTCTGATATGAGAATTGCTGCTCCAGCTTTCTTTTGATTTCCATTTGCATGGAATATCTTTTTCCATCCCCTCACTTTCAGTCTGTATGTGTCCCTAGGTCCGAAGTGGGTCTCTTGTAGAAAGCATATATACGGGTCTCATTTTTATATCCATTCAGCCAGTCTATGTCTTTTGGTTGGAGCATTTAATCCGTTTACATTTAAGGTAATTATCAATATATATGTTCCTATTACCGTTTTCTTAATTGTTTTGGGTTTGTTATTGTAGGTCTTTTCCTTCTCTTGTGTTTCCTGCCTAGAGAGGTTCCTTTAGCATTTGTTGTAAAGCTGGTTTGGTGGTGCTGAATTCTCTTAGCTTTTGCTTGCCTGTAAAGGTTTTAATTTCTCCATCGAATCTGAATGATATCCTTGCTGGGTAGAGTAATCTTGGTTGTAGGTTTTTCCCTTTCATCACTTTAAATATGTCCTGCCATTCCCTTCTGGCTTGCAGAGTTTCTGCTGAAAGATCAGCTGTTAACCTTATGGGGGTTCCCTTGTATGTTATTTTTTGCTTTTCCCTTGCTGCTTTTAATATTTTTTCTTTGTATTTAATTTTTGATAGTTTGATTAATATGTGTCTTGGCCTGTTTCTCCTTGGATTTATCCTGTATGAGACTCTCTGTGCTTCCTGGATTTGATTGACTATTTCTTTTCCCATATTAAGGAAGTTTTCAACTACAATCTTTTCAAATATTTTCTCAGTCCCTTTCTTTTTCTCTTCTTCTTCTGGGACCCCTATAATTCGAATATTGGTGTGTTTAATGTTGTCCCACATGTCTCTGAGACTGTCCTCAATTTTTTTCATTCTTTTTTCTTTATTCTGCTCTTCAGTAGTTATTTCCACTGTTTTATATTCCAGCTCACTTATCCATTCTTCTGCCTCAGTTTTTCTGCTATTGATTCCTTCTAGAGAATTTTTAATTTCATTTATTATGTTGTTCATCATTGTTTGTTTGGTCTTTAGTTCTTTTAGGTCCTTGTTAAGCGTTTCTTGTATTTTCTCCTTTCTATTTCTAAGATTTTGGATCATCTTTCCTGTCATTACTCTGAATTCTTTTTCAGGTAGACTGCCTGTTTCCTCTTCATTTGTTTGGTCTGGTGGGTTTTTGCCTTGCTCCTTCATCTGCTGTGTGTTTCTCTTCTTATTTTGTTTAACATACTGTGTTTGGGGTCTTCTTTTCACAGGCTGCAGGTTCGTAGTTCCCGTTGTTTTTGGTATCTGTCCCCAGTGGCTAAGATTGGTTCAGTGGGTTGTGTAGGCTTCCTGGTGGAGGGGACTAGTGCCTGTGTTCTGGTGGATGAGGTTGGATCTTGTCTTTCTGGTGGGCAGGACCGCATCCGGTGGTGTGTTTTGGGGTGTCTGTCGCCTTATTATGATTTTAGGCAGCCTCTCTGCTAATGGATGGGGCTGTGTTCCTGTCTTGCTAGTTGTTTGGCATAGGGTGTCCAGCACTGTAGCTTGCTGGTCGTTGAGCGAAGCTGGGTCTTGATGTTGAGATGGAGATCTCTGAGAGATTTTCGCCGTTTGGTATTACGTGGAGCTGGGAGGTCTCTTGTGGAACAGTGTCTTGAAGTTGGCTCTCCCACCTCAGAGGCACAGCCCTGATGCCTGGCTGGAGCACCAAGAGCCTTTCATCCACACGGCTCAGAGTAAAAGGGAGAAAAAATAGAAAGAAAGAAAGAAAGAAAGAAAGAGGCTATAATATAGTGAAGTAAAATAAAGCTATTATAAAGCAAAGCTATACAGACAAAATCTCACCCAGAAGCATACACATATACACTCACAAAAAAAGGAAAAGGGGAAAAATTAATATATCCTGCTCGCAAAGTCCACCTCCTGAATTTGGGATGATTCGTTGTCTATTCAGGTATTCAACAGATGCAGGTACATCAGGTTGTTTGTGGAGCTTTAATCCGCTGCTTCTGAGGCTGCTAGGAGAGATTTCCCCTTTTCTTCTCTGTTCGCACAGCTCCTGGGGTTCAGCTTTGGATTTGGACCCGCTTCTGCATGTAGGTCGCCTGAGGGCGTCTGTTCTTCGCTCACACAGGACGGGGTTAAAGGAGCAGCTGCTTCGGGGGCTCTGGCTCACTCAGGCCGGGGGAGGGGCGCGGTACGGAGGAGGCGGGGCGAGCCTGCGGCGTCAGAGGCGTCGTGACGTTGCACCAGCCTGAGGCGCGCCTTGCGTTCTCCCGGGGAAGTTGTCCCCGGATCACGGGAGCCTGGCCGTGGCGGGCTGCACCGGCTCCCGGGAGGGGCGGTGTGGAGAGTGACCTGTGCTCGCACACAGGCTTCTTGGTGGCGGCAGCAGCAGCCTTAGCGTCTCCTGCCCGTCTCTGGGGTCCGCGCTGACAACCGCGGCTCGTGCCCGTCTCTGGAGTTTGTTTAGGCGGCGCTCTGAATCCCCTCTCCTTGCGCACCGCGAAACAAAGCGGCAAGAAAAAGTCTCTTGCCTCTTCGGCAGCTGCAGACTGTTTTCCGGACTCCCTCCAGGCTAGCACCGAAGCCCGAGCCTCAGCTCCCAGCCCCGCCCGCCCCGGCGGCTGAGCAGACAAGCCTCTCGGGCTGGTGAGTGCTGCTCGGCGCCGAGCCTCCGTGCGGGAATCTCTCCGCTTTGCGCTCCGCACCCCTGTGGCTGCGCTCTCCTCCGTGGCTCCGAAGCTCCCCCCTCCGCCCCCCGCAGTCTCCGCCCGCGAAGGGGCTCCTAGTGCGTGGAAACCTTTCCTCCTTCACGGCTCCCTCCCAGAGGTGCAGGTGCCGTCCCTATTCTTTTGTCTCTGTTGTTTCTTTTTCCTTTTCCCTACCCAGGTACGTGGGGAGTTTCTTGCCTTTTGGGAGGTCTGAGGTCTTCTGCCAGCGTTCAGTGGGTGTTCTGTAGGAGTTGTTCCACATGTAGATGTATTTCTGATGTATTTGTGGGGAGGAAGGTGATCTCCATGTCTTACTCCTCTGCCATCTTGAAGGTCCCCCCCCTTTTTTTTTTACTTTTTAAAAGAATGTATTCTTATTTCTTTTGAGTCTGCAACTTGGGAGAAGTTCAAATGTTTGTTGTCACTTCAAGATTGGGCAAGAAAATACAAAAACAAAGAAATAAATAATGAGAAACATAGAACATCGTAAAAAAAGTATGCACTGTATTCTCTCTCCAAACTTAGTAGGTCAGGCTCTCAACTACGCTTTGCTGGTATTTATTGTACGTACAGCACAGTTAGGTACAAAGTGCAGTGAGAATACTGTTACAGGATGGCTGCGTCCCCTCCAGAATCAGATGTTGAAGCCCTAACCCCCAGCTCCTCAGAATGTGACTGTATTTGGAGGTGGGGTCTTTAAAGAGGTAAATGAAGGATATGTAGGTTGGGCTTCCATCTAACATGGCTAATGTCCTTATAAGAAGAGGGAGAAACACCAGGGACACACCCAGAGAAAAGGCCACATGCGGATGCAGAGAGAAGGTGGCCGCCTGCACCCCAAAGAAGGAGGCGTCAGAGGAAAACATCCCCGTTGACACCTTGATTTTGGACGTCTGTCCTCTAGAACGGTGAGGAGATAAATCCCTCTTCTTTGAGTCACTCAGTCTGTGGTACTTTGTTGGGCAGCCTAGCAGGATAACATAAATGTCTAGTGTGAACCAGGGCCCCTGGGTTAGAACCAAAGCTGTGTCCTTTCACCCACTCTCCCGTCTTGAGAACATCACTTTGTCTCTCAGGATCTGATCCCTAAACCCCGGTGAAATGACATATTTACCAAACGTCCACAAAGATACCCAGCACACAGGGTTTTCATATGGGTGCTTAATATATATTTGGTGATTTATTTTCAGAGTGTGGGAGGGGGAGACAGGATCCATTTTTTATAACTTAGCCACCACATAAGTCATAAACATTTATTAGGACTAACTAAAAAGGTATGACTCTGTGTGTGAAAGTGGTGATAAATAGATCTCTACCGATCTCCAGGAAGGATGCTGGTGGATGGTGTTCTCTGGGGCACCAGGGAGAGACCTTCTGGAGCTGAGCCTTAAGCTCGACCCTGTAGGGCGGGTGGGTTGAGAGACTAGGTGAGGAGGGAACAGACTCAGAGCTGCGGGCATGGCAACACATCAGCGAGTGGCCACGAGGGGTCCTGGTCAGAGGATGGCCGTGTCCCAGGGCGTGAAGGTGCTTCAGAGGGCCAGTGCTCTTCTCTTTGGATTTTGGCAAAAGTGTGTCCCAGAGGAGAATTTTTCATTGGGAAGGAAGTTGCACTACATTATCCATGACCTCTTTCAAATCTCAGATTCCTGAATAGGGCTAAAAACTGAGGGCTAGTTTGGTATGTGAAAAGCTCAGAGTATATCTGTTATGTAATTGGGATCAAGTGAAGATATTTTTATTATGGTATGATATATGATAATGAAACATGCTCTGAAACAGTTAATCTGACATTATGCTAGGAGCATCTGTCAAGGAAACTAGTTAGGAACACAGTAGGAAAAAAAGGCTTGGTTCTTGTCTCTGGCTCCACTGTTTACTAGCTGTGTGATCGTAGGAATGTGATCTCATTCATTTATTCTCATGCATCCATTCTTTGAGGATTACGTACTGTATGCTTCCTGTCTCCCAGGTATGGTGTTGAGCAACGTGGGAGTGATGGCAAATAGTTACTGATCTCAAACCCATGACGGTCCAGTGTTAATGATGGATAAAGTATTGAGTGATACAGGAGTTGAAAGAGGCACAAAACCAGTCTTCAGGGTTCAGGGAAGGCGTCCTTGGGATGCCTTGGGGATATCAAGGCTTCCCAGAAAAATGATGTCAAATGTGCACCTGTGCATGAACTTTATTTCCCCGCCTATTGGGAAAAAAGGAGGGGGTGTATTTCACCTGCTGCTTCATCAGTTTCCTAAGAGAGCAAATAAGATGAATGTCTGGGAAACATCTAGAAGCTCTAAGTGCTACATAAACACAGGTTCTCCTGCTTTAAGGAAAGAGTTGATAGACTGGATGCCAAAGAAAGGTAAAGACATAAGTACAAGGCTTTAGTTTTCAACCTGGAGAAATTAAAGATTTGGGATACCTTCAAATTCTGTGAAATTAAGTGTAACGGTTTGGGATGTGATGCTTGTTGGGTGAGGAGAAGGGGGTGGAGGTAAGGGCGATGTGAGTTTTGAGGTGCTCTGTGAATATAAGATGGGGGCAATTGAAAATAGAGACCCGCAAGGTAGGGCTTAGCTGGAGAAAGAGGAATTGTCTGTATAAAGGGAGTCTTGGAGCCAGATCAGTGTTGCAATAAAGAAATGCAAGGGAACTCTCCCCATCCCATTTTTGAAAAGAATGCTGGGGTGCTGAACTTTCGTGTGTCCAGTTCCGTCCTGGCGGGCTGGCTGCTGGCTGTTTGGTCTGTAACGGGGCTCATCTGAGCTGCAGAGTTGAGGCCAGGTAGGGAAGGGAGGCACCATAACGCTGATGCCTGGTCTAGGGAACCGACGGGGGAGGCTTTGCGACCTAACAGCTGAAGAGTGGTGGGCGAGGATAAGAAAGCAGGTGACTGAGCCTGGGGAGAGCCCACCCCTGGGGGGCAGGATTAAAAATAGTCGAGGGATGAGGAATAAAACATTATGGAGAGATACCCGTAGCATGAGACAGGTGCACACGAGTAAGCCCGGTTTTCTGGCCCCTCTGCGTCAGAGGGTGAGGGGCCCCAACCCTTCAGGCCAGACTCATCTCTGGGAAGGAAGGGCACAAGGCAGAGGCTGTAGAGGCGAAGGCAGGGCTTCTCCGGAGGCCTGGGCGGGATGCACGTTCCAGTGCTTTTGCTGCAAACATTTCCAATTATTAAATGTTTGAATCTAATCATTTCCTTGATTTAGCAAATCAAAGTTTTTTTCCCTCCAGGGCAAACTACCTTCACTTTATTTTCTTCTCCATAATTAAGTAATTTCTTAATTAGTAATGTTCAACTTACCCAACCTGAAATGGCACGCTCTGTTCCTTCTATAAAAGCTTGCGCGCACACAGCCGGCCCCCGCCGGGGCTGAGGCGCCCGTCACTCCGGGCTCCTCCGTGTCCCGAGCTCTGCCCGCACGCCCCCCTTTCTCCCTTGGTGGGAGGGATTAGGCATCTCCAGCAGCCCTTCCCGAGCGGGGGCCTCCAGCTGTGTCATCTCATACTGTCGGACTTCCTGGTGGCTTTAATTAGCATAAAGGAACTTCTCCTCAGAGGTGGTGTCACACTGGGGCACCACCGGGTGGGCAACCCTCTTTTACACTTGGGGGGGCCTGCTGGAGGGGACCCTGAGCAGCCTTGGCTGTGACACTGCCCAGGGCGCCGAGGCACCGTGCACCCGAGGCCAGGCCGCAGGGACAGACCCTCTCTTCTGCAGCTCTCCGGCTCTGCTTGGCTAAGCACGGTGTCACACGCCACTGTCCTCAGTCAGCCTGCAGAGGTGGCAGGGGGCCCAGCGAGGGCTGCTCTGGATTGCGCCGAACCCCGCATCCGAGCGCTGCGGTCGGTCCCAGCCCCGGCTGTGGCGTCCACTGTCAAGGCTGGCGATTCAGGACAGACCCCTCCTCCCCCAATCTGCTCCGTCCACCAGCGCTTACTGAGAGCCTGGGCTGTGCTCGGCTCTACGGAAACCCCGCAGGGAGGGCAGAGAGCGCGGGCGCAGGTGTGGAGTAGGGCGGTGTGCAGGGCCTCTCCCGCAGGACGCCCCTTCCCTGTGCCTCTTTGAGCCCAGCCCCTGAGACCTGGCCTGGGGGCCGGGGCGGGAGCTCTCCGTCCCCGTGGCTGCCACTCTTCCCTGACCACAGGCCACAGGCCACTCTCTCTCCACCCAGCTTCCCTGTGCCTGATGGCAGGAAAGATAATGAGCCAGCGCCCCGATGAGGCACAATTAATGTTAAAGTAATAGAACAATACTGCCTGCCTGTGATGGGGACTTTGAAATCTCCAGATGAAAGGCCTGCAGCGGTGCATGGCCATTATAAGCATTTATGTACCGTATTTCATCTTCAAAGCACTTTGCAAATATTAACTAATGAACACGGAGTACTGTCTTTCTCCCCCTCTAGGACTGGGAGGGGGAGACGCGGATGAGAGTCTCCACCTAAATAGAAACATTGCTCCTTGATGTGGAGCAAAGAAAACCCCATCTCTCAGCAGCATCTGTAGTCCCTCAGGGAGGGCCCCTCGGACCAGCCAGTCATAGGCAGCCTGCGAGCCTGCATTTTCCAGCCAGGCCAGTGCAGGCCAATAGAAGTATAATGTGAGCCAGATACGTGATTCCGAATTTTCTAGAGCCACGTTTTTAAAGGGTAAATAGGTGAAATTAGTTTTAATAATTTATTTAACTCAGTATATCCAAGATATTATGATTTCAACAAGTGACATAAATTTACTGAGATACTTTACATTCTTTTGTGTTCTTTTGTACAAAGTCTTTGAAATTAGAGTATGTCTCACACTGAGAGCACATCTCAATGTGCACTAGCCACATTTCATGGGCTCTATGGCCACGTGTGGATAGTGGCCACCAAATAGAACAGCACTGATCAAGATGGTCTTTGAATGGCTATGAATGGTTAAAGATGATGTGGTACATATACACAATGGAATATTACTCAGCCATAAAAAAGAATGAACTAATGCCATTTGCAGCAACATGGATGAACCTAAAGATTATCATACTAAGTGCAGTCAGTCAGACAGAGAGAGACAAATATCATATGATATCACTTATATGTGGAATCTTTAAAAAATGATACAAATGAACTTAGTTACAAAACAAATAGGCTCATAGACATAGAAAATAAACTTATTGTTACCAGAGGGAATAGAGAGGGTGGGGTGGGAGAGAGAAAAATTAGGAGTTTAGGCTTAACATATACACACTACTATATATAACATAGATAAACAAGAGGGACCTACTAATGGTACAGATGAACCGGTTTGCAAGGCAGAAATAGAGACACAGATGTAGAGAACAAACGTATGGACACCAAGGTGGGGAAAGCGGTGGGGGGTGGTGGTGGGATCAATTGGGAGATTGGGATTGACATGTATACACTAATATGTATAAAATAGATAACTAATAAGAACCTGCTGTATATAAAAAAAAATTCAAAAAAAAAGAAGGACCTACTGTATAGCACAGGGAACTATACTGAATATCTTGTAATAACCTATAATGGAAAAGAATCTGAAAAAGAATATATATATGTATGTCTGCATAACTGGGTCACTTTGCTGTGCACCTGAAACTAACACAACATTGTAAGTTAACTCTACTCCAATAAAAGAATTGCTAAAAAGGCAGTCTTTGAGAAGGAAAGCCCAGAACACGGAAGCTCACAGGGCAGCGTGGGGCAGTTGTCAAGTATGAGCCCTAGTCTGACCGAACCAAGTTTACATCCTGATCAGAAACTCACCCTCTGTGCGACACTGGACCTGTCGTTTAACCCATTTGGGCTTCAGTTTCCTCATGTGTGACACAGGAGTGTTACTAGGTCCACTGTCGATTTTATAAGGACTCAGTCAAGCTGTTCTGTGAAGCACAGAGCACAGGACCTAGCATGTAGTAATAGCGCGATGAAGGGTGGCTCTTCTCACCAGAAAGCATGAGCTCCTGTCTCCGGGCCCTGCCTCCATCCCATTCCGTCCTCCAGCATCAGATACCACCTGGTTCTGATGCGTCTGGTTGGGTTTGGCAGTGGGGTTGATAGATGCGTTCTCTCAACCTCACCCGTGTATGACCCCTGTTCTCCCTGGACGGAAGCTCACGGCTCTGTGTGCCCAGGGCCAGGGGCCCTTGTAGGGTCACGTGGTTGTAAGAGAGAAAGGATGAAGGGGTCTGGAATCAGAAGGTTGTTTCTGCAAGCGCCTTGGTCCTTCAGTTACTTTCCTGTCTATGTAACAGGAACTATGAACCCCATCCCACCCCGGTAACTCTTGCCTACCTGGAGCCTAGCCTCCCTCCAAGGACGCCATCCTCCAAACGTGTTACAATGCCTTCATCCCCGGGCCTTTGTTCACCCCAGTCGCTCTGTCGAGAACCCTCTTGTTCCCCCTCAACCCTCAACCCACGGGCCCCATGTCAGCTTTAATCCCGGCACTTGTACGGGTTCATTTCTCATAGTCGTTCACGGCACAGCAGCTGGGGTGTACTAGCTCCTCAGTTAATGCTCCCACGTCTTTGTAAGTCATGGAGGAGGGAGTTGGTGACACGGATACAGCGGCCGGGGGCCTCTGGGCACCCCCCCACCTCCCGCCACAGACCCAGGACACGCAGATCCTGGGTGGTGTCGGCTCTCCATCCTGAAGCGCAGCGACTCCAAAGATTATTGACACCAACAATTCCTTCACTTTAAGCCATTTTGAATAAGAAGCAACAATGGAAGCGTAAACCATCTTATCTTTAAATGCATCACTTTTGGAGACATCTTTTCAGCGAGCAGCTTTCCCCCGGACGTGCTGTGTGGCATTCCTCAAAGCTTCTCCCCTCGAGAAGTGGGCTCCTTCCTTGTAACCCCAGATCTTCCGGTGCAGCAGGCATCTCAGTGTGGGTCTGTGTGACACCCCCGCTCCCCAGACGTCGGCTCCTCCAGCCTGCGCTGGTGCCGTGCCCGTGTCTGGCTCCCGACTCCCCACGGGCTTCTCACAGTTCTCTGAAGGATGCCCCGAAAATGACCGTGGCCGGACGATCCGGTCGTGGGTGAGGGAGGGAGTCCTTCTGGGTCCCCAGTGGGTGTCTTTATTCCTGCAAAGCCACAAGCATGAGGCTGTGAGCAGCTGCCGAGCCAGGGTCGGTGCCCTCCCAGAGTTGTCTGTCTCGGCCCTTGTGAGCGCCACACGCCGGTGTCCTCGTGCTGGTGCTGACACGGGGCCCCCCTGTTCCGCATCGGGTTTGAGTGAACACGTTGGATTCCTTCCCCTCCTTGCTCCTCCTCTTCCCTTCTTGCATCTTATTTCCCTGTCTTGGTTCTCATTTCCCTCCCCCTGTGTGAATGTCGGGTGCTAGGGCAACATAAATAAATCACCTGCCTCCGTTTTTGTGAGGTCAGCCGGCCCAAGTTGGTCTCTTACCGAGGGTTCCTTGCCTCCAGGAATTTCCTTTGCGGGGGCTGTTCAGAGGAAAACACAAAAGCACCACACGCAGCTGCCCCACTGTGCAGAACTCTGTGCAGGAAAGATAGTGTGGTGGGGAGGGGAGAAGGATTCTTCGGGAGCCCTGAGGTGGCCAGCTAAAGCTGCGAGTCCCTGAAGCATGAAATTTGATTACTCTTATCTTGGTGCACAGCTCCTGATAACTGCTGTCGGTCATTCAATTACCCAGCAACCTCTACAGATGTCAGCAGCGGCCATTAGCACGGCGTCGGGGTGGAAGGCGGCCTTCCTTGAGCAGGACCTCTGAAATGGCAACGGACATCCGTCCTGGGAACTGGCCCGGCTGGGACCACTGGGTGCTCCGATTGCTCCCCTCAGATGATTGACGCTTCCCTCTACTGTCAGGTTTTGTGGGCCCCCTCCTCAGGTCAGAGAGTTAAGAATGGCTTGGAGAGATTCCAAGGTGATTAAGGAGTTTGGAGAATCAAACCAGCAAAGAAAGGCTAAAGAAGTAGCATCATTTAGCTTGGAGGAGATAAGGCTGAGGGCGATTTAATGACTGTCTCCAAATGTGCAGAAGACTTAGGAGGAGGGAGACAGTCAGCTGTTCTGTGCACCCAGACAGAGTGCAGCAGACAACGGCTGGGCTGGGTGATCCGACACCAGTTCCGTCCCTTCCCTTAAGTGACCTTCCCTATGTGACATTGGGTACGTACCTATGTGACCTTGGGTACGTCCCTTAGCTTTCTGGGCTTCACACCAGGTGGGCTGCTTCACTTCCTGCATTTTTTATGATTCCATGAGTCATTAGGTTAAAATGCTGGGTAGATTGAAAAAGGGCAAGTTTTCACAAGCTGGTGTAATTTTGCCTGGAGACAGGAGAAGCTGCTGAGTTCTCCTCCAAAGGGGCTTTTAGGGCAAGTTCCAAAGATTTTGGTTAGTCATAAAAAGTTGGAAATTGGGATATTTTTGAGGAAACTGAGGAACTGGACTCTTCAAAGAATTGGGTTTTAGGAGTGATATCCGCTTCCATTAAGAAGGACAGGCAGCCAACAATTCTGAGCTCTTTCTTATAACAATATTCCCGTTGACTTCTCACCATCAGGCAGCATCTATCAGGGAACGTGGACCATCACCAGGTCAGTGCTGATGGCAGTTCAGCTCTGCAATCGTTTAAATTATCCAACATGTGGCCGGGACTGGACAGCAGGGTGTCCAGGCTCTGATGCTTGTCTAAAGTGGGCAGGCCAGTGGGATGGGTAGGTGACACCCTGGGCTCTCTGGTTCTTATCTGCCGGAGAGGAAAGACTTCCACTATCTCTTAAGTGCTGTAACTAGGGCCTGTGAATTAAGCTGACAAGAGACAGGTTAACAAGAGAAAAGCATACGCATTTTACTTGATGTTAATACTTTTATGTGACACTGGGGGGCTTCATAGAAGTGAAAATTCCAAAGAAATGGTTAGACTCAGGGGCTTATACACCATTTTAACAAAGAATGATAAATTGTGGAGACATGATACAACGAAGTAATAGGGGACTTGGGCTAGGGACAGTAAATTGTGGGACAGGGACAAGGAAGCTAACATTTGGGGGAAACTAATGGAAGATCAAGGTGGTTTTAGTGGGCCTGTTTGTGCGGGTCATTTCGGTGCCAACTCTCAGACTCTGGTGATAAGAATATTTTTCCCCTCCTGGTACATGGAAGTTTTCTCAGGGAAATGTCATGTCCTGCTTTTAGGTAGAAACAGGGAGGGCAGCGATCCCTTCCTGCACCTGCTGTTTCTCAAGTGCCTTCAGCTCAAAATAACTGATATACGAAAGTGGCATATTTGGGGGTGGCATGTCCTGAACCCCTTCACATTCTTCCTGCAAAGGATGGTGCAGCAGCTGGGGGACACAGCTGCATCTTCCCCCTCCCCGCCCTGTCTCCCCAGTCTGGAAGGAAGTTCAGCATCTCTTTTGGTCCACAGTTTCTCTAAATATATTTCCACAGAGGTTGCTGTTGGTCTTTTGTAAAAGAATCTCAGCTGCTACGTAGTCCAAGGTGGCATTGCCCATGGTCACCTGCAAGACCAGGCCAGGGGTGGGCACAAAGAATGGCCCACATACCCCAGTGCCCTGACAGTAGAAGCAGGTGTTAGGTAGAGGAGTCAACAGCCTCCCTGATGAGTCCCAACTACAAAGGCAATATATCCTAATTAACTGCAAATGCCTTGCTCATAAAGCTGTCAGCACTGGGCTCTAATGTCTGTACTTCTAATGATGCATTTGATTAGAAGGTAATTTTATTCACTTGGTGGCAGTTGGACCTGTTTGGTGAGGGTTTCTTTCCCTTCCTCTTTCCCTATATTTTCTCTCCCATCGGAAACATTTCTAAAATTATGATGTCCCAAACTATCTAATAAGTAAGGAAATAAATCTACAAAGCAATGTCACCATGTCTCCTCGACACCAGCCTGCGTGTGTATTTGTGTGTGTGTTGTGTTATGTGATGGAATAAAGTGAAGAGTTTTTCTAATTTCTCATCTTTCTCATTGGGGTCCACAGCTGGAATCTCTTCTTTCACAGCCTAATATTCTCTTCATTCCAAGTCCTAATTATTGACGTGATTTCACGTGCGTCACATTTTGCAAATGGGTTCCATGTTCTTTTATTTCATTTACGTCTCACAATCAACCCATGAGACAATCATGCCTCTGCTGAAGGACCTGAAACTAAGAGATTAGTCACCAGTCCTGGGGACCCCATCCCTCATCAGTAAACCAGGAATTCAAAACCAAATCTCAGTGTAAATCCTGGGCTTTGTCTACCAGGCTGTATGCACCTTTTCAAAGAGGAGTTTTATCTTTTTTCCTTGGAAACCAAGCATGGGGCTGCCTGGCACTGGTGACTTGCTCTTTCTGGAGGACATCCAGGGAGCAGTCAAGTTCCTGGACCTCCTGGGTCACGTCTTCTGCTGTGGCAGCAGAAGGTGATCAAGATGACTAAGAGTCCAGAATCCCAGGTGAATCCAGGCACCCAGTGAGCTGTGCTTTGTCTCCCCCTCCCGCTCCTTCACCATATTCTTCGTAACGGTGCTGCCTGGTCTCCTCTCACCGGGTCTGGAGCCTCTTGCATTGTGTGTCCCGCTGATCTGATTCCATTGCCCTCTTCTTACTTTTACTAACAATAACACTAGCTAACATCCAGTGAGGGCTTACTGCTTGCGTGGTCTTTACATGTACCATTTCATTTAACCTACACGTAGTGGAGTCACAGTACTACCTGAGGGAAGCCGTCCTGTCAGCCAGTTACAAGCGTCCCCCAGGGTCACAGGGTGGTCAGTAGAGGGGCTGCAAATCCCACTTCAGGGGCCTGAGGTCTCCATCGCCACCTGCGTTAATCAGCTTATTGCTGGCGGGTATGTGCCGTGCTCTGCACAGAGCTAGGTGCTATGAGAGACGCCGAAAGAGAAATACACAAGTTTTAACTTGAGATCCCGGAAGGAGAGCGCTTTTCTAAATTACAATTTAATGTTTGCATGTCAAGACATCACACATTTTCACTGGGGAATCTCAAAACCTGGCCTGAGTGAGGAGTGATCTCAGCTCTCAGACCTTCTCTTTTTTTTTTTTTTTTTTTTTAGTATTTTTTATTTTTTAATTTTTAAAAAATTTTTGGCTGCGTTGGGTCTTCGTTGTTGTGTGCGGGCTTTCTCTAGTTGTGGTGAGCGGGGGCTACTCTTTGTTGTGGTGCATGGGCTTCTCATTGCCGTGGCTTCTCTTGTTGAGGAGCACAGACTCTAGGTGCGTGGGCTTTGGTAGTTGTGGTGCGTGGGCTTTGGTAGTTGTGGTGCATGGGCTCAGTAGTTGTGGCTTGCGGGCTCTAGAGTGCAGGCTCAGTAGTTGTGGCTCATGGGCTTCATTGCTCCACGGCATGTGGGATCTTCCTGGACCAGGGATCAAACCCATGTCCCCTGCATTGGCAGGTGGATTCTTAACCACTGCACCACCAGGGAAGCCCCTCAGACTTTCTTTTTTAGCTGAAGGTCAGGAAGGTTAAGTGGCTTTGACTTGTGTGGTGTGTGGAGCCAGTGCAGGATTTGGCCCCATGTCTTGGGGGTCCTGGGGCCAATCTGCTCCCCACTTCACTACTCCCGCTGTCTGTAGTCATCGAGACGGGAGGACAGCTCGCTACACCCATCTCCTGGGCGCTTCTTTATCTCAGATGTTCCATCCCTAACTACCCTCTAGGTGGTCCATTATCCTTCCACGAAACCTCCATTTAAAGGAAAACCGTCTAAAATGTTAGGACCTCGAGGAGAAAGCTCGTGACCTTGCATTGCTTCGCACTGCGCTGCCTTCCTGATGTCCTCTTGTGCCGCGAGTCTGTGGCATCGAGGCGGACAGCCCGTATTAGTAAATCCATTAACAAAGGTGTGGAAGCAGCCTGCCCACCCACCCTCTGAGCGGGGGCAGATCGCAGGTATGAATCGGAGGCTCCTAGACTTACTTACTTCTCCCTGTCCTCTCTCTTTTCTTAACTTTTCAACATTTCAGAAACAGTAATGATAATGATCCCAGATCATCAGAGCCACGGAGCAGTGCCCTGCAGCCCCGGGACATGCCACCGTGAAGAAGGGGGCGCTCCGTGAAAGGGGCTCCACCTCCTCTGGCTGCACTGAGACAGGCGGTTGGGCTGAGGTGGGGCGATTGTGTGCACACCATCCACTTTTATGATGCCCTTGATCGTGTGGAATTAACTTACAGAGTTAATGCCAAGCATTCTAGACACGCAGAGCGCTTGTTAAATTCATGATCTCATACCCTAAGCAGGTTAGGGTGGGGTGGGTGCCCAGTGGGGTCAGCCTCTGGCTCCAGTTCTGGTTCCGAGTCTGTGCTTCGTGCTTGGATCAGCACCCTCCCACCCCGGAGATCTCAGGGAGGTCCAGAGGGAGGGGTGAAGGGATGCGGCCCAGCAGCCGCCCCGAGGGACCAACCCAGGCCTCGGGCGGGGACGACACTGAGCACCGTGCATCTCCAGGCCCCGCCACCTCCGTGCCACCTCCGTGCCACCTCCGTGCCACCTCTGCACCAGGACGAGGGTCTCCCTTTCCACTTAATTTGGAAAGTGCCCTTTCCATCCTTCTGCTAACATTTGCTCCGTTCTTCATTCAGCCATCTCCCCCTGCGAAAGACTGTGTGTGCTCAGCACCTGCTGGACCCCACGACCCCGTGAGTGGCATTGCAGGTCAGATGCGTCTTCTAATCCTATGAAATGACCTTTTTTCCCCCATTCTGGATAAAAATCTTAGCAGAGGGAATTTTTATGAAAAATCGAATATAGCCAAGGCTGCCCTGGAGACTCAAGCGAGAATCCATGCAGTGTCTGTGCACGTTAGGTGAGGAAACTGTACATTCACACAGCAAAACTGGCGATGCGGGATGCGTGCGCTGCACGCAGGAAACGGTTTTGGGGGTTTGTGAACAGGATTGAGCATGCGAGGTGGGCTGGTCTGGGAAGCCTGCTTGGAGGAAGTGAGACCAAGGAGGAGCCTTAGGGATGTGAAAGCCTCTGTTCACCATCTCCCAGGCTGTGGGGTCTGAACAGTCTTCTGGTAGTGAAGATAGTGAATAATTGTAACTGATGCTGAGCGTCGTGACCTTGCCCAGGCACAATGGTAACAGCAACTTTTTTTTTTTTTTTTTAAACGAAAAGCAATTAAACAGGCCCAGTCGGAGTCCCTGGGGTACCCGGTACCCTTTGCTGCCCCGTTAGTCCCCTGGGCTCACTCCCAGCTCGCCGGGGATGAAGCCTCTTCTGGCTTTCTGGATTTTTCTCTCACAGGAAGATATCTGGGGATGAGGTGCGGAAACTTACTGAGAGTTATGGGGTGCCCCCAGGACACTTTGGATTTCAGTTGAGACCCCTGCACATAAAAGTCTGCTGAAATGTGGAGGTTTGGCTTCAGAAATTAAGGGCTGTCACTTTACCCTGATTTCCTCTTCCTGGGCCTGCCCTCGTGGCTCAGCCAGAGGCAGAGGAGAAGGGATATCTCATGGGGACGGGTTTAAACAGCCTCCACACGTGCGCTGCTATCATTTTTCATGGCAAGCCTGCCGAGTGCGTGTTCAGGGCCCCCGCAGGATTCAGTCTCCCTCCATAAATTCTTGAGAGGCCTGGTGCGGCCGGCAGCAGGAGGGGCTGCCCGACGGGGTGAGGGAGCGAGACAGTGCCTGGAGCACCCAGAAGGGAGGCCCCGCGGGGCAGGGCACCCCGGGGCTCCACGCACACCCACCTGGGTGCTGCTGGGCGCCAGTGGGCGGATCAGGGCCCTCCCACCCCAGGAGCAGGGCGGACCCTGTGAATGAACAGGAAAATAGTGTCTGAGATTCCGTTTCCGTGAGGTGCGGTGGGAAGAGCTGGAATTAGAAGCAGAAAGCCCGGGATCTAGTCCCATCTCCCGAAGTGCTTCTGCTGCGTGACCCTCCAAGTTTAACCTTTGCAGCCTCAGCTTCCAGATCTCACCCGGGCTGTTGCTGCTTGTAGACTGGGGGCGACGATGCCACGATCACCTCCTAGCGTTCTCGGAGGGACAAGCCAGCGGCTGGTCTGAAAGTGTTTTGTACAATGCAGGGCCGTACAAGTGAGTGGCATTTATTGCAGTGTCACCACAGCAACTGTAGAAGTGGAAGCCGGTGATGGGGTCACATTCACCTAATTTGCTACTCTCACAGCGCAACAGTGAGTGTCAGACTCCTCAGCACTTACTCAGAGCCGTGACCGTAATTAATAAATGGGGTCCCTCCCATCCCGAGGGCAAAGGTCCCCTAATAATGATGAGAGCCTCAGCTAAGGAGCTGAGTAACCGCCAGCCCAGCTCTCCAGGCGCGGTCCCCAGGGTCCTGGCAGGAAATGGACCCCGGGCGTCGGGCTCCAACCCAGCTTCCCTTTGCAGTGGTTGCAAATCCCAGCTCCTGCACCTCGGGAAGTCGTAGATGGAGGGATTAAGTCCAGTTCGTTGCCTGGATCCCGATGAAACTGTCCTCGCTGCTCCCCGTGGTGAGAAGAAAGCTGTCCGGGGGAGGCAGGCGGCCTACTGGCTACTGTCTGGCTTTGCTCCGCAGCTGCCCTCCCTGCTGGTGGGCACAGACATCCAGACAAAGCCACGGGGATCCTGGCCTACGGTGAGAGGGGTGGTGGGGTGGAGAACTGCTTTTTCTTCTCCCCTTGCTTTAAAATCCTGTGCTTTTCTGAGCAGTTCTTAGCTTGCTGGCTGAGCTGCACAGCCACCGATATATTTAAACTTTCGATATTAAAGATCTCAGCAGCCTTTCCCAGGAGGGAATTACCTCCCCGATCCAAGTAAGGCAGGTGCCCCCTCGAGATGTGTGCGATTCGTGTCCCAGCAAAAACCCCTCTCTTTTCAAACTGGGAGCTGGCAGTAGAGAGGCCTATCACTGGAAATAGACGCATTTATGAATTTCAACATCCTATTAGCGGTGATGATCTGACAAAATCACGAGAATGGAGATATTTGGGTGCACAGCTGACAGATGATTTATGTGCTGAAATGTCACGAGGAAGAGTGTGTGTCTTCCAGGTGCAGCTGGGGGGTGTGGGATCCCAGCAACGTGACCCAGGGCTGCCCCCCGACCACCAGGTCGCGGGAACCCTTCGGGGCATCTGTCAGGCAGCGACACAGACAGCAGGAGGGCTCAGGATCGGGGAGGGCTCATGAGGACGCCCCCGCACCCCTACCGCCGCTCACACCGCAGCCTCCTTGACACAGGTTTGGGCCGACACAGGCGGAGCAGCCAAGGTAAATTTCCTCGCCTCCAGTATAATAATTTAACTGGAATTGATAAAATGAAATATATTTGGAATCACTGTGCATCCTGGTGAGATGGCATCACGACAAGAATGTACTGAGATAGGAATGTCTAAGTGTGCAGGCTGGGGACCCTCGGGGCATCCCCGGACCCAGGCCCTGTTCACTGCCTGATGGGATGTGGGCTCCCCTGGGCCCTGGTGACTATGTATCCAACCTCTTCCCCCCTCACTTCCCCCCAGAGCAGACAGTTTCTTAGCTTGCTGTTGGCTCTGATGCCTTCCCAAGCTCCATCCATAAGAGGAAAATTGAATTGGTCCCATTAGCTTGATTTTAGTAGCCATGGAGAAGGTAATGGACTCCAGCCTTGCTGCATTTAATCTAGACGTAAAATATTGCATCTGATTGACCTACGTCACTGCCACGGCCACGGAGAGTAGGAAGCACACAGGAGGGGCACGGGCAGCCTTGCAGGTCCCTGGAGACCCTGTTTGTGAAATAGCTGGTTAGTTAAGGGGAGATGGTCACCAGGTCCAGATGGAATTCCCTCAGGGGTATAAGGAAGAGGTCGGGAAGAGAGTTTGTCACAGCTGGCTCTTTTCAACCATCACTGTTCAAGCGTAAAGAGAAGGGAGCTTAGTCCTGGCTGGAGTGGAGTAAACAGATCGCAGCATTTTAGATCCGAAGCCTCCAGCTCTATGGGGCAAGAGCCATGCCTGCCCGGTTGACTGCCTACCCTCAGGGTCCATCCCAGTGCCTGCTGGACAGGCGGCGGGTGGGAGTGGGCTGGAGAGTTGCAAGTGTTTGTTGAAGGAACCATAGGGTTGGTAGAGAGTTTTAGGTATATCCAGTCTATCTGTTCCTCAGCTTTATTATCCTACTTGTAGAGGGCTCTGCAGACAACCCACAAAGTTTCAAATCCAAGCTTTGTCGCTGAACTGCTGTGTAACCTGGTGCAAGCAACTTAAGCTCTCTGTGCAGGTTCCTCATCTGGAAAATGTCCTAATAATACGTACTTCATAGGGCTGATTGTGGAGTAAATGACTTTTTGCCTGAAAGCTCTTTGAAGATTATTTAATATCTATTTAGTTACAGACACAAGAGTATTTAATATCCATCTAGTTGTAGAATATTTAGTTACAGACTCCAGTGTTACTTGTTGTTATTATTTATTTATTTATTTTTATAATGAAACTCTCTAGGAGTTAAGCCAGCATTTTATTTATTTATTTATTTTTGGCTGTGTTGGGTCTTCGTTTCTGTGTGAGCGCTTTCTCTAAGTTGCAGCAAGCGGGGCCACTCTTCATCGCGGTGCACGGGCCTTTCACCGTCGCGGCCTCTCTTGTTGCGGGGCACAGGCTCCAGACGCGCAGGCTCAGTAGCTGTGGCTCACGGGCCCAGTTGCTCCGCGGCATGTGGGATCTTCCCAAACGAGGGCTCGAACCCGTGTCCCCTGCATTGGCAGGCAGACTCTCAACCACTGCGCCACCAGGGAAGCCCGGTTGTTATTATTAAGTGATGTTTCCATCTTGCTTTTCATTATTCTAACCTTACACCTAATTAAGATGTGAAACTCCACCTTATAAAGTGTTTCATTTATTTGCTGTGACTTAAGGCACTTTTTCTTATACTGAACTCCATCAGTTACTCCATCAAAACTACCCTGGTGGCCGTGGACAGGTGTCTGTCCTGCGTGGGCCGAGGTTTTGCTTTGTTGTGTATGACGCAGAGGCTGAACTAGACCGTCTCGAGAGGGCTCTCAGCTGCTGCAGTAGTTGTGTCCACGGCGGCTGCAGTCGCATCACAGGACACGTATTTTGTTGCGAGGCACTGGTTCACCTGCTTTACTTGCGTTAACTCATTTAATTCATACAGTAATCCCATTGAGGAAGTTAATATTCATGTCTTCACCCTAACGATGAGGAAACTGAGGCCCAGAGAGGTCAACTTGCCAAGGTCGCCCAGCCAGTAAGTGGAGCAGCCAGTATTTGGACCTAGAGGAGACCCCCTGAGCCTATGGAGAAGAATCAGAACTTCTGGGGTTTTCTGTTACTATGGTTTTACGAATCTTCCTGAACGCAGGGTGAATCTAGAAATCAGAGTATCTCTTCTCTGTTGGCTTTATGCAGTGATCTGACCTTGGTATCAAATAATATTTTCCAGCCATAAATAGCAAAGCACATGATTGCCAAATAAAGGGGAGAATATTTGCTCCTGGGAAGATGCCCCAACAAGCTGAGTTATTATTACTGTGTCATGATGGTAGCAAGAATAATGTTCATTTATAGAGCACTCATGTCCCCCAGGCTCTTCATGGCCGTCCTAATTAGGCAGCCTGTTGACAACATCCCAGAGAGATGACGGCAGACGTTTGTTTCAGCGCCTGGCTGCCATGAAACTTAGAAGTACCTTGAGCTTGGGACGGAGGGTCAGGGAAGAGGTACAGGAAAGCTGCAAGGCCGAGCCCAGGAGACTGGCTGGTGAGGAACAGCACCTCATGAGCCGGAAAGGCAGCACTTGGTCCAGTTCTCTCTGGAATGTGTAAATCAAAAGCTAATTACTGGGAGGGCTCCGTTTGTATTTTTACTGCTATATTTACATTTTATGAAACCATCTGGTATCATTAATGTGCTCAAAGTCAGTTTGGTTTTATTTGTAGTTTTACAGCAAAAGAAAAAAGCTCCTCCTTCCTCAAGTGGGAGAGACCCAGGCCTGGGGGAGGAAGGCGGCCGGCGTGGGGGCGCCCTGGGCTGGGACAGTGACCTTGGATCGGCTCCTCGGGCAGGCGGGATCCGGGCCGGCTCCCGGGGATGCTGGCGGCTGCCTGGCAGGCTTGGTCACTCGGAGGGCAGCGAGGCGCTCCGAGCTGAGGGATAATCTGTGTCTCTGGGACGTGGCGACGTGTTCAGAGTTGTGCAGTGACAGGTTGAGGAACAGGAGAACAAGCCCAGCAGCTGCCCTTTCCGGGCACAGAGCTGCGGTGACTTGGCCAAGACGTTGCTGCCTCCAGTCAGGCCCACCTGTGGGCCTCCCAAGGGCCACACACGTGGAGGGGACCTACAAGCCTCTTGTCCTTTTCCTCTTGGCCAGCTTCCCTAGGACACAGCCCAGTGGCCCACTCGGCCGTGCCCTGGGAGATCAGAAGCCACCTCCGGCCACTCCTGGCTCGGGGACTAATAGCGAAAGGCCGCTTCCCCGTCTCAACCTGCAGTAGCGGCTGCTGGAGGATTACACAGTGTTGGACCTTCTCGTGTTCACTGTAAATGTTATCTCAGCTGGGCAGGTCTTGCAAATGAGCTCTTCACCCTCCCCTTCCCCCCGGTCCCCACTGCCGCCACCCTACCCTCTACCCAAACGAGCGTGGGCCAAGACCAGGGCCTACGAGGGGAGCACATTATCTAGACTGCAGCTTACTGGCCACGATGGTGCTGTTCCCAGACTGACTTCCTCTGGCTTAACGCTTGGATGCTAATGGCAGGAGCTGGTGGGTCAGATGTGGCAGAGGGACAGCCTTCCAAATCGAGATGGCACGAGTTAGCAGCCTGGAGCTCCAGTTTTAGGCTGGTTCCTGGCTCTGTAAGTAAGTACAGGCGGTCCTTTTTTTTGGACAATGGAAACATCTTTCTTTCTGCTGCAGAAAAACTTGTACTTCATAACTGTCTACAATCGTACCCTGCAGGTTTCAGAAACACAAAACCAAACCTTTCATTGATTCCGTTGAAAAATAACCGTCGTTTCTTTCTCTAAGTGCTCCCTGGCGCCGTTTCTTCCCTCTGACCCCTGTCTCCGTGGTTTCCTGACTCTGCATCCTTCTCCCATCCAGTATTTTTCTCTGCGTCAAGATATGAATGGGGGAAGGATCAGAGGCTTTAAGCAGGAAAAAGAGACGAATGAGCACAACAGAGCAGAAGTACTACGCCTCCTCCCAGGTGTTGCCATTTCTTGGAACCTGGACAGAGTGTTTTGTCCTTTCTTTCCTGCTCCCGGTCCTACTCCTTTCGGCGCCCCCTGGATGGAGCCCCAGAACTGGTCATAGAGACCTTCCTGCACAAAGCAGGCTGCTGCCTGAAGGAACTCCCACATCTGAAGCCCTTGCACCAGGCGGGTGGGGACCAAGGACAGTGGTTAGGCTGCCGAGCTCGTTGAACAGGCATTGGAGGGTCGAGACCCTCCTTCAGGGGTCGGGCCTGGTCTGCTGCTCCCTGAAGACGGCCCCTGAGCCCTTCTCTCTGCCCCGCGAGGCGCCGTCACTCACTCCCACCTGAGCTGGTTCGGGCCGCGCTGCCCACCTCTTGGCAGGAGACTGCCCCCTGCTCCGATGCTTGTGGTCTCCAGGGAGGGGGAGGTCTGGCATTCCCCAGGGGGCAGGACACTGGGGCCCGGGGAGGGCCGATCTGGTGCTCTGACCCCCGCACAATCCCGAGTCCTCCCCGCCCCGGACTTTGGTCCCTCCTGTCACCGCGCGGGTGTCACTGCACAGCCCGCATTTGATGAATGAAGCACATTCGTTCATCCCCCGCCCTCCACACCTCCATGCATGTCCATTTTAATTCTCTCCTCCTCCTTTTGGCATCTAGTTTATTTTGTATATAAACTGCTGATGCAAATGTCCAAAATAAATTATGCTGAATAATAGATGAAGACAGCTACATAATTTATAACGCTGGAGCCAGGCAGAGCCGGGGGGCTGTGCTGAAGCCCGTGGCCCCTCCTCAGCCGCTTACAGCTGCCGGCCGGCCGGTGTTCACGGCCTTCAGGCTAGAAACCACCAGGGTCAGGGGTCCGTGGTGCAGAGGCTCTTCCTGCAGGTGTGTGCTTGCCCCTGGCGTGGACCCAGGCCCCCTGCCCAGCAGCAGCCCGTGGGGGTCACAAGCACAGAAGCAGTAAATGGTGTGCCAACTCCCCCCCCATCGGGAGACCCCCGGCCCCCGCCCTCAGGGCCACCCTGCTCCTCGTTCTCTCCTTCGCACCTGGGCTCCAGCTGTTGCAGCTTCTCAATCATCGCTTCTCAGACTCCACTGCCGGCTCCAACTTCCCAGCTTGGGACGGTCTCAGGGAAGAAGAAATGGATGAGCGTTCTAATACTTGATCAAGGAATAAGGCCACAGCATGCCAAGGTGCAGGGTGACACTGAATAGAAGTGCTGTCACTGCAGCCACTTTTGTGGCCAGAACCTGCCTGGCTTGTGCAGGATCTAAAAATAGACAGCAGGTTCAGGCCATGACAATAGTCGCTGAATGCGTTCAGATTCTCACTTGATTCCCAACTCTGGCACAGTTGGAATTCTGAGCTGCGTCATTTTCTGCTGGGGGTGGGAGGCTGGCCCATGCATGGGATGTTAGCAACATCCCTGATCTCTGCCCAGTAGGTGCCGGTAGAACCCCAGCCCCCCATCGTTACCGCCAGTGATCGATTTCTCCAGGCGTCACCCCTGTCCTGCATGAGCACGGTTGTCCCGAGTTGCTGACCGCTGAGCCACGTGACCCCAGGCGTCTCCATCGGGGTGACTTAAAGCCAGATCCTCATATATGCTGCAGCGGGGTCATCTGGGGGCCATGAGAAATGCAGGTTTTCACATGAGACCCAGACCGACTGAATCAGCACGTCCGGCTGTGGGACCCGGGGGTTTATTTTGGGGCAGGTGATTCTTCTGTGGGCTGGAATTTGAGAAACACTGTGCACGGTAGCCACTTGCCATGTGGCCGCTTGAATCTTTTTACTTGACTGAATTAACTTCAGTTTCTCAGCCTCTGCAGCCGTGTTTCAGGTGCTCCGTAGCCACACGCAACTGGTGGCCGCTAAGCCCGCCTGGGACAGTTCTAGCAAATGCTCATCGCTGCCCACAGCTTGCTGGGGCTCACGGTTTTCTACCGCAGTGAAGTGCTGCCAAAATGTGGCCGCCTCCAAGAATCATAAGACCGTCGCTTTTGCTATCAGCCAAGTCTTATGGAATGCGCACTCGCTACCTTATGGTGGTATGTAGCTACATATAGAAGCAGATTGAGGGAAGCACATTTCTTGCTTTAGACTTGCAAATAAGGCTCTGGGAGCTAAGCGCTTTAATCTATCTATGGAAACAGTCAAGGCAACTGGGTAGAGAAACATAACATTTGGGGCAAAATGCATAACACAGAGCAGGCCTAAATCTTACTTTAAGGCAATACGTTAGGTAGGGAAATAAAAGCTATGACAGGTTCATTCCTACTGCATGGGTGATAAAGAGATACAGGCTGTGGCGTCAGGTACTCCTCTGGGGGCACCGGGCTTTATGGTGTGATGATGGGGGCTCGCTCCTTCTGTGGCCTCTACTAAGAGCCCATGGACAACTGATGAACTCAGATGAAAAACCCCTGAGGACGTCTTTGCAGGCTTCTTACTCTGTCAAACTCTTGAGTTCAGCAGCTCCAGAAAAAACATAATGATCCTGATAGCACCAAGATTCCAGGCAGTCCTTGGAGTAGGGCAGGCTGTTGCACACGTGCTACTACTGCTCTGCCCTCTGCCGTGCCAGCTGCAGACATCACTAGTTAATCCTTCTGCTTCCCTTGGATCTTTTCCCTTGGAGGCAGACAGTGCCAATCAATCTAGGTTTACACCCACAGGAGGACACCAGCTCACTGTTGTCTTAGAGTGACTCATATTCTCTTCCTGGCCTCTGTTTCTTTTGGACACCTTTCCCACACAGTAGCAGTTCTCCTTTAGTGACTCAAGCAGTGTTTCTTGGCTTCCTGAGGCAGTCACTTAATGCTTGCTGTCCTTGCTCCTTCTCAGTCATCAAACCCTGTATTATTTCAGCACAGATGTAATTTGCCCTCCCAAAAGAAGTCATCAGACACAAGTCACCGTCAGAAGTACTCCTGGACTGCTTTTTAGCAGCTTGATTCCAATTTGGATTATACCAAACCTGGAATCGTCTAGAATGTATTCTCAACTAAAAATAAAATAAAACATAAGAAAAACACACTTCCACCCCAGCCTGCAGTGGTTTCAGCAAAACCTCCTTGGCAGGTACACAGTCTTGGGTGAAACTGGAATGATGAGGAAAAGGCTTAAGCCTCTGCCAGAAAGCCCGGCAGGTGCAGGGATTTGTCCTGGCCTCGCTCATCTCCCTGAGACATGCCGGGCAAAGGCTTCACTGAACAAGAAGATGCAACAGAGCTGACCCTCTTGGCCTGCCCGGCCAGCTAGTCCAGCACCCACCCCCCAGGCTGATGCTTCCTGCTGCCGTCGGCACTCAAGCTGGGCGGGCGAGGTGACCACAGTCTGACTCCTTCCCCTGGTCAGTTCTCGGGTGCCCCGGTCCTGTGAAAAGCATCCTCCTCTCGACACCCCTCTTCCCCTGCCACCCCATGCTCCATTGTGCTTAAATTAGAAGTATTTGAAAGCATAAGAACAGGGAGTGAACTTCCGGCATGCTCCTTTGCAGGGGCCCCCAGGGTCCACGGGTCGAGAACTAGATACTGGGCCCCTAATTCTACCCGTGGGAAGGGGAGAAAAGATGAGTAATTTAAAAGATGAGCTTCACTAACCGGTTATTTGTTTATGGGGGAGGTCAGGGGGCAGCAAGGGGCCTGGGGCAGCAGACCGGGCCCTGGAAAAGTGTAGGCAGGAGAGATTGTCAAGGTCGACTAGAAAGCAGAGGGACAGCGTGTTTGGTGAAAGTGGGCTGCAGACCTAAAGGTGAGGGGCCATCCCTGGTCTCTGAAAGAAAATGACCAAGTTCCTACGAAGAGGGAGGGATGTGTGAAATCCGCTCATTTGGGTGAAAAAGTGAGTCTTCAACAAAACCTGCAGATTAGACTGGCTTAAGCCACGTGCCCTGGTTAGCCTTATTTCTAAGACACACACAGTATTTACTTCTAGCTATATACATATTTATATGATTATTTATTTGTGCAATATGTATTTATACATAGATGACATATATTTATTTGTATATCAATTACCTAAATACACACATCTATGCATATGAGCACATATATTTATTTGTATATAAATTCATATATTAATAACCACAATAAAAAGGTTTGACTGTAAAATATATATGTATACATATTTGTACATATAAGTAAGCATATGTACAAATTGTTACATGATAATCAAAAAGGCATAGTCTTTGTATTCAAATAGTCCTCTTGAATTCCAGTTCTGTCACTTAGGGAAGGTGTTCCCTTGGTTGGATTATTTATTTGAGCCTTAATTTTCTTACCAAAATTAGGAGTAATAATACATATAAATTTCAGACAGTTACGAGGAATAAGGTAACGAATATAAAACATGCCAAGTAGGTGATAAGTGGTAGACACAGCTGTTTATTTCACCACCATCCCCGCTACCACAGCTGGGTGGAGAGCTCATCTCTCGTTCTCTTGGGCGGATGGCGGACATCAGGGCAGAGCAGGCAGCCTTTCTGTGTGCGGCGTTCCTACCAGATCCATCCGTCTTCTACCATCCACAGGGCGCATAAGGGATTTTTTTTTCCTTTAATCAAGTTGCTTCTGTTGCAGGAATGACATTTCTATGTCCTACCTGGAAACACGGGGCGTAGGTGACAGCTTGTAGAACCGTTTCAGGGAGGTGTTGATGACAGACAAAGGGAACCTTCCTAAGAAAGCCACCCCCGGAGGGGGTGAGTTCCCCGTGACGAAAGGTGCTTCTGCAGAGGCTGGGCAAGGCTGTGTGGGAGTTCACACGTCCCACGAGGGTGGCACTGCGTGTTTTCTGAGGTCCCCTTGCAACAGAAAAGCCCCATGCTCTGGATTTTTAAGACGCTGCCTTCTGCACGTGGTGTGCTATGGCTTCTGTGTTACCTGCCACCTCCCCCAGCAGCCCCCTCCGCGCCAGCTCTGTTCCTCAATTCCTCAGTTACAAGGCCCTGGAGGGACCCAGTAGGGAGGAGGTGAGATTGCATTCCGAGGAAATGGGGGAGCTGAAATGGAGCTGGGATTGAACGCAACAGGGCAGCCAGCTGCATTTAGCGGCCCGAGCAGAGTCTGATCAGGAAAAGGCAGCGATCCAGAACCGCGGCTGGGCTGCTCTCCCGGCGACAGCGGGGGCGGGCGGCTGCCGCAGGAGGCCGAGGGGACCGCTGCGCTCCGGCCCGGCCCCCCCTGCCCGGCCAGCTTCCCGGGCGAGCAGAGCGGACGGGCCGATGCCATGCGGCCCCTGCAGGCTGTTCTCTGGAAGCTTCCTTCCAGGTGAATTTCTCCTCTCGCCCCTCCAAGCCTCACCCATTTCTGACGGATATGTCTCTTAACCAGTCTGGAGATAGGAAAGCGTGTTCCGAGGGCCCTGGGAACAGAACACGGGCTACACTGAGCATCGAGCCCAGAGCCGATGGTGGTGAAGGGATGTTAGGAAAGTGACGTATGATGTACGTTTGGAACATCCCCAAGACCATGTCCGCCGCCTGCGAGGACAGACAGTGAGTGAACTCGGAGTGGGGGGTACCGCACGGGCGGCAGCTGTGGAAGTTGATCTTGGGTTCCTGAGATTCCAGCCCGGCTCCCAGGGACCTCACCACCCCAGCGAGGTGGCGCCCTGGGGTCCTTGAAGCCCCCGTCACTGTACCTCCCTGTCCCCATCCGTCTCTCTTTCTGTCCTTGTCACTCTGTCTCTTTATCTCCCCGTCACACACACACACACACGTGCACACACACTCTCAAAATATGACCTTTTCTTGAACTCCTTTGTGCTTCAGAAGCATCAGCCTGGAAGGAGGATCCTGATGGCAGCTGAAGCCTTTCCCGTCTGTAAAAAAGGTAGAAATATTTAGAGAGAGAGCGAGGTGTTTCTGTGTCTACGGCAGGTTCAAAGATGTATGCTTATGCCATTCTAAAGGCAGCCTTGGCAATTTTCACATGAAAAATGTCACGGGAGTTTGAGATTCTGTAATTATCTATTTATGCACTGTGGAGGCTGGATGAGGAGGCCAGAGATTGCCTCATTTGCCGGCGGGACTGCTGTTCATCAGTAAGTGTAATGTGACACACACCCTAGATTGGTTCACAGGGATGGGAAAATTAGTTATGTCACATCTGAAAGCCACTTTACATTCATAGGTCATAAACCGAGAGGAAAAATAACCAAAAGTTTCAGTATTCAATTTGTTTACTCCGAGCCAAATGCAGCCTCTTAAGCTGATGAGAGCAGGGTGGAAGGGAGAGAAAAGGCTTTTAGAAGCTCACTTTAAAAGCTCAAAAGTGTCTGGGACATTAAATAGCTGTTAAAAGCTCTAGATGGATAATTTAAGTGTAAATGAGTATGAACTATACGGATTAAATTTGCCTTAAAATACCAGTCTGAAAAATTAAGGAAAGACTATTTGAGACAAACACAGTTTGCCTTTTTTCAAAACCTGAACATTTTGAAAAAATTATTTCGGAGTCTCAATGAAAGCTAAATGCAGTTGGATTTAACTGCCCCTAATGATCTCCCCATTAAAAGCTACAATTCAGTAATAATTATACCCACATTGAAATAAGTACATGTGTTTATACACACACCACGTAAAGTGTACGGATATAGTCTAAGGTTTTAAAACCTTTTTCTGTCAGAAATGATAAGAAATATGTATATATTTATATGCAAAATATATATTTATATACATATATATGCAAAAAATATATATATTTACATATATATATATATATATATATATATGCAAAAGTTCAGCCTGTGAATCTGAAACTGTAGATTAGAAAAAACTTTATAGTTTGATATACTGGTTCATTTTATCCTTTTGGGTACTGTTATTCTTATGATTAAAATTGTAATATTATACCCTCATAGTATATTTTGCCCCAAAATTATGACTAAAGTTCCTCATTTTGCTAAATTAATTTGTGAAGAATATCTGTGCTTCCTTCTAAGTATACTCATATTGGAAATAATGTTACTCTGGTATACCACGTTTTCAACCCTAATTATAACCTATGTCTTTCTACATTGTGTTCATCATGCAGAGAAGTTACACATGAAAAAGCATCTTTTTAATTATTCATCATTATTATTATTGTTCTATTAAAGCCATTTTTTGCTTGATTTTAATGTGATTTTCTCTTGAATGCAAACATTATGAGCAACATTTGGCAAAAAACAAAGTTTATCATGAATATCATGTGCTCTCTGTTGCTCTGGTTTTTAGAATATGGTGACTTTTCTTTTTTCTTAACTCATCAGGGTGCTGTGGGTTCAAAAAGAAAGGGGACTGAGTTTGAGAGATTAGAAAATTGGGGCACAGAAATGCCCATGACCTTGGCCTAGGTTGCAGAGGCAGCTAGGGGAGGTGTTTGGCTAAAGAATGATTTCCTACCCTTTCCATTTCCGGTGTTCCAGTGTAGTATGCCACTAAAATTTAAGTTTTCCAGCCCAATATTCTTGATATTATTTTTGGAGATATCATCAGAGTAACAGTTTGAGGTGAGGTTGAAAAGAATGATATGGATATGCACATGGAATCTTAGAGTATGGAAATCCACACTGAGGCTGCTGTGTCATGAAATCACTGTCTCTTAACACCTGTGGGGCCAGGTTCAGTCCCAAAGGGTCTGAAGCTTGCTAGGTATCCCTGAACCTCAGTCTGATGGCTCAGGGGACCTGTGTAGATTACTATGGCGGCACTAAGTTAAGCCATCCTAAACCATAATTTCTATGAAATCATGGGTTTAATGTGCAAGTTACACCTTTAAAAATATTCATTACATCAATATATGATATGGTTTAAGAATCAACTTGTGAAAATGACTACACTACCCAAAGCAATCTACAGACTCAGTGAAGTCCCTATCAAGCTGCCAATGGCATTGTTCAAAGAACTAGAACAAAAAGTTTTACAATTTGTATGGAAACAGAGAAGATCCCGAATAGCCAAAGCAATCTTGAGAAAGAAAAACGGAGCTGGAGGAATCGGGCTCCCTGACTTCAGACTACATTACAAAGCTACCGTAATCAAGACAGTATGGTACTGGCACAAAAACAGAAATATAGACCAATGGAACAGGATACAAAGCCCAGAAATAAACCCACAAACATATGGTCACCTTATCTTTGACAGAGGAGGCAAGAATATACAATGGAGAAAAGACAGCCTCTTCAATAAGAGGCATATGGTACAAATACTACCATATGCTAACACATATATATGGGATCTAAAACAATAATATGGTTCTGATGTACTTAGGGACAGGAATAAAGACACAGAGGTAGAGAATGGACTTGAGGACACAGGGAGGGGGAAGGGTAAGCTCGGATAAAGTGAGAGAGTGGCATGGACATATATACACTACCAAATGTAAAAGAGATAGCTAGTGGGAAGCAGCCGCATAGCACAGGGAGATCAACTCGGTGCTTTGTGTCCACATAGAGGGGTGGGATAGGGAGGGTGGGAGGGAGATGCAAGAGGGAGGGGATATGGGGATATATGTATATGTATGGCTGATTCACTTTGTTATACAGCCAAAACTAACACACCATTGTAAAGCAATTACACTCCAATAAAGATGTTTAAAAAAAAAAAAAAAAATATATATATATATATATATATATATATATATATATATATATATATATATATATATATGATACGGTTTAAATTTCCCTTCATGCATATACCATCCAAAATTATTGTGCATGGTAAGTACCCCATAATACTTTTTTTAATGTGCCTAACGTAACAGTAATTTGGCCTAGCGATGGGGCATATATAAAAAGTAGTAGTGGGTATGCTTTTGGCATCATGGAGTTGTCTGGAAGCAAATACATAGAAAATCCATAAAGTTTTTTTTTGTTTTTGAATTTTATTTTATTTATTTTTTTATACAACAGGTTCTTATTAGTCATCCATTTTATATACATCAGTGTATACATGTCAGTCACAATCTCCCAATTCATCCCACCACCACCCCCATACCCCGCTGCTTTTCCCCCTTGGTTTCCATACATTTATTCTCTACGTCTGCATCTCTATTCCTGCCCTGCAAACCGGTTCATCTGTACCATTTTTCTAGGTTCCACATATATGCGTTAATATACGATATTTGTTTCTCTCTTTCTGACTTAGTTCACTCTGTATGACAGACTCTAGATTCATCCACGTCTCTACAAATGACCCAATTTCACTCTTTTTTTATGGCTGACTAATATTCCATTGTATATATGTATCACATCTTCTTTATCCATTCATCTGTCGATGGGCATTTAGGTTGCTTCCATGACCTGGCTATTGTAAACGGTGCTGCAGTGAACATTGGGGTGCATGTGTCTTTTTGAATTACGGTTTTCTCTGGGTATACGCCCAGTAGTGGGATTGCTGGGGCATATGGTAATTCTATTTTTAGTTTTTTAAGGCACCTCCATACTGTTCTCCATAGTGGCTGTATCAATTTACATTCCCACCAACAGTGCAAGAGGGTTCCCTTTTCTCCATACCCTCTCCAGCATTTATTGTTTGTACATTTTCTGATGATGCCCATTCTAACTGGTGTGAGGTGATACCTCATTGTAGTTTTGATTTGCATTTCTCTAATAATTAGTGTTGCTGAGCAGCTTCTCATGTGCTTCTTGGCCATCTGTATGTCTTCTTTGGAGAAATGTCTATTTAGGTCTTCTGCCCATTTTTAGATTGGGTTGTTTGTTTTTTTAATATTGAGCTGCATGAGCTGTTTATATATTTTGGAGATTAATCCTTTGTCCGTTGATTCGTTTGCAAATATTTTCTCCCATTCTGAGGGTTGTCTTTCCGGCTTGTTTATGGTTTCCTTTGCTGTGCAAAAGCTTTGAAGTTTCATTAGGTCCCATTTGTTTATTTGTGTTTTTATTTCCATTACTCTAGGAGGTGGATCAAAAAAGATCTTGCTGTGATTTATGTCAAAGAGTGTTCTTCCTGTGTTTTCCTCTAAGAGTTTTATAGTGTCCAGTCTTACATTTAGGTCTCTAATCCATTTTGAGTTTATTTTTGTGTATGGTGTTAGGGAGTGTTCTAATTTCATTCTTGTACATGTAGCTGTCCAGTTTTCCCAGCACCACTTATTGAAGAGACTGTCTTTTCTCCATTGTATATCCATGCCTCCTTTGTCATAGATTAGTTGACCATAGGTGCGTGGGTTTATCTCTGGGCTTTCTACCTTGTTCCATTGATCTATATTTCTGTTTTTGTACCAGTCTCATACTGTCTTGATTACTGTAGCTTTGTAGTATAGTCTGAAGTCAGGGAGTCTGATTCCTCCAGCTCTGTTTGTTTCCTTCAAGACTGCTTTGGCTATTCAGGGCCTTTTGTGTCTCCATACAAATTTTAAGTGTTTTTTTTCTAGTTCCCTAAAAAATGCCATTGGTAGCTTGATAGGGACTGCATTGAATCTGTAGATTGGTTTGGGTAGTATAGTCATTTTCACAATATTGATATTTCCAATCCAAGAACATGGTATATCTCTCCATCTGTTGGTATCATCTTTAATTTCTTTCATCAGTGTCTTATAGTTTTCTGCATACAGGTTTTTGTCTCCCTAGGTAGGTTTATTCCTAGGTATTTTATTCTTTTTGTTGCAGTGGTAAATGGGAGGGTTTCCTTAATTTCTCTTTCAGATTTTTCATCATTACTGTATAGGCATGCAAGAGATTTCTGTACATTAATTTTGTATCCTGCTACTTTACCAAATTCATTGATTAGCTCTAGTAGTTTTCTGGTGGCATCTTTAGGATTCTCTATGTATTGTATCATGTCATCTGCAAACAGTGACAGTTTTACTTCTTCTTTTCCAATTTGTATTCCTTTTATTTCTTTTTCTTCTCTGATTGCCGTGGCTAGGACTTCCAAAACTATGTTGAATAAGAGTGGTGAGAGTGGACATCCTTCTCTTGTCTTGTTCCTGATCTTAGAGGAAATGCTTTCACTTTTTCACCATTGAGAATGCTGTTTGCTGTGGGTTTTTCATTTATTGCCTTTATTATGTTGAGGTAGGTTCCCTCTATGCCCACTTTCTGGAGAGTTTTTATCATAAATGGGTGTTGAATTTTGTCAGAAGCTTTTTCTGCATCTGTTGAGATGATCATATGGTTTTTATTCTGCAATTTGTTATTATGGTATATCACATTGATTAATTTGTGTATATTGAAGAATCCTTGCATCCCTGGGATAAATCCCACCTGATCATGGTGTATGATCCTTTAAAAGTGTTGTTGGATTCTGTTTGCTAGTATTTAATTGAGGATTTTTACATCTATATTCATCAGTGATATTGGTCTGTAATTTTCTTTTTTTGTAGTGTCTTTGTCTGGTTTTGGTATCAGGGTGATGGTGGCCTCATAGAATGAGTTTGGGAGTGTTCCTTCCTCTGCAATTTTTGGGAAGAGTTTGAGAAGTATGGGTGTTAGCTCTTCTCTAAATGTTTGATAGAATTCACCTGTGAAGCCATCTGGTCCTGGACTTTTGTTTGTTGGAAAATTTTTAATCACAGTTTCAATTTCATTGCTTGTGATTGGTCTGTTCATATTTTCTATTTCTTCCTGGTTCAGTCTCAGAAGGTTATACCTTTCTAAGAACTTGTCCATTTCTTCTAGGTTGTCCATTTTATTGGCATAGAGTTGCTTGTAGTAGTCTCTTATGGTTTGTATTTCTGCGGTGTCTGTTGTAACTTCTCCTTTTTCATTTCTAATTCTATTGATTTGAGTCCTCTCCCTCTTTTTCTTGATGAGTCTGACTAATGGTTTATCAATTTTGTTTATCTTCTCAAAGAACCAGCTTTTCGTTTTATTGATCTTTGCTATTATTTTCTTTGTTTCTATTTCATTTATTTCTGCTCTGATCTTTATGATTTCTTTCTTTCTGCTAAGTTTGGGGTTTGTTTGTTCTTCTTTCTCTAGTTCCTTTAGGTGTATGGTTAGATTGTTTATTTGAGAATTTTCTTGTTTCTTGAGGTAGGCTTGTATAGCTATAAACTTCCCTCTTGGAACTGCTTTTGCTGCATCCCATAGGTTTTGGAGCGTCGTGGTTTCATTGTCATTTGTCTCTAGGTATTTTTTGATTTCCTCTTTGATTTCTTCAGTGATCTCTTGGTTATTTAGTAACATACTGTTTAGCCTCCATGTGTTTGTGTTTTTTACGTTTGTTTCCCTGTAATTCATTTCTAATCTCATAGCGTTGTGGTCAGAAAAGATGCTTCATATGATTTCAGTTTTCTTAAATTTACTGAGGCTTCGTTTGTGACCCAAGATGTGATCTATCCTGGAGAATGTTCCGTGCACACTTGGGAAGAAAGTGTAATCTGCTGTTTTTGGATGGAATGTCCTATAAACATCAACTAAATCTATCTGGTCTATTGTGTCATTTAAAGCTTCTGTTTCCTTATTTATTTTCATTTAGGATGATCTGTCCATTGGCGTAAGTGAGGTGTTAAAGTCCCCCAATATTATGGTGTTATTGTCAATTTCCTGTTTTATAGCTGTTAGCAGTTGCCTTATGTATTGAGGTGCTCCTATGTTGGGTGCATATATATTTGTAATTGTTATATCTTCTTCTTAGATTGATCCCTTGATCATTATGTAGTGTCCTTCCTTGTCTCTTGTATCATTCTTTATTTTAAAGTCTATTTTATCTGATATGAGTATTGCTACTCCAGCTTTCTTTTGATTTCCATTTGCGTGGAATACCTTTTTCCATCCCCTCACTTTCAGTCTGTACGTGTCCCTTGGTCTGAAGTGGGTCTCTTGTAGACAACATATATATGTGTCTTGTTTTTGTATGCATTCAGCAAGGCTCTGTCTTTTGGTTGGAGCATTTAATTCATTCACGTTTAAGGTAATTATCGACATGTATGTTCCTATTACCATTTTCTTAATTGTTTTTGTTTTGTTTTTGTAGGTCCTTTTCTTCTCTTGTGTTTTCCACTTAGAGAAGTTCCTTTAGCATTTGTTGTAGAGCTGGTTTGGTGGTGCTGAATTCTCTTAGCTTTTGCTTGTCTATATAGCTTTTGATTTCTGCATCGGATCTGAATGAGATCCTTGCCAGGTAGAGTAATCTTGGTTGTAGGTTCTTCCCTTTCATCGCTCTAAGTATATCGTGCCACTCACTTCTGGCTTGTAGAGTTTCTGCTGAGAAATCAGCTGTTAACCTTATGGGAGTTCCCTTGTATGTTATTTGTCATTTTTCCCTTGCTGCTTTCAATAATTTTTCTTTGTCTTGAATTTTTTTTTGTTTTTTTTAAATTCACGTTCTTTTATTTATTTATTTATTTATTTATTTATTTATGGCTGTGTTGGGTCTTCGTTTCTGTGCTAGGGCCCCCTCTAGTTGCGGCAAGCGGGGGCCACTTCTCATCACGGTGCGCGGGCCTCTCACTATCACGGCCTCTCCCGTTGCGGAGCACAGGCTCCGGACGCGCAGGCTCAGTAATTGTGGCTCACGGGCCCAGTTGCTCCGTGGCATGTGGGATCTTCCCCGACCAGGGCTCGAACCCGTGTCCCCTGCACTAGCAGGCAGACTCTCAACCACTGCGCCACCAGGGAAGCCCTGTCTTGAATTTTTGCCAATTTGATTATTATGTTTCTCGGCATGTTTCTCCTTGGGTTTATGCTGTCTGGGACTCTCTGCGCTTCCTGGACTTGGGTGGCTATTTCCTTTCCCATGTTAGGGAAGTTTTTGACTATAATCTCTTCAGATATTTTTCTCGGGTCCTTTCTCTCTCTCTTCTCCTTCTGGGACCCCTATAATGTGAATGTCGTTGTGTTTAATGTTGTCCTAGAAGTCTCTTAGGCTGTCTTCATTTCTTTTCATTCTTTTTTCTTTATTCTGTTCCACAGTAGTGACTTCCACCATTGTGTCTTCCAGGTCACTTATCCGTTCTTCTGCCTCAGTTATTCTGCTATTGATTCCTTCTAGTGTATTTTTCATTTCAGTTATTGTATTGGTCATCTCTGTCTGTTTGTTCTTTAATTCTTCTAGATCTTTGTTAAACATTTCTTGGATCGTCTCGATGTTTACCTCCATTCTTTTTCTGAGGTCCTGGATCATCTTCACTATCATTATTCTGAATTCTTTTTCTGGAAGGTTGCCTATCTCCACTTCATTTAGTTGTTTTTCTGGGGTTTTATCTTGTTCCTTCATCTGGTACATAGCCCTCTGCCTTTTCATCTTGTCTGTCTTTCTGTGAATGTGGTTTTTGTTCCACAGGCTGCAGGATTGTAGTTTTTCTTGCTTCTGCTGTCTGCCCTCTGGTGGATGAAGCTATCTAAGAGGCTTGTGCAAGCTTCCTGATGGGAGGGACTGGTGGTGGGTAGAGCTGGGTGTTGCTCTGCTGAGCAGAGCTCAGTAAAACTTTAATCTGCTTGTCTGCTGATGGGTTGGGCTGGGTTCCCTCCCTGTTGGTTGTTTGGCCTGAGGTGACCCAACATTGGAGCCTACCTGGGCTCTTTGGTGGGGCTAATGGCGGACTCTGGGAGGGCTCACGCCAAGGAGTACTTCCCAGAACTTCTGCTGCCAGTGTCCTTGTCCTCACTGTGAGGCAGAGCCACCCCCCCACCTCTGCAGGAGACCCTCCAACACTAGCAGGTAGGTCTGGTTCAGTCTCCTCTGGGGTCACTGCTCCTTCCTCTGGGTCCCGATGTGCACACTACTTTGTGTGTGCCCTCCAAGAGTGGAGTCTGTGTTTCCTCCAGTCCTGTTGAAGTCCTGCAATCAAATCCTCCTAGCCTTCAAAGTCTGATTCTCTAGGAATTCCTCCTCCCATTGCCAGACCCCCAGTTTGGGAAACCTGACGTGGGGCCTAGAACCTTCATTCCAGTGGGTGGGCTTCTGTGGTATAAGTCTTCTATGCCATAATTTTTAAGACACTGCTCTAGTGTCTATTTGTCTGATAGAATATCTTTGCTTAAATCAAATTAAAATCAGCAGACATTGGTTTGCTGTGGGATAGGATCCCAATAGCCCCTGGGGATTCAAAGGTGAAAAATACCCATTTCCTGTACTGGAGGTGCTCAGTGCCTCCTTATATTCTGGTAGTAGCAACTACCTTGTATATCACTTGGCTTTTCCTGCATAACAAATAACCTCCAAAGCTTAGTGGTCTTAAGCAGCAAATGTTTATTATTTCTTGAGGAATCTGTGGATGGGCTGAGTGGTGTTTCTAGTCTGGGCCAGGCCAGCTGATCGCTGAGGTCCACTGGAGGCTCAACTGGGCTGGACAGATTCACTCATATCTGGCCATCGGCTTGGTGTCAGCTGGGGTGATGGGGAGGCTTGGCCCTACATCTCTCATCGTCCCGCTGGCTAGCAGGTCTCATTGCCATGGTGACGGCCACAGGCGTCCCAAGGGCAGTAAGACCACGAGCCCCAGTGAACAGTGAATAGAAGCCTCTCTAGCGGCTGGTTTGCTAACGTCTCATTGTCCAAAACGAGTCATGCAGCCAAGCTGAGTTTCAGGGAGTGAAGAAACAGACCACACCTTTTCTCCGGAGGGGAGAAAAGTCACATTACAAAGTTGCTTGCCTACAGGGGTGTGAGGAATTTGTGGCCAGTTTTACAATCTACCACATCACCTTAACCTTACCACATAGTGCATCTTTGAACATGTCAGAGAAGAAATCGGTACAAGGACTTAAAAAGGGAAGCAGCCGTGATGGACTGAGGAAGGCTTGGTGGAGCTGATGAGTTGTGCATAAAATTTCAGAGGATAAGTGTGAGCTCTTTGGGTTTAAGAAATCTGATTAGAAGACCTAGGTCAGGAGGGACAGATACGGAGAATCAGGGCTCAAGAGCACAGAGGCGAGAAAAAGCAGACTCCATTGCCCTGGTTAGAGGCCAAGCCTGCGCCATAGCCGGCACCCCGGAACCACACAGCAGCTACTGCATCGGGAAGATTGCTACTAAGTTTATTATTACAGGGTTGCTTTTCAGTTTTAGGTTTGCTTTCAACTCAGATAAAAACGAACTATCTTTTTTTTTTTGCAAGTGTAAATTTGTCTTTCTTATTTTCTAAGGTGTTTTTTTTTTTTTCAAAGCCATCCTTTGCAAGTTAACTGTAAACATTTCTTTTGAGAAGGATGCTTTAGAAAATGCATACAATCAAACCAAGACCTGGATGTTTTCTAGACTATAGATTCTCAGAGCCCAGTTTTCCCATGTTCCTTTTAGTCATCTCTTACCATTTATTAAAACATTCAAATGCTCCTTAACTGTAACTTCAGACTCATCTCAAATCGCAGTTGGATTTTTCATTTTATTATTTAGAGCCCTGAATCTTTCAAAAAAACGTTAAGCAAGATTCCTTAGTCCAATCGTTCATCCAAAGACTGCCCTAGACATGTGGATAAAATAGACACAGAGCCGTAAGGTCACGGAGCTTCTGGACTAGCAGGAGACTGACAGAAACAATGTTTACAGTAAGGAGGTAAATCATAGGGATTGTTCGGTGACAAGAGCTTTGGAAAAACCAAACAAGTAGAAGAGATTAAGATTAAGGGGGATCAAGAGTGCAGTGGGGGGGGGGAGGGTGGGTTGCAGTCTCACCAGGGTGCTCAGGGAGGAGCTTCCTGGGCAAGGAGACAGCTGAGCAAAGGCTTGAAGAAGGTGAGGGGTTGGCCAGCATGGCGAAAGCAGAGACAGGGTGTGCACAGGTCTCGGTGAAGAAATGCACCTGCCACATGTGCTGAAGAGCAGAGCAGTCAGAGTGGCTGGACTGAAGGGGCGTTGAAGGAGGCGAGATGGGAGATGTGGTGGGAAAAAGGCAGGGTATTCCCAGCCTCGTGGTCCATGGGAAGAGCGTTACACAGCTACCTGACTTGGGGCAGGGAGAGCGCGAGGCAGAGTTGTTTTATTGGTGTCCTTGCTGCTTCGCTTGCTGGTGATTGGTGGCGTGGCTCTTGTCATGCGGGGTTGAGGCACGTGAAGGACCCCGCCTCCCATCCTGCTGTGCTGGCAGGCTCCACTCCTCTGAAAAGCTCTGCTTACAGCGACGTGTATTGTAAAGGTGACAGTGGGCACGGCCAGGTGTGCATCGTCAGTCTGCTGGTCATCTGAGGCCCCAGAGTCCATGGCCCGGGTTGGGTACCTGGACTACTTTACAGTATTTGTCATCACAAGTCTTAGACTTACTCTGCGTTCTTTCACTCCCTTCCTGGGTGAGTTTGGGTCAAATGCCTACACGCATTAAGCCTTAGCTTTGCCTACTTCATTGGGTTTTTGTGAGACTTAAAAGAGATTTTGTGTGAAAAGCATGATGTGATAATGATGATCATCATCATGATTGAATCCACAGACTCTGTTCTTCTGCAGAGCTTGGTGGTGCCTGCCCTGGGGATGCCTTTCCGTGCAAGATTCCCAGTTGCCGCTGTAGGGAGGGACCTCTGAGCCCCTCAGCTTCCTCCTGGCAAACTCCTTTCCACTCTGTTGATGCCAAATCAGGGCATGGCCACAAAATCCTTGACACAGTTCAAGGTTTTCACAGCCCCTAACACACACAATACACTCACATCTCTTCTGGCTTATAGGCAGGTTACGTGTGAAAAAAAAATTACCTCTAGGGCCCAAGGCTGGTTATTGGGAATGTCTCACTGCAGCATGGGAAGTGCAACCATCACAGGTGAAAAGTGTTGAGGTTCCGTTGCTCCATGCGACAGAGGACTCGGCACTGCGAGGGTTCAATCACCAAAGAAACCAAACGGACACCAGGCTTGGAGAGTGGAGTTGTGGACACTAGGTGCTGTGGTCTCACAAGTCCTCAAAATAATAAATAACAACCACCCTGCTCCCCAGGCTCCAGAAAACCATCGTCAGAAGGCAGAACCTGAAGGGATCTTCACTGAATTCTCAGAACTTACAGGGGTATTTGACTCCCTCTGGGAAGCTCGTCGACCAGTCAATGAGTAGAAAGCTGAGGTTGCAGTGGGCAGGTCTCCATTCAGAACAGAACTTCATTTCATCTCTGATAGGAGGCAGTTGTAGTTCATAGAGAGACTTCTCCCGTATGTCTTCTTGTATTATTGCTTTTAGCGGCATCCTCTCTTCTTAGGGGAATAAAGAGATTATGGTGATGACTCACAGTGTGGGAGAGGGACACGCAATTAGAGGACACCAACAGTGTGAGAGACCAAAACCGCATCACTGTGCACCTGTTCTGTACCAGGCCCTTCAGTTAATCTTCAGAAGTTTCACAAAAGTAGTATATCCAGGAAAGTAAGTTCAGAGAAGGTAAGTTACCAAGATCATACATCTATTAGGAAGTAGAAGTGGAATTTGAATTCTGATCTTTCTGAGTTAGGGTCCTGGTTGATTTTTAGGAAGAAAGCTTCATTCCACCCCACATTTCCCCCCAAAGAAAAAGAAATCATAATAGATGTAGAAACCCCAACTCCTCTGAAGACATTTCCTTCTATGCTCTCGCTATGGTGGAGCTGGGAATGAAGAAGGCAACAAAGAGGAAATGTCCCTTTGAGCTGAGTTTCCATGGCTTCACTAGTCAGAAAAGAGGGTCAGTCAAAGCAGCATCAGTGCACACAGGCTGTCCCAACACAAGGCTCGGAGGGAAGCTCAGCAGAGAGAGAGGACAGCCAGCCGAAGGAGGCTTATCCGTGGGGCTCTGCTGTGTCAGTGATGGTAGCGCCTCAAAAGCCCCCAGCGGGAGAAACCTGGGAAGAGGGAGAGAGAAGGGAGGGGCTGGCGGAAGAGGAAGCAGGGAGGAGAACGGGGGAGCTACCTCATTTCTGTATTATCCTGTCCATTTGCCTTCGTTTCTCTGATGTTCTGTCCATCAGCTGATAACACCTAATTCTCTCAAAAATAAATACAACTTGAGCAAATTAAGGGAGAAGGCTTTGGAGAGCCCAATTACTGTGTCCCCCGTCTCTTGGAAATGGACTTCATTTCCCATAATGAACCAAACGGTGAGTGGCCGCCCGGCCAGGTGAGGCGCATCACGCTGTCTTCGTCTGCAGGCGCGTGAGGAGAGAGGGAGCCTGTGTGGCTTCTCGCTGCGGCACCCCGACGGTGTGTGTGTGTGTGTGCACGCACGCGTGTGCATGCGTACTTAGACCAAACTGAAAGACACCTGTTCCTGGGAGAGCTGCTACTTTTTTTCTCCCCAATTTGTCACAGCAGTTGCTACCACTTGAAAATCTAGTAGGTTTCTGAGAAAAGTTATGTTTATTATGGAAGTCATGTATTAATAATAAATAGAGGTGAAACTCAGAAACAGACATATTTTGTTTCCCCACACCTAATGCGAAGGCACCAGTGGATAACTGACTTCACAATCTGGGATCATTTCTTTAGTTACTTCTCTAGATATCTTTGGTTCATTCATTCATTCATTCAACAAATACTTGATGAAAGTGTGCTCTCTGCCATGCACTGTGATAGGTGTAGCTTGGTTGCAAAGCTGGCTCATCAGTGTTCCTCTACAGGAACCCCTGATGTGGGGAAGACAGACACACCAAAAGCCAACTATCTAGAAGATAGTTTGTATTGTATTCTACTAGAACATTCCCTTTGAAGAATAATATGGTGTCTTCCCAATTCAAATTGTTAATATTTGCCCCATATATTTTTTGATGGGTGTGCTATTTGTCAAACTCTATCCCAAAGTATACACGCTCACATTTCTATTTTAATCCTAAAATATGGATTAGGACAGCTGACAACTGTGCCTTTTCTTATGTGTGATGTGAGCCTTTCATTCTGAAACCTCTCAACACTGAAAAATTATATCATTTCATACTTATCTACTCAACAAATAATTGTTGGACGTCTCTTCCATTCCAGGTGTCATGCTAGATGCTGGGATTCTAGGGGTAAACACATTTTATACAGTCCCTACCCTCATATAGATTTTAATCCATCAAGGGAAATAGGCATTAAACCAAGAATTGCACCATAATTATTTAATTACAGCTGTAATTAAGTGATATGATGGAAAAGGGCAGAATGCTGTAAGGGTGTGTAGTGAGGACCTGGCATAGTTTGTAGGAAGATGGTGTTCAAGAATGGCATTCTTGATCAATGAAACCTATAATGTGAGTTAGTCATGTGGAGAGGACATAGGACAGCTTTTCAGGTAAAAAATATTTTATTGCTATTGTTCTCAGGTAAGTATGTCTTGTTCCGAGTGTTGTGGGTTTGGTTCTTAGACATCCACACAAGATGTGAAAGCAGGGCTTCTGTGGGAGCAGTTGGAACAGGTAACCACAAGGTGGCATGACTTGTAGGAGATGGGAAGCCCCATCCTTTGAACTTTAACCTGCTCCAGCCCTTGCTATACACCTTTGGTCCTAGAAAAACCCACTGATTTATATAAAACTTTTTTTTCAGTCGTATAGTATCCTTTGTTCACATGGGCATTCTTCTGGGATGGCCAGCACTCACAAACTCCTGCAGTGAAGAAACACAGGGTGCATGGAGCTTAGCAGCAGGAAAAGGGGGAAGAGCAGGTGCGATGTGCATCAGGTGTGTAGGCTTCTCCTACTTCACGGTCATTAGTGTGGATGTGTGGATAGCCAGCGCGAGGGTTCTATTCATGAGACCCTACCAACGTGCGTCACTTAACTTTATCATCCCAATGTATTCATGCGCAAATGGAGTGGTTAAGGGAGGCTTAATGGGTTGCACCGTTCCACACCCTATGCCCAGAGTTGACTCCAGAGAGATGCACGGCTCTCTCTGCTCTGGCCTGGTGGCCCCTCCGCAGTGATACTGACTGTAGCAAAATGCGCACGGTACAGGTGCAAGTCCTCCCTACATTAATTCACCCGCTCACGTATTGACGCTTGACGGTACAAAGCAACACAACACTCAGAATGCAATGCAACACGACATAACACAACAGAGTGCAATAATTGCTTGTTGAGCTCCTCCCGAGTGCCAGCCAATGTGCTGAGAACTTGGGATACAAGACTGAGCAAGATGCCCAGGGTTCCCTCCCCAGCGGAGTTTATGATCGAGTCAGCAAGAGCAGCAACCAGACGAGCCCTTAGGATACAGAGTGGGGGGTGCTCCCTGCACAGAGAAAGTGGAGCGCGCGGGAGAGCAGCCTCGGGGACGCGTCACCGTCACCTGCCCGGGGTGGTTAAGTGCGGCTGAGGTGTCACTTACACAGCTGAGAGGTGTGAAGCAGACCGGTAAAGAAGCCAAGGAAATAGTTTCCAAGGCAAAAGAACAGCGTGAGTGCAGGCCTGATGGCCGGCCAGGGCTGAGTGCATCGCGAGGTTCGGTGTGGCTGCGGTGGAGCGTGAAGAGGGTAACGACAAGGGGAGGGGGCGTCCCTGGGGGTGTCTGGCTTTCTTGCATTACACGATAATCCCTGCGACAGTGATGCGTCCAGGCACCTGGGCCTGGAAATTGCATCTGAGAAGCTACCTTCTTCCTGTGTTGGGATTGTCTTCCCAGAGGCTGCCTGCTGCACCACACACCTCTGCTGCCTCTGCCTCTCAGAGATATTAGCTTTCTTGGAGTGAATATATGGTTGGCGTGTCAGAAGCCAGCTAGTTCTACTGACCCCACCCCAAGCCCTGCCATCTACAGGTGAGAAAGCTGAGGTCTAGTGATGAATTGTGCAAGGTTGCAGAGCTACAGGCAGATCTAAAGTTGGAGTCACAGTTGTAGAGTCCAAAGCCTTTATTTACACTGGGTGATCATCATCGTTATTCATTGCTAGGAGGAGAGTCTAAAATGTGGACACTCGATTGCTGACATCTGACTGCAGGCCTGTTAATTTGTTCAGTAGCACAGCCGTCCATCTCATCTGAGATTCCTCACGGCTTCCCCCCGGCAGCTCTTCTGGAGGATGCGGTGGGCCCCCTGCAGGGGCGCCGTCTTGGACCGTTGGGTCCCAGGCTCCATTCCTGCCCTCCCTAACCCTAACCCTAACTTTCCCATCCTCGACCCTGTCAAGAGGTCCCCGTGGCTGTGGGAACACAAAGGGGAGCAGAGAGGGTCAAAACGTGTGCTCTGTTCATTCACAAATTTGCTGACCAGAAGAATCTTCTGAGTTAGTGCATGTTGTTTCCTTTTGGCCCCGAGGATGACAGCTGGTGAACAAGGACACAAGGTACATAAGGTATGAGAATTCGGGATCTTTGTCAGCTCTGGTGACCACTCAGAGTGATACTAGGCACTTGCTTTGGGGCTGGCCTCTAAATGGCCTTCCAAACCCACCAGCCCTTATTGACGTAATGGCTTAGAATTGCAGGTGTTTCCAGGAGCATGAGATGTCCCCAAAGGAGTGATGGAGAACATAAGTTCTCTTTGTTCTCGTCCTCTCTTAACACACCCTCGGCACTCTGAAGAATCATAGCACCCAGCTGTTTCACAGCTGAAAGGGCTTTTGATCATCTAGTTTTTATATTTTATAGCTCAGGAAACTGAGGACCCCAGAAGTTATGCCGTTTCCTGAAAGGGCAGCACAGACAGAAGTGTGGCCAGTTGCACTCATTGTCTTTAATTGTTTTGATCTTTAATAATAATAATAGTGCCTCCCTGTTCCCTGAGCACATATGTGTGTGTGTTAGGTACTATATGAAGCATTCTTTGTGCATTGTTTCTTTTAAGCCTTGAAACAACCTTGTGAAATGTAGCTAATATCATTGCCATCCCTGTTTTACAGAGTAAGAGGTGACAGTTTTGGGATGATTCTCGTAGGCGCTGGACACTCTTTGAAATCCTTTATTCCTTGTATTCCTCGCAACAGTACTAGAATCTCCATCTCACAGATAGGAAATGGAAGCAAAGCAAATGTACGTAACTTGTCCAAGATTATACAGCTAGTAGGCATTTGGAGGCAGGGTCTGTACTAGAGCCCTCACTTAATCTCACTTCACACCGTGACATCATGAGGCAGAATTTGAACTCAAATCTTTCTGGAAGTCTGTTAGAATCCAGAACCCTTGCTCTACCTCACAGTGCTTTACTCTTTCCAAGTTGCATAAACACAAAATATGACTTGTACCACAGGGCATCTTCTTGGGACTCTTAATCACAAAAGATAATACAATGATATTTCTTTTTTTTTAAATTAATTAATTAATTTATTTATTATTTTATTTTTTGGCTGTGTTGGGTCTTCGTTTCTGTACGAGGGCTTTCTCTAGTTGGAGCAAGTGGGGGCCACTCTTCATCACAGTGTGTGGGCCTCTCATTATCGCAGCCTCTCTTGTTGCGGAGCACAGGCTCCAGACGCACAGGCTCAGTAATTGTGGCTCACGGGCCTAGTTGCTCCGCGGCATGTGGGATCTTCCCAGACCAGGGCTCGAACCCGTGTCCCCTGCATTGGCAGGCAGATTCTCAACCACTGCGCCACCAGGGAAGCCCCAATGGTATTTCTTTATCCTCAACTAATCTAAGGTCAAAATCAACTGACAAACTCTGATTTTCACACTTCTGAGAAACAAGAGCTGTAGGACATCAAGCATTCTCTCTGGTGGCTGGGCCTTCACTTTTCTGTCCTCTGGAAAACTAAGATTGCTTTTGTTCTATAGGAAGTGACTGCAATCCTAAAGAATCATGAAACTGATTATATCATTGTATCACCAAGCCACCGAACATCACCCCTACAAAAATTATATATATGATATGATGAAGTGTCAGCCCTTGGCAGCCTTTACATCTTCCTTGGTGCCCAGATGTCATAATACCCTTCTGTATGAAGGCTTGTACATCACATGATTTGAAAGCCGTATAATCCAGCCGTATAATTCGTGTGTTAGAGGAACAGAGAATAGAGAGTGAGTTTGGGCTTCAGAGGTTGGGGAAAAGCCACCCACTCGTGTCAGTATCAAAACAGACATTTCACATTTGGGTTTACACACATTTTCATGGTAAATCAAGTGACCAGTTTATCATTTTTCTTTTTCTTTTTCTTTTTCAACATCTTTGTTGGAGTATAATTGCTTTACAATGGTGTGTTAGTTTCTGCTTTATAACAAAGTGAATCAGCTATACGTATACATATATCCCCATATCTCCTCCCTCTTGTGTCTCCCTCCCACCCTCCCTATCCCACCCCTCTAGATGGTCACAAAGCACAGAGCTGATCTCCCTGTGCTATGTGGCTGCTTCCCACTAGCTATCTGTTTTACATTTGGTAGTGTATATATGTCAACGCCACTGTCTTACTTCATCCCAGCTTACCCTTCCTCCTCCCTGTGTCCTCAAGTCCATTCCCTGCGTCTGTGTCTTTATTCCCGTCCTGCCCCTAAGTTCATCAGAACCATTACGACATTCAGATAATTACCTTGCCTTAATTCTGCTTGTCCTTTTATTTTCAGAATATGTATTTTTGCATAGTTTAAATACTTCTTAATTGATGATGCCAATTCTGTTATGATGAAAAGAGTTCCTTTTCCATTGCATCTTTTTAAACTGTGCTGCAGTAAATAGAAATCATGTTATTTAAAAACACGTGGTACAATCTGACAGTTGTACATGTACTATGCTAACATGGCCTCCAGGAATTCAGAGTTTCCTAATAATTCACAGACAGGTCCAGCCAGAGGTTGGACGATTTACCCCTCCTGGTAGTTCAGGTCCCAATCCCACATCTTCATCTGTGTAATTCACAACTACCTATCAGCTGTATCTTGAGAGAGAAAAGTCTTGTGCCGAACTTCTGTGAACTGAGTAACTACCGACATCTTCTCCCGACCTAGCCCTCCAGGCCCCTCGTGGCCTTCACCTGAAGGCGAGAACACTTACTCTTGGCCAAGGAGACACTCCAAGGCGGTGGTTGAGGGAGGGAAGAGCAGCAAAGGGAACTCACCTCCAACTCCTCTTCCTGTCAGAGCACGTTTACCGTCTATTGAGAATCCACCAGTGCTCTATGCATTTCATCTTCTCAGAACTGAAGGTATTTGTATCCTATTTTACAAATGAGGAAACTGAGGTCCAAAGAGGTTGTGTAACTTGCTTAGGCAGTGTGTAACGGAAAGCATGAGGTTTGGCGTTAGACCTGGTGTTGAATTCTGACTCCACCACTAGTTACCACCTGGCTTTGTGGTCTTGAGCAGGTTACTTACCATCTTTCTTGGAGCCTCATTTTCTACATTTATAAAATGGTGACATAGGGGCTTCCCTGGTGGCGCAGTGGTTGAGAATCTGCCTGCCAATGCAGGAGACATGGGTTTGAGCCCTGGTCTGGGAAGATCCCACATGCCGTGGAGCAACTAGGCCCGTGAGCCACAGCTACTGAGCCTGCGCTCTAGAGCCTGCGAGCCACAACTACTGAGCCCGTGCGCCACAACTACTGAAGCCCACGCGCCTAGAGCCCGTGCTCCACAACAAGAGGAGCCACCACAGTGAGAAGCCTGCTCACCGCAACAAAGAGTAGCCCCTGCTCACCGCAACTAGAGAAAGCCTGTGTGCAGCAAACACCCAACACAGCCAAAAATAAATTAATTAATAAAATAAATTAAAACAAAATAAAATGGTGACACAGTAGGACCTCATATGTAATAGTAGAACCTCCTGTGATAAAACATACATAAATTCGGGTCACAGGCTCGGCACTGGCACGTAGGGAGTACTTAATGTTGGTAGTGATTTGTAATTATTGTTCAAGATCATACTGCTAGTAAGAGAAGGAAGCAGGGTGCAAGACCAGGAGGGAAGTTCCAGAGCCTGTATCTTTCCCCTACCAACCTCCCCCTGACCCATACACACTTACCCGCAGGCTCTAAGGTTTTCCAGTGGAATAAAGCAGCGCTCAGTAAGGCGGGTCCTGGCAGGATGCCTTGGGAGGTGTTACAGAGCATCTGCTCTTCCACGGGGATTATAGCGCCCTAACTCAGAGGAGGAACTGAGCAGGTTGTTACTGGGAGACGTTCCTCTGCCAGGAGTGCTCCCTTGAGGTCCTCAAAGCAGATGATGAGGCTGCTGGACCACTGTTCCCGTCTCACGCACTTGGGCAAAACAAGAGGCGACAGAGTCCCTTATACCTTCTTCTGCTGCTGAGTGGTCCACGTGGCTCTTTTTATGTTAGGAAGGGGTGCCTGGAGGGATATATTGTAAAGATAGTGAAGTCCCTCTGACAGCACTCTTGCTGTGCAGAAACGTGACACCGTAGATTATTGTTATTGGTGGAGGGACCCTAGAAGCCTCTGGTTCAATTCCTTATGATACAGATAATGAAAACAAGACACAGAGTAGAAACAGTTGCCCAAGATGATACATCTAATTGGTGTCAGAGAGGAGAGAATGGTGGAGGGGTTCTGTTGATGGAGATGGGGGCAGGCAAAATCTCACCGGTCTCTGCACCCAGCTACCGAATGAAGGAAGAGGGCTTCTGCCAGATACTAGCACGGCCGACCTCCTCACTGCATTCAGATCTCTGGGCAAATGTCACCTCCTCACAGAACCCTTTCCTGATTGTTCTACCTAAATCATTCCCCCCTATTTCCTTATATTTCTATATTTTTTCATAGCATAGGCATTTTTTTCATGCTATTTCATAGTAGCTGACAGTGGATTACATATTTTATTATGTATGGATCACCTGCTGTTTCCCTCGAGTATAAGATCCGTCAAGGTAGAGGCTTTGTTTTGATACCAGCTGTATCCCCAACACATAGAATGGTATCATAGTGTGGTAATTAACATACATTCAACAGATGTTTCTTGAATCAATGAATGATGTGAAATACCGACCCAAAAATATAATAATAGGTCTGCGTCACCATTTTATTGATGGTGTGTAAGGTCCCATAGAAAAGGGGAGTTAAGTTTGGGGGCGGCAGTGAGAAGGCGGGAGAGACTTGCATCCTTGTCGCCCTGGAGTAGTGGCTTTAGAGAGTGTTGGGCTTTTCTGAGCTACAGACACAGCACAGGAGTGAAGTTTTCCAAATCACTCATCTCCTGCTACTCTGCAATCTCAACTTTCTGGAAATCCAGAAAGACCCATCTTTCCCCGGTCTCCTGCATGCTCCCTGTACTGTCACCTTCCTTGCTGTCTGCTCTTGGATTAGAACTTCACAACTTCCAGATAATGTATCTTATGGATCATCGACAGCCTGCTCACATGCTGCTTACCTACTCACCTGTGATAAACTAGAATGAGATATGGTTGCCTGATTTATCTCGGGAAAAGCTTGGAGGACTTGGAGAGAAATATTCATCCAAATGTTCGCCCATCTTGAATTATAGGTAGGACCTGGCCACATATTAGGTATCAAGCATTGCACTAAGTCCCAAGAATGCAAAGTAGATTAAATTGCGTAAAATATATGTCTTTGCTATGGAATCCTGTTTATCTGTAAAGAAGCCTGTGCTGTTTTCTATATACACTGACATGGGGGATATCCAGTTCACATAGTTAAGTGGAAAATGTAAGTAGCGATTTGGTATACATATATTAAGAACTTTAAAAAAATCACAATATATCTATATCCATATCTGTTTGTCCATGTCCGTATCTATGTCTATATCTATAAACTAGTATATACCCAGGGATTTTTCACTGATTGCACTTACAGAAAAATAGCTCTGAAAGAACACACCGATTTGATACAATCCCTCTAAAAGAATGGGATTGCTGAGGGTGGATTTCTGTACTTTGGTATTTTTTCCAATCATTTTACATAATGATAAAATCATTTATAATTTTAAAGCAAGAGATAGCAGCAGGAAAAAGTTTGTACAGTGAACATCTATAAAATTGCTCCCGTGTGCCTCCAAATAAGCCATGGCCTCTCCTTAGGGAGACAGGCACGTGAGAATAACTACAGACCCACGTGCAAACCAGTGCACGTACGACCCACCTAGAGTCGTATGGGGTTAGGAAGAGGGAGGGGCTTTCCTTGCAGTAGGCATGGACGATGTCTCAGAGAGGTGGTCCTCGAGCTGGGTCTTGAGGCTTGAGTAGGAGTCAGCAGGCACATTGGGCTTTCCACGCAAATGGGAGCAGGTGTACAGGCTGTGGGAGGTGGAGCTTGTCTGAGCAACAAAGAGGAACTCGGCATGGAGGGAGGGCAGGGTGTGCACGGGGCAGAGCACCAAGGAGGCCGGAAAGGTGGGCTGGGTCCAGACTGGACAGGACTCATCTTTTCAGAGGGCTCTCCAGAGTCAGGGCAGAGATGGAGTCTCTTTATTCTTTAATTTCAGAAATATTTTTTATTTATAAAAATATAGATTTATTTATAAATCTACTGGATGTTAGATTTTTACTAAGTGTGGGGATTTAATGATAAACAAGAAATATAGGGGCCTTGCCTTCTTGGAAACTGTTTTCCTAGCTAGAGCATTTTTTTCTTTCTTCTCAAAAAAGACGAGATAAACTGGTTGGTAGTCATCATTAATTAAGAACTGAGGACTTTAGGTGAAATTAAGGTGTTGGTAAAAAGCAGTGTTTCAAACCTGCAATTAAAAGCAGCTTGGACTATGTGAGTCTCTTTCTGTTTTGTAAATAAGTTCATTTGTATCATTTTTTAAGATTCTAAATATAAGTGATATCATATGATATTTGTCTTTCTCTTTCTGACTTCACTTAGTATGATAATCTCTAGGTCCATCCATGTTGCTACAAATGGCATTATTTCCTTCTTTTTTATGGCTAAGTAGTATTCCATTGTGTGTGTGTGTGTGTGTGTGTGTGTGTGTGTGTGTGTGTATATATACCACATATTTTTTATCTGTTCATCTGTTGATGGACATTTCAGTTGCTTCCATCTTGGCTACTGTGAATAGTGCTGCAATGAATATATATATATTCAAAACTGAATCACTGTGCTGTACACCTGAAACTAACACAATATTGTAAATCAACTATACTTCAATTTTATAATATTTAAAATAAAAAAATTTTTTTTAATTTTTTAAAGGAAAAAAATGCATACCTTAGAAGTGATGGATATGTTAATTTTAAAAAAAGCAGCTTGGACTTTCCATACTTTGTGAGATACTTGGGAAGGATGAACATGTGTAAGGAGAGCCAAGGTTTCTTGAAATCAACTTGAAATTGCTGTGGCATTTATTTTCTCTACTTTCTTAGAGGCAGAGTCAATTTGTTGAGCTCCTGTGTCTGGCTAGCTGTTTCCCTCTCCTCTGTGTTATCGGATTTCCATCACTAGGTGACAGGAGAGTCATGGGTCTGTGTTGGAGCAATGACCTGTGAACCTTCCTATTTTAAAAAAGAATTCTCTTAAAACTAAAAATAAGAAAAAAATTGATTCTTTGTAAAACAATAATGGAAGCAAAGATAATGTCTAAAGGCAACAAATAGAAATAAACTCTTCTCTCTTTGTTTTCCCCCAGAGCTAATTTTAAGCAAGGAACTGTCCTCAGATCTTCTAAAGAATTCTGCTAAAAATCCTCTCTCTCACCGCCCCCCTCCCAACCTCCTGCACAAGGTCAAGCTACTCTCGTTCTTTTCCTGAAGTTCTTCTGTGCTTGAAGACTTAGGTGTGCCCCAAACCGTATGAACTAGAGCCTCCTGTTCTTTTCAAGTAGCCAGCTTAAGATTTTCTTCTCTTCTCCGTTTTTAGATGCGTTATATTTTTCTCTGAAAAAGACATCCAGCTGTTCTCCTATCCACCATGTTGTTTGTACATTGTGTGGGGGGGGGGGTAGGTTCTTTATTTAAATGCCTTGAGTTTAAATAAGCATATAAGCTACTTTAAGATAAAACGAGATGAATTTCAGAGATTCACATACTGTTGTTATGAGAATACAACTTAGAGCTCATCTTTGATGTGCCCCAGATCCAACGTGCGTGTCTTCTGCGGCCGTCCCATCAGGTCCTCCAGTGGCTCCTGTCCGAACGTCCCTGAGGACATCTCTGCTGCTCCAGTAGCCACGGCTTTGGGAATGCGCCTCCTTCTGCTGCAATCCCACCATCTCCCAGGGAAGACCACCCACTAATGTTAGCTCTACCCCGGAGGCCACGTAAAATAAATGTGATTCCACATTTACATGAGACCTTTGCACTTACTCAAGGGCAACTGTGCTGTCTCTCTTGGCACTGCCCATCTTTGCCTCCGTCCAGAACCTGGGGTGGGGCCCTTCTCGGCTCTGCGTGTTCTGTGCCCAGCATTCCTGGTGTGCACGGGCCTCTCTGATGTGTTGTCCCCAGATCCAGTCTCAGAGGAGTGCAAGTCTTATTTGTTTTCACACTTCACTTTCATACTTAGCTTTTTTTTTTTAACGTCTTTATTGGAGTATAATTGCTTTACAATGGTGTGTTACTTTTGGCTGTATAACAACGTGAATCAACTATACATATACATATATCCCCATATCTCCTCCCTCTTGCGTCTCCTTCCCTCCCCCCTCCCTATCCCACCCCTCTAGGTGGTCACAAAGCACCGAGCTAATCTCCCTGTGCTATGCGACTGCTTCCCACTAGTGATCTATTTTACGTTTGGTAGTGTATATATGTCCATGCCACTCTCTCACTTCATCCCAGCTTACCCTTCCCCCTCCCTGTGTCCTCAAGTCCATTCCCTACGTCTGTGTCTTTATTCCTGTCCTGCCCCTAAGTTCTTCAGAACCTTTTTTTTTTAGATTCCATATATGTGTGTTAGCATACAGTATTTGTTTTTCTCTTTCTGACTTACTTCACTCTGTATGACAGGCCCTAGGTCCATCCACCTCACTACAAATAACTCAATTTCGTTTCTTTTTATGGCCGAGTAATATTCCATTGTATATATGTGCCACATCTTCTTTATCCATTCATCTGTCGATAGACACTTAGGTTGCTTCCGTGTCCTGGCTATTGTAAATACAGCTGCAATGAACATTGTGGTACATGACTCTTTTCGAATGATGGTTTTCTCAGGGTATATGCCCAATTGTGAGATTGCTGGGTCATATAGTAGCTCTATTTTTAGGTTTTTAAGGAACCTCCATACTGTTCTCCATAGTGACTGTATCAATTTACATTCCCACCAATAGTGCAAGAGGGTTCCCTTTTCTCCACACCCTCTCCAGCATTTATTGTTTATAGGTTTTTCTGATGATAGCCATTCTGCCCAGTGTGAGGTGATACCTCATTGTAGTTTTGATTTGCATTTCTCTAATGATTAGTGATGTTGAGCATCCTTTCATGTGTTTGTTGGTGATCTATATATCTTCTTTGGAGAAATGTCTATTTAGGTCGTCTGCCCATTTTTGGATTGGGTTGTTTCTTTTTTTGATATTGAGCTGCATGAGCTGCTTGTAAATTTTGGAGAGTAATCCTTTGTCGGTTGCTTCATTTGCAAATATTTTCTCCCATTCTGAGGGTTGTCTTTTTGTCTTGTTTATGGTTTCCTTTGCTGTGCAAAAGCTTTGAAGTTTCATTAGGTCCCATTTGTTTATTTTTGTTTTTATTTCCATTTCTCTAGGAGGTGGGTCAAAAAGGATCTTGCTGTGATTTATGTCATAGAGTGTTCTGCCTATGTTTTCCTCTAAGAGTTTTTTACTATCTGGCCTTACATGTAGCTCTTTAATCCATTTTGAGTTTATATTTGCGTCTGATGTTCAGAAGTGTTCTAATTTCATTGTTCTACATGTAGCTGTCCAGTTTTCCCAGCACCACTTATTGAAGAGGCTGTCTTTTCTCCACTGTATATGCTTGCCTCCTTTATCAAAGATAAGGTGACCATATGTGCGTGGGTTCATCTCTGGGCTTTCTATCCTGTTCCATTGATCTATATCTCTGTTTTTGTGCCAGTACCATACTGTCTTGATTACTGTAGGTTTGTAGTATAGTCTGAAGTCAGGGAGCCTGATTCCTACAGCTCTGTTTTTCTTTCTCAAGATTGCTTTGGCTATTTGGGGTCTTTTGTGTTTTCATACAAATTGTGAAATTTTTTGTTCTAGTTCCATTAAAAATGCCATTGGTAGCTTGATAGGGACTGCATTGAATCTGTAGATTGCTTTGAGTAGTATAGTCATTTTCACAATGTTGATTCTTCCAATCCAAGAACATGGTATATCTCTCCATCTGTTTGTATCATCTTTAATTTCTTTCATCAGTGCCTTATAGTTTTCTGCATACAGGTCTTTTGTCTCCTTAGGTAGGTTTATTCCTAGGTATTTTATTCTTTTTGTTGCAGTGCTAAATGGGAGTGTTTCCTTAATTTCTCTTTCAGATTTTTCATCATTCGTGTATAGGCATGCAAGAGTTTTCTGTGCATTAATTTTGTATCCTGCTACTTTACCAAATTCATTGATTAGCTCTAGTAGTTTTCTGGTAGCATCTTTAGGGTTCTCTATGTATACTATCATGTCATCTGCAAAAAGTGACAGTTTTACTTGTTTTCTGATTTGGATTCCTTTTATTTCTTTTTCTTCTCTGATTGCTGTGGCTAAAACTTCCAAAACTATGTTGAATAATAGTGGTGAGAGTGGGCAACCTTGTCTTGTTCCTGATCTTAGTGGAAAGGTTTTAGTTTTTCACCACTGAGAACGATGTTGGCTGTGGCTTTGTCATATATGGCCTTTATTATGTTGAGGTAAGTTCCCTCTATGCCTACTCTCTAGAGAGTTTTTATCATAATTGGGTGTTGAATTTTGTTGAAAGATTTTTCTGCATCTACTGAAATGATCATATGGTTTTTCTCCTTCAATTTGTTAATATAGTGTATCACATTGATTGATTTGCGTATATTGAAGAATCCTTGCATTCCTGGGATAAACGCCACTTGATCATGGTGTATGATCCTTTTAATGTGCTGTTGGATTCAGTTTGCTAGTATTTTGTTGAGGATTTTTGCATCTGTGTTCATTAGTGTTGTTAGCCTGTAGATTTCTTTCTTTGTGATATCTTTGTCTGGTTTTGGTATCAGGGTGATGGTGGCCTCGTAGAATGAGTTTGGGAGTGTTCCTCCCTCTGCTATATTTTGGAAGAGTTTGAGAAGGATAGGTGTTATCTCTTCTGTAAATGTTTGATAGAATTCACCTGTGAAGCCATCTGGTCCTGGGTTTTTGTTTGTTGGAAGATTTTTAATCACTGTCTCAATTCCAGTGCTTGTGAGTGGTCTGTTTACATTTTGTATTTCTTCCTGGTTCAGTCTCAGAAGGTTGTGCTTTTCTAAGAATTTGTCCATTTCTTCCAGGTTGTCCATTTTATTGGCATATAGTTGCTTGCAGTAATCTCTCATGACCCTTTGTATTTCTGCAGTGTCAGTTGTTACTTCTTTTTCATTTCTAATTCTGTTGATTTGAGTCTTCTGCCTTTTTTTCTTCATGAGTCTGGCTAATGGTTTATCAATTCTGTTTATCTTCTCAAAGAACCAGCTTTTAGTTTTATTGATCTTTGCTATTGTTTCCTTCATTTCTTTTTCATTTATTTCTGATCTGATCTTTATGATTTCTTTCCTTCTGCTAACTATGGGGCTTTTTTGTTGTTGTTGTTCTTTCTCTAATTGCTTTAGGCATAAGGTTAGGCTGTTTATTTGAGATGTTTCTTGTTTCTTGAGGTAGGATTGCATTGCTATAAATTTCCCTCTTAGAACTGCTTTTGCTGTATCCCACAGGTTTTGGGCCATCGTGTTTTCATTGTGATTTGTTTCTAGGTATTTTTTGATTTCTTCAGTGATCTCTTGGTTATTTAGCAGCATATTTTTTAGCCTCCATGTGTTTGTATTTTTTGCAGTTTTTTTCATGCAGTTGATATCTAGTCTCATAGCATTGTGGTCGGAAAAGATACTTGATACAATTTCAATTTTCTTAAATTTCCCAAGGCTTGATTTGTGACCCAAGATATGATCTGTCCTGGAGAATGTTCCATGAGCACTTGAGAAGAAAGTGTATTCTTTTGTTTTTGGATGGAATGTCCTATAGATATCAATTAAGTTCATCTTGTTTAATTTATCATTTAAAGCTTGTGTTTCCTTATTTATTTTCATTTTGGAGGATCTGTCCATTGGTGAAAGTGGGATGTCAAAGTCCCCTACTATGATTGTGTTACTGTCGATTTCCCCTTTTATGGCTGTTAACATTTGCCTTAGGTATTGAGGTGCTCCTATGTTGGGTGCATAAATATTTACAATTATTATATCTTATTCTTGTACTGATCATTATGTAGTGTTCTTCTTTGTCTCTTGTAATAATCTTTATTTTAAACTCTATTTTGTCTGATATGAGAATTGCTACTCCAGCTTTCTTTTGATTTCCATTTGCATGGAATATCTTTTTCCATCCCCTCACTTTCAGTCTGTATGTCTCTAGGTCTGAAGTGGGTCTCTTGTAGACAGCATATATATGGGTCTAGTTTTTGTATCCACCCAGCCAGTCTGTGTCTTTTGGTTGGAGCCTTTAATCCATTTATATTTAAGGTAATTATCGATATGTATGTTCCTATTACCATTATCTTAATTGTTTTGGGTTTGTTATTGTAGGTCTTTTCCTTCTCTTGTGTTTCCTGCCTAGAGAAGTTCCTTTAACATTTGCTGTAAAGCTGGTTTGGTGGTGCTGATTTCTCTTAGCTTTTGCTTGCCTGTAAAGGTTTTAATTTCTCCATCGAATCTGAAGGAGATCCTTGCTGGGTAGAGTAATCATGGCTGTAGGTTTTTCCCTTGCATCACTTTAGTTATGTCCTGCCACTCCCTTCTGGCTTGCAGAGTTTCTGCTGAAGGATCAGTTGTTAACCTTATGGAGATTCCCTTGTATGTTATTTGTTGCTTTTCCCTTACTGCTTTTAATATTTTTTCTTTGTATTTAATTTTTGATAGTTTGATTAATATGTGTCTTTGCGTGTTTCTCCTTGAATTTATCCTGTATGGGACTCTCTGCTCTTCCTGGACTTGATTGACTATTTCTTTTCCCAAATTAGGGAAGTTTTCAACTATAATCTCTTCAGATATTTTCTCAGTCCCTTTCTTTTCCTCTTCTTTTTCTGGGACCCCTATAATTCGAATGTTGGTGCATTTAATGGTGTCCCAGAAGTCTCTGAGACTGTCCTCAATTCTTTTCATTCTTTTTTCTTCATTCTGCTCTGCAGTAGTTATTTCCACTATTGTATCTTCCAGCTCACTTATCTGTTCTTCTGCCTCAGTTATTCTGATATTGATTCCTTCTAGAGATTTTTTATTTCATTTAGTGTGTTGTCCATCATTGTTTGTTTGCTCTTTACTTCTTCTAGGTCCTTGTTAAACGTTTTTTTATATTCTCCATTCTATTTCCAAGATTTTGGATCATCTCTCTTATCATTACTCTGAATTCTTTTTCAGGTAGACTGCATATTTCCTCTTCATTTGTTTAGTCTGGAGGGTTTTTACCTTTCTCCTTCATGTCCTGCATATTTCTCTGTCTTCTCATTTTGCTTAACTTACTGTGTTTGGGGTCTCCTTTTTGCAGGCTGCAGGTACACTGTTCCTGTTGTTTTTGGTGTCTGTCCCCAGTGGGTAAGGTTGGTTCAGTGGCTTGTGTAAGCTTCCTGGTGGAGGGGACTGGTGCCTGTGTTTTGGTGGGTTGGGCTGGATCTTGTCTTTCTGGTGCGCAGTGCTGCATCTGGTGGTGTGTTTTGGGGTGTCTGTGACATTATGATTTTAGGCAGCCTCTCTGCTAATGGGTGGTGTTTTGTTCCTGTCTTGCTAGTTGTTTGGCATGGGGTGTCCAGCATTGGAGCTTGCTGGTCATTGAGTGGAGCTGGGTCTTAGCATTGAGATGGAGATCTCTGGGAGAGCTTTCGTTGATTGATATTACATGGGGCTTGGAGGTCTCTGGTGTTCCATGTCTTGAACTCAGCTCTCCCACCTCAGAGGCTCAGGCCTGCCGCCCACCTGCACCAGCAAGACCCTGTCAGCCACACGGCTCAGAAGAAAAGGGAGGAAAAAGAAGAAAGAAAGAATAAAATAAAGTTATTAAAATAAAAAATAAAAAATATTAAAATTTAAAAATATAAAAGTAATTAATAAAAAAAGAAGAGAGCAACGAAACCAGTAAACAAATCCACCCCTGATAACAAGCGCTAAAAACTATACTAAAATAAACATAAACATCAGAAACTAGTCAGTTGCATACAGCAAACCCCAAGTCTACAGTTGCTCCCAAAGTCCACCGTCTCAATTTTGGGATGATTTATTGTGTATGCAGGTATTCCACAGATGCAGGGTACATCAAGGTGATTGTGGAGATTTAATCCGCTGCTCCTGAGGCTGCACAGAGAAATTTCCCATTCTCTTCTTTGTTCACACAGCTCCTGGGGTTCAGCTTTGGATCTGGCCCTGCTTCTGTATGGAGGTCACCCTCTGGCGTCTGTTCTTCGCCCAGACAGGAGGGGGTTAAAGAAGCGGCTGATTAAGGGACTCTGGCTCACTCAGGCCTGAGGGAGGGAGTGGTACGCAGTGCGGGGCAAGCCTGCTGCGGCAGAGGCCGGTGTGATGTTGCACCAGCCTGAGGTGTGCCGTGTGTTCTCCCAGGGAAGTTGTCCCTGGATCACGGGACCCTGGCTGTGGCGGGCTGCACAGGCTCCCAGGAGGGGCGGTGTGGATAGTGACCTGTGCTTGCACACAGGCTTCTTGGTGGTGGCAGCAGCAGCCTTAGCGTCCTATGCCCGTCCCTGGGGTCCGCGCTGATCGCCGCGGCTCGCGCCCGTCTCTGGAGCTCGTTTAGGTGGTGCTCTGAATCTCCTCTCCCCGCGCACCCGGAAACAGTGGTGTCTTGCCTCTTCAGCAGCTCCAGACTTTTTCCCGGACTCCCTCCCAGCTAGCCGTGGTGCACTAGCCCCTTCAGGCTGTGTTCACGCTGCCAACCCCAGTCCTCTCCCTGCGATCCAACCGAAGCCCGAGCCTCAGCTCCCAGCCCCGCCCGCCCCGGCGGGTGAGCAGACAAGCCTCTCGGGCTGGTGAGTGCTGCTCGGCGCCGATCCTCCATGCGGGAATCTCTCCGCTTTGCCCTCTGCACCCCTGTGGCTGCGCTCTCCTCCGCGGCTCCGAAGCTTCCCCCCTCCGCCACCCGCAGTCTCCGCCTGCAAAGGGGCTTCCTAGTGTGTGGAAACCTTTCCTCCTTCACGGCTCCCTCCCACTGGTGCAGGTCCCGTCCCTATTCTTTTGTCTCTGTTTTTTCTTTTTTTTTTTGCACTACCCAGGTACATGGGGAGTTTCTTGCCTTTTGGGAGGTCTGAGGTCTTCTGCCAGCGTTCAGTAGGTGTTCTGTAGGCATTGTTCCACATGTAGATGTATTTCTGATGTATTTGTGGGGAGGAAGGTGATCTCAACGTCTCACTCCTCTGCCATCTTGAAGGTCCTCCCATACTTAGCTGTAATACCCCTACTAGGTAAACTAAAGTAAATCTGTGATTAGATTTACCTTTTAAACAGTCATTTCACTTCTTAAACTCAGGGCTTGGGAGAACGCTGTAAACTCTTGAGGATCTTGCACACATACTGCTTTTACAACACACCTCCCTGCTGAGTTTTTAAGTTACCATCCAAGGGTCTGTAACAATCGAAAGAGAATAGGGGTTAAACAGTTTCATCCTTCCCATCAATATACACATTATTGAATGAGACAGAAATCTTTTGAACTCATTCTGGAAAGATACTCAAGTGATTTTTCGTTTGTTCCAGGAAAGTTGAAAAATGCCAATTTCCTTCCTTTTTCGACTGGTGTGAAGAGTGTGGCTCCTTCTCGGGAGGGGAAGGAGCAGCTGACACGTGTGTGTGTGACGTGTGCGTGTGATGTGTATGTGTGACGTGTGTGGGGGGTGAAAAGGGTGTTGTGGTGTAGGCCCTGCAGCTGTGCCCTTCTGAAGCCTGCAGGAGGAAGTCCCTTCAGGGTCTGGCGCGCGCGCCCCTGCAGCCTGTGCTAAGGCCTTGGCTTCCCGCAAAAGATCCCTGTTCTCCTCTCTCACCTGCCTGTGACCGAGAGCTGCCTTGTGAGGCATCCCACTCACATCATGCCTGCCCCACTTAAGCCAGGGATCAGTGAAGTCAACTCACACAGGGAGGGGCTTGTGAGAGAGCAGACCTCAAGCTCTTGCTAGATCAGTACCCACTGCAGCTGTGTGCTTATTGACCCGGAATCCATTGCCGTGAGCGCCGTGCGTCAGCCTAACAGACAGAAGAGCCCCACAGCCCACCTACAGACTGGCTCACTCCTGCGGTTAGCTGTTCTCATCTAATTGCAGCGAATGGCTTGTTTTCTCGGCATTTCCAGACTGGACTCACTCCCAAGAAGCAGCGAGGTGTGGAAGTGAGTCCACACTAGTGGGCTTGGTATTAACGGTGGCTCTCCTATCCCAGTGTCACGTTTGTTAGGCAGGTACCAGGCACCGAATGTGGCACAGAGCTCTGAAATGTCAGTGAACAGGTGAAAGTCTAACGACCTTTTACCAAAGAGCTGACCCTTTCCTAGATAAAGGACCAGTATATCGTCACTCTAGAAGTTATAGTTTTTTTACACCTCTAAACCCTTTCAGCTCTCATGGAGCAGGATTCCAAGGATCCCTTATACCCCGATGGCATCACTCAGGAGGCTGGTAAGGGAAAAGGTCCTCTGGCGGGGGGAATCCTTCTGCCAAAATGCTATCATGTTTGTAATGAGTGTAAAGTATTGTGTAGATGATGGATTCCAACTTCCACTGTGGGAAAAACTGAACTCAATTTAACGTAAGACAGCGCATTTCTGGTAGCACCTGATTTGCATCAAGATGACACACTCAAGGCAAGTCATCACCAGTTGACTGGCTTCCTTGGCTGTGTGGTCCCTGCAGCCTGTCTTGATCGGAAGAGGCAAGATGCCACGTCTCTGGGTAATGTCACGTTGCACACAGAATCATGCCTGCTTCCAGGAAGCCTTCGGGGTCACTGCGGTTACAGGTCCTTAGGCCTCAGGCATGTAAATAAATAGTCCTTTAGTATTTCAGAAGCTCCTCAGTTATGAGTCCCCCCCCCCCCGCACCCTAGTGTAACTGGGCAAGTGACCATGCATCTTGGCTCACAAACTTGTTTTTCTTTTATTTGCTGCAGCCCTGGAAGGGACCCCATTGTTCCTCACTCTCCTCGCCAGCATTGCCCTCTTCTTCCATTATTCTGGGCTTTGCATGAACAGGAGGAAATGATATTTGATTGTCAATAAATCTTTCAGTGAGCAGTGCTACTAAGGGGCAAAGTCTTTTTACCTGAAAGTCTGGTTCCAGGCAATGGAGGCTTTTCAGAGTTGGTGCTTAGGTTGCCATGCTCTCCCCTCTGGCTCAAGAAACAGTCTGCCCGGCAAGAAAGTTAGAAAATAGCCTTCACCGAGGATTAGATTCTGCCTTGCCATCTTTGCAAAGATTAGCATGCAAGAGCATTTCCAGGAGCCTCTGGGAGAATCGTTGGGTGGAGGGTGGAAGCCCGGTCACTGGAGTCCCCACGGAGGAGAGATAAGGAGTCAGAGTGAGAAGCTGCCTGAATGGATGCATTAGGCTGATATTAAAACCATGAGGTGGTTAAGAAATCCATGAATCACACCCTGCGAGGCTCAGGGGCAGAATCGATTTGGAGAATTCGGGAAGTTCCACACATGGTGCAGTAAACCCCGAAGTCATTACGAAGAATTAGTCAAGTCCCCTTGTTCCTCATACGATTATTTTCCCTGATCCTATTTAGTTCTTTCTTCAATTTGCTAAGACACAGGTGTACACTGATCTCAGCAGCCCATGAATATTTGAAAACTAAACTTTCTAGCAAATAAATTTAAAGTCACAAATCACTGCCTTAAATTTATATGGTCTGATCACTTAAGCTCAAGGAAGTCTTTGGGATTGCTTCAACTTAGAGAGATAAAAGAAGTATTTTGGCCTATAATTGTGCCACCCCTAGGGGGCCATTGCTAACTTAATCTGACAATATGCTTCATTCATGTAACATATCTATTGAGCATATACTATGTATCAAGACTCTGCTTGGTGCTGAAAAATATGACGATGCAGACAACAGATGTAGCCCCTGTCCTCATAGAGTTTATAATCTAAAGGGAAGATAAAGATGCATGAGTAGGCAATTTTAATAGATGGTAGAAAATGTCATCCTTTTGGAGGTAAAGACCATTTTCATGATAACTTTTAGTCCGATACTTCTTCTTCCCATACTAGTTTAATCCTGTATGGATACGTTGGAGATGTTTTGTTAACTGTGTGATTGATGACAGAACATAACCATTGATTTTGTCAGTGGCACTTGATAGGGCACAATAATGAGTGCTGGAAATAGAATCCAGAAAAACTTCAATGTATTACAGAAAAGTTTGTCAAGGTGAGGGTGGGGTGAGTGAGGACAGACAGATTTTGCAGACGGCACAGAGGGTATGTGTTGAGGATGCCAGCATCTTTGCTCAGGGGCGCTCACCCCACTTTAGTGATGGCCTTTCAAAAGAGCATTTATTGATCACCTACTACGTGCCATGAACAATTCATGAGGAGACTTTTACATATTTGAGAAATGGTTGTTGATAACAGGATGAAACTAAATAATAACACGCTCAGGATTTTTCTAAAAGGCATCGTCATAAAACTTCAAGATACTAGCATTTTTCCTTATGGGTGTCCTCCTCACTGTAGCCATGGAATTCAATAAGTCTGTACGAAGCACCTACTACATGCGAAACACATGCACGCTGGAGTCTTACAAAATTCTAGGGGAGAACTGTGTATACATTTAATTTTATACAAAGAAAAACTAAAACATGTTATTAAAATGCTACAATTATGATTCCACTGGGATACAAACGAGTCAGGAAACAACACTAAATAAAGGAACAATGAAAGGCTTCATGAAGGAGCTGGCATTTGAACCTCACCTTAAAAAGACGTATCTGTCTCAGCAGGTAGTGAAGTGAATTCCCCACGGGAATCAGCCTGAGCCAAGCCACAGACACAGGTGAGCTGTGGAGTGTGGGGTTGTTACGAGTGAGTCAGTGGAAGAAGATTCCGCAAGAAAATGCAGTGGGATGTGTAGCTGGCAAGCTAAGGTGGGGACAGGTCATCGGTACAGATTTTGAATTTCATTCCATAGCAGGGAATATGTAATCACTGAAGGATCTTGAGAGGGGACCTTTTGTGTTTTCTGAACCTACCTGAGGAGGGAAAATGAAGGCTGGATTAATGTGGAGGAGTCAGAAGGTTCTAACTCATTATAATCTCATCATTCTGGGAAGATGTGGCCGGAAGTAAATCCAGGGTGGTCACTATTGATAACAGTGGACGTGAGCTTCCACTGGCGGAAGGTGTTAGGTGTGGATGGACCAAGAGAGCTGGATGAAGGTGTATTAGCTCCTCTCCTCACTGAGCTGGGCAACCTACCTCCTCAAGGAGCAAACAGAAGTAGACATTTATACCTGGGACAGATCTTGTTTCTGAATCTAGTAGTTTAAAAGTACTCATGAAATCTTCCTCTTTTCCTAGAACAATAACTTTCATTATTCTGGGTGTTGTTTTATTTTTCTTTCTTTCTTTTTTTTTGTTATGGGCCATATAAGACATTGATTATTGTTGTTATATGATAATTCTTAAAATTACATTTTCTTTGAACCATAAATCAATAGATTATCTTACCTCAAGGCACTTCTTCTATTTAAAGAACCAGATCGATTTTTTACAGGATATGCCAACAATAAATCTTTGGCTCTCATTTCTTCCTCCTGAAGACTTTGGATCAGGATTATTATTATCATTATTTATTATTTATTGAGTGCTGTCAGTGAGCGCAGCAGTATACAAATATAAATGGATAAACATCATCATTAAGTCTGTTTCCAAAAGGAGCAGGTGTTTATCATGAAAGAAAGTATTTGAATTACCAAAATAATTCCCATTAGTGGTTTTCATTTCCTGGAAAATATGGTCTTTGTGGTCATTCAACTCCTGTGGCATTTCTAGTAGAATAAATGGAAGCAATCTCTCTTTTCTGGCTTGTTTCCAAGTTGGGAATTACCTCCTGCTTTTTGAAAGTTATCTTTGATTTAATTGGGTCAGTTTGGCTTGATACCTTCTAAGATTTTCTCTTCATTAGTGACTTAAACAAAGCCCAGATCACTTCTTCAAGACAGAACATTTCACTTAACTCTTGGCTTTCTCCTCTTGGCCAGCTAACAAGGAACCCAGCCCATTCAGGAGCTGCCTTTTTTTATTCCATTTACAATGGTGAGGAGAGGAAGGAGTCCAGCCTGGAAAAAACAGATTCAGAATTCTTGGTTCCACCTACTGGAAGTTGGAAAGAGACAGGTTCTATCATGTGCCTCCTAGAGGATGCTGAAGTAGGCCCTTTATCTTGCCAACTCCTCAAGGACCACCATCAGCAAGAACATTTTCCTCCGTTCTTTTGGGTCAGGTTAAGCAGTAGCTATGTATCCAGAGAGTTATGTTCCCTCAGATTTTCTTATGTTCTGTATTAACAGTAAAGAAATAAGGACAAAAGACTGCAATTTATCTCCAACTTTTATTTTAGTTATTTGTTTAAAATTCTTTCCAAATGTCATTTTATCAAGAGCTATGAAGGAAAAAAATAAAAAGCAGAATCAAATGATCTGTTGATTTGAGGTCACCCAACAGTTAGAATAGCCACAACTAATATTTGTTTTGAGTTTTGCACTTTGAAAGGAACTTTGTCTATCATCTGCAATGAGATTCACAACAACCCTGGGAGGGAGGGGAACAGCATGTTATCCTTAGCATCTCAGATCTATACAAGAGGAAGCAGACTCAGGTTAAATAACTTGCCTGCAATTAAACAACGAATATGTTGCATAAACTGAAGACTTGTCCCTTTTTAATATTTATAATTGAACATAACCAAGAAAGGACCACAGAGCAGGCAACAGGGAGCAGAAACAAAAGAAATGCAAGGAATGAGTTAATCTTCAGAGAGTTCGTGCTAAAGGCAAGGGCAATGGAATTGCTGCCTGAATGACTTTAAACATCCTTCTAGATCTGTGAGTAAGCAGTTGGTCTGATAATCACAAACCACTCAGATCTGTTTATCTTCCCAGAACTAGATAAAAACCATCTCATGTATATATTATGACCTGCCTTGGGAAATGGACCCATTTGCAGATAGGGTTATCAATCTGCAAATGAGCTTCCCTCTCTGTCCAAATTTGGAAAAGGATCAGGGCCATCAAGACATTAGGGTTATTGGCTTTGGCTTCAGATGATTGACAACTCTTTGACCAAGAAGGAATTAAGTCTTTCCCTTCATCTTCTTTTCTAAATAAACAAAGCCAAGCACTTAAAACCCAATGCTCCACAAAGTCCTTATGTGCGTTGTATTCCTTCAACCAACATTCAATGAGCACTTGCTACAGGCAGTGATGTTTATTGCTCTTTTTTACTGTACCTATCTCAAATGGATATGACTTCAAATTTGCCTCAGGACTAATTAGTGGACAATTCAGATGGTTCTGTATAGTTCTACGATTTTCTATTCTTTGGATTAGTGGAGTTAAACAAATGGACCATTCACCCAAAGCCTTGCCCATTTACTAATATGACCAATGACCATGCAGAGGATTCAATGTGCGATATACATATGGGCCAGTAGGAATCTGTGAGATTGTAGGAGATGAGAAAAGTTATAAATAGATGCTTTCATCTTCTTGTAGAAAGTAGAATTTATTTTGTTCTAATGATTTTTAATGTTGTGAAATATACATTTAACTTTCTAAATTGCCATCTAAAATCATTAGCAAGAAAGCTCAGGGAAAGAATTCTTATAACTCTTAATGTCAAGACACATAACCCAATTTTTAAATGACCAAAGAATCTGAATAGACATTTCTCCAAAGAAGATATACAAATAAATGGTCAATAAGCACAGGAAAAGATGCCCAACATTACTGATCATTAAGGAAATGCAAACCAAAACCATAATGAGATATACTTCATACCCACTAGGATGGCTATAACAAAAAAGAGAGATAATGACCACTGTTGGCGAGGAAGTAGGGAAATTGGAATCCTCATATAAATGAGAAAGTAAAATGGTGCAACTGCTTTCCAAAAAAAAATCTGGCAGTTCCTCAAAAATGTAAACAGTTATCATATGACCCAGCAATTCCACTCCTTTGCATATTCTCAAGAGAAATAAAAACATATGTCCACACAAAAACCTATACAACCATGTTTACAGCAGCATTATCCCTCATAGCTAAAATGTGTAAACTACCCAAATGTACACCTGATGAATGGATACATATATAAATGGATGAATGGATAAATAAAATGTGGTGAATCCACCCAATGGAATGGTATTCAGAAACAAAAAGAAGTGAAGTGCTGATACACACTGCAACACGGATGGACCTTGAAAACATGATGCTGAAAGAAAGAAGCCAGTTATAAAAGATGACATATTGTATGATCTCATTTATACGAAATGTCCAGAATAGGCATACCTATAGAGAAAGAAAGTGGATTAGTTGATTATATAGGGCTGGGGGAAGGGAGTTTGTGGAGACTGGAGGGTGACTGCTAAAGGGTACAGGATTTCTTTTGGATGGGGGTGATTAAAATGCTCTAAAACGGATTGGGATGATGATTGGACAACTCTGTGAATATACTAAAATCCACTGACTCACACACTTGAAATGGATGAATATGTTATGTGAATTACATCTCAGCAAAGTTGTTACGAAAATAATTAAAGAGGAAAGCATCAGGAGTTAAGGGCAGTGGTCATTCCAAGCATCACCAGAATATTTGTGATGCACGTTGATTCCCTTCTTCCTTCCTCCTCTTTCCTGCCTTAGAACGGCTCTGGAAAAGGCAGCAGTTATGTCTGCACGTGCCGCCTGGCAGGACGGAACCAAGCTCCTGTACAGTTTCCCCATCTCTTGTGTCCGTGGGGAAATTTTAGATGGCGGGGCCTGATGATAGCTTACAGCCAATTCCCAGCTGGTCACAACATGTTTGGACTCTGGCTTTCGGGATCGGAATTCATCAGGAACTTTTGTGTTTGCTGCTGTCTGTAGGATTATATCTTTATTGATCTTGCCTGTCTGTGAGCAGTGGGAACTATGTGGAAATGATGAAGCCCTTTGGAAAGAAAATTCAGAATCTGGTGAAAACATAACCAGGTCCCACTAGGGAAGGGTGAAGCATGTGTGCAGAGTCTGTTCAGTACAAGACAGCAACCCCCCTGCTTGTTTCTGCTGTTCAATTAGAAGAATGTTCAACTGCCCTCACTGCAAGCAGCCCCCAGGGACAGATGTGAAGAAATGATGGCTTTTTCCCAATTACTTAGAAAACTGGTTCATTCGGGAATCAGCCATGAGTTGATTGTAGCCCTACCTGGTGAATATCCTCTCATTTATATTAAGAAGTTGGTAGTGTATTATATAAAAACCCGGTAAAAAGATATAATGGGTGGGGGAGGCAGAGGGGACATGGAATTGTGAAACCCAGCACAGCCTCGGGGGGACCAGATACCTGAGATGCTGGGATATTCTGAAGGACTCTTGTTTATAAGAAAGAAAAGAAAAAAGAGAAGGGGACCACAGGACTTTTCACTTGTCCGGTATTTGTAACAACAGATACCGTATTTATTAATCAGGTGAGATTTAGCTAGTATTATGTATACAGTACTTTCTAATTAAGAGTCCACTTAATTAGAAACATTAGGTAAGTGTTAAAATACAAGAGAAGAATATCGAGAGGGTCATTAGGTGCCAGAGGTCGCCAGTACATATGTAGCCTAGAGCTTTCTTCCTTGATCTTCAGTTTTCTCATCTATTAAAACATGAGGATTTAGGCCAGATAATCTTTGAGGTCAGTTACACACCTAATATTCAGAAGTTATGTAAGTCTATGGAAAACCATAGTATTTTTTATTTCTTTATTCGGGTCTTGATCCATTCATTTATTTAGCGATACATAATGAACACTTCCTACATGTTGGTCACAGAGCCAGGACCTGGGGTCACAGAAGTAAAAATGATAGATAAAGTCCCTGCCCTCATGGAGTAGACACTAGTGAATAAGTAAGCAGACAAATACACAAACTGTTTATAGAGCCTGATTATCGCATCAAAGGGGATAAACAGGGTGATGTTACAGAGTGGAATTGAGGTGTAGTTAGGGCTCTACTTTAGGACAGGTTAGTAAGGGGAGGCTTCTCCGGACAGGTGACGTCTGAGTCAACACTGAAGAAAGAACAAGCCTGTTGTTCAGAGCTTTGAGGGATGCAAAGGGCAGGAGGGAAGCAAGTTCACAGGCCCCAGGGTGGAAGAGAACTTCAAGGAGCAGGAAGAAGACGTGTGACATGGGCCTGGTAACCGCGTCAGAGGGATGGGAGGAGGTGGGGGGTACAGGCAGTAGTGACTCTTGGGTACCATGGTAGGCAGGTGGACCTTTATTCCAGGAGAGTGATGTGAACTGACTTACAGTGAAGACGGATTCCCCAGGCTATTTCGTGGATGATGAATTTGGAAGGTGAAACTGGGGCAGAGAGACCAGCCAGGAGGCCGTGGCATCAGTCAGGGTGACAGAGGGTGGTGGCTTGGGCAATGACGGTGACAGCAGAGTTGGGAGGAGGCAGATTGAAAACATGTTGATAGGAGAACAAATGGGATATGGTGGTGTGTGGCAGGTCAGGGGTGGGGGAGAGAAGGAAACAAGGATAAGCCCTTGACCTGGGCGACGGGGTAGATGGAAGAGACCCGGGAGAAGCCTGTTATTTGAAGGGTGGGGAATGTGGGGACCAGAGGCCAAGAGCTTATTTTGGATGTACTGAGTTTGTGCTGGGACAGCACTAGAATTACAAGCGTGGTATCACATGGGTAGTTGTATATGCAAGTCCACTGTTAAAATGGCTTTCTACTAATGCCAGAGTACAGAATCAGGCCTGAGTAAGGAGTGGGAGATGGATAGGTAACGACTGCAGGGTAGGTACGCTAAGTCACATCTAGGTGCCACAAACAACCTCACTAGTGTGGGTAATTTAGAGACTTTCCCTCTATGGTTTTCGAGAAGATCAAGTACCTACAGTTAAAAATAGAAAGTAAAAGAGAAGATTCTCATTACTTCCCAATTATTACATTTTTCCCCAAACTCTGGATGCTCAATATTCCATATTTTTAAAATGTGTTCTTAGAAGCACATTGTACAACAGTACAGTTTTTTTCTGTCCCCTGCATTGGTAACGTTTTCCTCTTACCTTTCACATAAGACAAATCTTAAATGATTTTTCAAATTCAATCTTCTGTTTTCTATGGAAGAAGAAATGAAGATTTCTTTCCCTTATTTGTTTTTTCCTTTTCGAGTGAACCTGGTGGCAATAAGGATAACTATGGACTTGAAAACAGGAAGGCAGACTTGAACACCTTTTCCAATGTTCCTTAGAGTAAATGGTGAAATCATTTTCTCCTGACCAGTGACTTTCAGGAAAGAATCAGTGGTAAAGACAGACATGAAGAGAGGCTTGCTCAAAGATGTGGTCCAAACGTTGGCTCCTGGAGGTGGGTGAGGCTCGTGTAACCCTTGTCGTGTGTGGCAGCACCCAGAAAGGAACTCAGTAAGTTCCTAATGGAAACGGTGGTGCCAGTTTCTGGGGAGCTAACTTCACTCTTTGCCACGTAGTTAATCCTAACCAGAAATAAACCTTCTGTTTTTTTGTTTTAACATCTTTATTGGAGTATAATTGCTTTACAATGGTGTGTTAGTTTCTGCTTTATAACAAAGTGAATCAGTTATACATATACCCCCATATCTCTTCCCTCCTGCGTCTCCCTCCCACCCTCCCTATCCCACCCCTCTAGGTGGTCACAAAGCACCGAGCTGAGCTCCCTGTGCTATGCAGCTGCTTCCCACTTGCTATCTATTTTACATTTGGTAGTGTATATATGTCCATGCCACTCTTTCACTTTGTCCCAGCTTACCCTTCCCCCTCCCCATATCCTCAAGTCCATTCTCTAGTAGGTCTGCGTCTTTATTCCCATCTTGCCCCTAGGTTCTTTATGACCTTTTTTTTTTTTCCCTTAGATTCCATATATATGTGTTAACATACTGTATTTGTTTTTCTCTTTCTGACTTACTTCACCCTGTATGACAGACTCTAACTCCATCCACCTCATTACAAATAACCTCCATTTCATTTCTTCTTATGGCTGAGTAATATTCCATTGTATATATGTGCCACATCTTCTTTATCCATTCATCCGATGATGGACACTTAGGTTGCTTCCATGTCCTGGCTATTGTAAATAGAGCTGCAATGAACATTTTGGTACATGACTCTTTTTGAACTATGGTTTTCTCTGGGTATATGCCCAGTAGTGGGATTGCTGGGTCGTATGGTAGTTCTCTTTTCAGTTTTTTAAGGAACCTCCATACTGTTCTCCATAGTGACTGTATCAATTTACATTCCCACCTATTCCCACCTATAGTGCAAGAGGGTTCCCTTTTCTCCACACCCTCTCCAGCATTTATTGTTTGTAGATTTTTTGATGATGGCCATTCTGACTTGTGTGAGGAGATACCCCATTGTAGTTTTGATTTGCATTTCTCTCATGATTAGTGATGTTGAGCATTCTTTCATGTGTTTGGTGGCAATCTGTATATCTTCTTTGCAGAAATTTCTATTTAGGTCTTCTGCCCATTTTTGGATTGGGTTGTTTGTTTTTTTGATATTGCGCTGCACGAGCTGCTTGTAAATTTTGGAGATTAATCCTTTGTCAGTTGCTTCATTTGCAAATATTTTCTCCCATTCTGAGGGTTGTCTTTTCGTCTTGTTTATGGTTTCCTCTGCTGTGCAAAAACTTTTAAGTTTCATTAGGTCCCATTTGTTTATTTTTGTTTTTATTTCCATTTCTCTAGGAGGTGGGTCAAAAAGGATCTTGCTGTGATTTATGGCATAGAGTGTTCTGCCTATGTTTTCCTCTAAGAGTTTAATAGTGTCTGGCCTTACATTTAGGTCTTTAATCCATTTTGAGTTTATTTTTGTGTATGGTGTTAGGGAGCATTCTAATTTCATTCTTTTACATGTAGCTGTCCAGTTTAAAACCTTCTGTTTGTTGACTGGTGTCCTTTCCTCTTGAGAACAAAGGGGTAGTAAGATTTAGAGGTTGGAAGCTAGGTAAGGTATTCTTGAACCTTCAGCTGGGACAGACATTTTGAAAACCTGTTTTCTCTCGTCACCAGAGCTGACTTAGATTCTGCAGCATCGTGCACCAGGAGTAAAACGTCTCAGAACTGTGTCCTGACTCCATCGCTTGTCAGCTGTGTGGTCTGAGACAGTTCATTTCATCCTTTTTATCCCCAGTTTCTTCTTTGTAAGTTGGGAAAGATATAAAAACCCATGACAGTTCCATCTGTGCAACTTACTTCACAGGGACATTACAAAAATCATGTGAAATACAGGATAGTATAGCCCTTGGAAGTTGTTGTACACAATATATGCATAATAGTGTACCTAACACTGGGGAAGGAGATGACCTTTCAAACTTTCTATACACCAGCAGACCACACTGGACAGTTGATAGTTCACTTCCTGAGAGAGTGTGAAGTCCCAATTTCTCTTAACTCCGGTGTTCCTGGCACCTGCCCACGCCCCTCTCTTGCTGAAGCAGAAAGGGAGTGTGGTTTGGGGGAGAAGCTGAGTATCTGAGTAGGGGAAACAGTCAGATCAGGCCAACATAAGTGACTGCGGGTGTATCTAATTTGGGCAGACAGCTGGCTGGGACAGCATTTCATGGCCAGAACTCTCAATAGAAAGTGCCAGGGCGGAAACCAACACACAGCAGAGCTCTTTCTGAAACTTGGCTGTGGTCCATCCGGGAACTTCTTCTGGAATTCCTGCTAGACATCCAAGTAGAGGCAACCTTGGAGAGACAGACACCTGAGTGGGAAGATGAGGGACGGGGATTTTAGGGGAGAACGTGAGCAGCAGTGTGTAAACGCGGCGTTGGGTACAGGTCAGAGGGCAGGCTCAGCCACCACGCCCGCCTGCACCGTCACCTGCCCGCACAGTTACCGCAGACACTTCCTCACCGGCTCCCTGCTCCTAACCTGGTTCCTACAGTCTGTTCTCAAAACGGAGCCCTTTACAGGAGGAATCAGGTCCCGTCGCTCCTCTGCTGGCGATGCTGCTACGCTCCCTGTTCTACTCAGAGTTAACGCCCAGGTCTTACCGGGCTCTGCATCACCTGAAATCTGAATCGCCACGCACGCACCCCCCTGGCGTGCACGCACCCCCCGCCACGCACGCACCGCCCGCCACACATGCACCCCCCCCCCACCGCCATGCACGCACCTCCTCGCGCCCCCCACACGCACTCCACCACCACTGTCACCACCACCGTGGCCGTCACCAAGTCCTCTTTGACTCCCTTCCCTGTTCCCCCCTCTTCACTGTTCCAGCCACACCAACTGCCTTGCTCTTCTCTGGCCTCAGGGCATTTTCTGTGACCGTCCTGGAATATTTTTTCTTAGATACTTGCAGGGTAGCGCCCTCACCTGCCTCAGAACCTTGCCTAATTGTCACCTTCTCGAAAAAGCCAATCCTGACAACCATGTTTAAAATCGCAGCCTTCCTTCCACCCCTGGTCCCTGATATATTCCTCTATGTGAAAATTTTCTACAGCACTGAACACCGTCTAAGAAGCTGTATAATTGACTGTTTGTTGTGTTATTGATTATTGCTCGCCTGCACCTTTTAGCATAGACTGTATGAGAACGAGGACCCTTGTCCGGGTTGTTCAGGGATGTGCCCCGAGCCTCGAGGACACCTAGGCACTGTAGACACACAGGTATTTGTTGGATGACGGGGAGCAGAATAACTGGCATAGAGGCGAGGGTGGCGAGGAGGCACGCGGATGACAAGGCCCTTCTCCTTTACGCTCCTCCTGTCCTGCTCTCCATTTCCCTGTTTCTTCTCCCTGCATTTTTCCTACTCGCCCTCCCTGTCCTGCATCCTACTTTCCGCATCTGATGTGAGCACCACTTCAGCTGAGGCAGGCAGTGAGCCTCAACTTCAGTAACTTCACTGTTGGGTCACGCAAGTGATGTTTATAAAGGAATAAGCCTCCCAAACTGGTGCAAGCAAACCAGCTCTGTGCCGTTAAAGAGCGACCCTCTGGGAGGCCGGGTGCTTCCTCCTCACTGTGTGTCGCTTTCAGAAAACTCCTCTTGGAATTACATGCACAGCCCTCAGCCCATTCTTTGCATGTGGTCTGCGGTGACAAAGCCGATTTCCCTCGAGAGTGGCACCACTTTTGCGAATCAAATAAATGCCACGGAAATTCAAGTCTGACGAATGAGCTAAATGATCAACCTGCATGTTATCTGTTTGGATCAGAACCAAAAGCGCTACGAAGGCTCGAGGCTAGATTTCTGGCTTTAAAAATAAAGTGGCGATACTCAAAGATACACTATAAATACCCAGAACCGTGGTTATGTCATCCTGGCAGTAAGTACAAATGCTCTCAAAGTGACTGCTTTGAAAAACAGTACTCATGTTTGTCTTCTGAGAATTTTATTTAAAAATCATTATTCTATCATCGCACCTCACGCTTTTTATAGGATTCATAAGCTGTCTGTATTTAAGTCACTACGTCTGTAGAATGGGAGTTAAGACTGGCTTCTCTCCTCGTTATTCTGGAGGATGGGAGGACGAGGAAGGGAAGGAAGGTGTAAACCGATCAGAGTTCCACCAAGGAAAGGCATCATATCAGCCATGAACCAGAGTGTTAATCCTGAAATAAAATAGTCGTGGGGGGGCAGAGAACCACAAGACACTATTTGTCTTGCTTTTTGTTCCCCTGTCCATCCTCTGCCTCCCCCTTTCTCACCGAGTTTTCTTAGATTTAACCTTCAGGGTTATTCTCTAGGCACCGTCATTCTCTAATTCCTCCCAACTGCCCATCTCCACCGTGCAACCATTCCCTCCTTCCTCTGGGACCCGTTGTGGACGCGTCTGCCTTTCCTGCCATTGGCTGAAGCCTGCAGTGTCTCTCAGGGAGGCCCTGCCTGCACAGTGAAATAAAGTCAGAAACCTGGATTAATTTGAGTGTCTTTTCTTCACATTTAAGACTGCTATTATGGTGTTGATGGCTGGTAATAAAAGACCTTTTAGTGTGGGAAATCAAATCATTTTATACAAACATAAATGGGTCCAGACCATGATTATCTCAATGTTATTGCACAAAGAACTCTGATTATGGGTGTCAGTTCTTGCCTTTCATAAGATATCGTAGGGCTAATCTAGCGATTGCCGGACTGACACTTACTCTTTGTAAGGTATGCAGTTTATCATTAATATGCTGCATTTCTTACATTTGGCTTCTCGGTACCCAAGACTTTTTGAGTATGAGGTTTGAAAGCTCTGCAGTATTGGCTTTGTAGATGTTTCCAGAAATTTTCTGCAATGAAACATGATAGAGTCAAAATTGGTCATCAAACAGAATTGCCATATGCGAAGTCTGCTTATCCCTCACTCTGGCTCTCGAGAGAAGTGAAGGAATCCACATTCATGAAGGAAATGTTTAGGCTGAGATGGAAATGTGCTGTAGGAAACAATCTCTGCTTCTCAGTAGGAAATAATTCACCTGCTTAGGTAAAGATGCCCATTTATCCTGGAAAATGTCATTGCTCTATCTATATTAAATAACATATGATTAAAAACATGTTTGTGAAGATTTAATAACCTTGCAATCAGTGTCTTCTGTGAGTAGCTGCCTACTTGGTAACAAAGATCTACTGCCCTACTGAACTGAAGTGGAGTCCCCTGTCTTAATTACTTTAACTAGGTAGTTAATTTAATGGACTGGCTTTTGTAGATCTGCCGATGGCGATCTTTGTGTGTGCACAGCAGGACACACTTCTGTCTGAGGGGCAGGTACCTGCCCTGCCCAGTTTTGCCTTTGCTCACCTGCTCCCCTCCTCAGGGGAAGCCTGCTGTCCTTCCCCCTCCCTTCCAGACTGCATCGCATTCACAACTCCTCATCCTTCAAGGCAGAGAGCCGAAAGGCCACGTCCTCCGGGAAGCCTCGTCTGACCTCCTTGAGAAGTCAGACCCTCCTCTGAATGTGCTCATCCCATTTTCTTGTCCTCTGTTACAGCAGTCGTCCCGTCTTCCCGGTTTGCATCACATTCATCATTGTATCTCCCCAAACATCTCTCTAGTGTTGTCTTATTACAAAAAGGGCACTCAGTAAAGGTTGAATGAGTGAGTCAACAGACTAATGAATGAGTCTCCGACCACAGTCTCTGGTTGCTCTTGACGTAAAGCATCTGTCTTATTAACCTTTCCTTCTGCTCCAGGATTAGGGTCAATAGCTGAGACCCTACTTCCTCCCCTTATTTCTTCAATCTCAGCTCACCTCTGCTGAGCTAGACAACCAGACTGAATTTTATCAAACGCAGCAGTGGTTTGTGCTGCATAATAAGTGGGCCCTGGTGACAGTCAGTTAATCATTTTGCAATGTGTGTAGAAGTGGGCTTGAGCGTAATTGAAAACCAAGCCATTTGCTCAGAGGGTGGATGTGCAGGAAGTGCTTTGCAGCCCTTTGGAATCTTTAAGGGTTGATTTTCTCTTCAGGGCACAGGTTTCTCTGAGGTCCCATATGCTGAGGAGTTCGTTTTGGCACTAACTATACACTGCCTTTCACTTCTATTTACGTGTTTTGAATACTTGTCTAGTATCTCCAAATACATTATAAGCACTTTGAAGGCAAAAAACTCAAGCCATATGACTCTTTGTATCCCTTAAAATAATATGACCATGGTCTCATATATGATATAGTCTCAAAAAATTAAGGTGGGATTTTGCCAGGATAATAGATCTTTAATAAATGAGTAGAAGAGTGAGGTTGTGATTTTTTTAATGGAGATGATACTTATCTCACAGTAGTTGGAAGAAAATATTTTGCAGTCATGAGACTGTAATTCAGTAATACTAGCAGAGTCTTATTTCTCAGCTCAGAATGTTGCCATCAACCAGAATGGTTTTTTCTTTAGGAAATTCTACAGGTTTCCAGACTCTCCCATGTGGAGTAAAGGTTTTCCTGGATGGTGAGATGTGCCTTTGCAGGATGAGATTGGATTCAGGACACAGTTTGAGATTATTAGGAGTTTTCCCTCTGTCTGCTTTATCCAGCAGAAACCGTACAGCAAGTGGATACTTCCTGTTGACTTTTGGCAGAGTTCAGAAAGATTTAGCTCAAAACAGATTTTATTTCTTAGCGTTTCATGTCTACCTAGTAGTCCCATGAGATCGGGACTCCTGAGGTTTTCTTTTCTGTAGATACCTATGATCAGAGATATAGACCCACAGTAAGTTATAACAAGACTTTATTTTGAGCTAAAAAGGATGCCATATGGCCTCTTTACCAGCCCTCCTCATCGGGTGGGGTGGACAAAACTAGCAACTTTTCAATTTCCTGGACGCACTCGGGTCCTCACCTTGGCAGTTTGTGGGCGAGGCCAGCTAATTGAGTTGAGGGTATACTCCCCCACGGCCCTCTAGGAAGAAGGGGTTGCTTTCTGCTTCAGGACAGCAGGGGTCTCGGTATCCCCCGTGCACGTTCTTCTGCTTCAGTTCCACCAACTTCCTTGACACTTGCAATGGGAACCCTTATTAGCCACCTGTTTGTACACCCACTTAATCAGCAACTTGGTTTTTTATTTTGTTTGCTTTTCTTGGAGGTGATGCCCTTTGGCATCTTGGCTCTGGCTTCCTCACTTTCTGACATGTGGCTTTGCCACTCTTGGCCTTCCTGGGAAATTCCTAGTACCTGGCACCTCTTGCTGGAGGTTAACATACCTCCTCCGAGCATTCAGTTGGCTGCCTTCTTTAGCAAAAGGATTGTCTCTTCCCTTCTTCCTGCTTGGTCATCCTTGGAGGGCATGACTGTCAGTCAGCTGGCAGCTGTGCCAGCCTCGGGTTGGTATTAATAAGACAGAATAAGAGATCTGTTCAGCTTAGATAACCACACAAATTGCATTGCTGTATTTTTTCTTTACATTTTAGAAAGGTTAAGGTGTTTTTCTATCACCAAAATAATAAGACATCAAGGGAACGGCTCTTTAGGGTGGGTTTCAGGTATAGGAGATTAGCCATCTCTCAGAAGATTGGCATCTTGCAAAGGAAGCCTTCTTTTCTTTCCTGCTCCGTGGATTTTCCTTTGTGAGTCACTGAAGATGTACCATTGGCTGAGAGCAGTACAATCATTTAGCGTTAGGCGTGGCTTCACATTTTGTCTTGAAAGCCTCAAGGTGTTAAACAACTAAAGGGAAGGTACAGAAGAGCAGAAACAGCACTTTTCAAAGAGAGTGTGTTTCGGAGCTTCTCTGTTGGGAAAACCTGTTTCTTGGTTGCGGGCCTCTTGAAGGTGGATCGCAGGAGAGGCCACGCCGTGGAGGAGGAGGCTGTGAGAGAGCTTAGCCAGCCGTGAAGGGAGCCTGGGCCTCAGGGCTGCCCTCCGGTTGCCGTGCCGAGGGATCACTGTCACGCTCTGCCTTTTGAAGATGGGGCTTTGAGGAAGTGGCCAGTGAAGAGAGTGTGAAATATGTCTAATTTATGTAAATCCCTGCCAGCCACGGGAGCACACGGGTTAATAATTTGTCTGATGGCAGCTTTTCGCCAGTTTCATCTTTTCTCCAGACTGGGGACTGAAGGCACCTTGGCCGACTCCAAGGGGGATATGTGTGCAGCGTCGGTAGCTGATTCCAAACCGGAAGAGAGTGATTTCTGATGAGGAAGCACCACCTGGAGTTTAGTTTTGACTCATGATTTAGGACCCCAATGAGCATTGCTGCTCCTGAACAATGGTGTAAGTGATGTGGTTTTCTCTCCCATATCATTTTCTTATTACACTTCTTACGAAGTTAATTATAGATTCACATGCAGTTGTAAGAAATAATGCAGAGACATGCTACGTACCCTCTACCCAGTTTCCTCCATGGTAACACCTCGTAAAGCTGTAGTGCAATATCACAGCCAAGAAATTGACGACATGCAATCCACCGATCTCATCCAGATTCCCCCCGTTTCACGTGTACACAGCTGTGGGTGCGTGTTTAGTTTTATGCGGTTGGATCACATGGGTGGGTTCCTATATCCACCACCACAGTCAAGATTCTGAGCTGTTCTGACAGCATCAGCACCTTCCCATTGCCCTTTCATAACCATGCCCAGCGCCCTCCTGCCCCCACCCTTCATCCCTAACCCCTGTCAAACACTATAATGTGTTCTTCACGTCTGTAATTTTGTCATCTTGAGAACATGACATAAACAGAATCATACCGTATGTAACCTTTTGAGGTGGACTTTTTTTTTCACAGCATAATGTTTTGAGATTCATCCAGGTTGTAGCTTGTCAATAATTCATCCCCTCCTAATGCTGAGTGGTGTTCCAGCATGTGGATGTATCACAGTCTGGTTAACCGTCCACCTACTGAGAGACATCTGTGTTGTTTCCTGTTATTGGCTATTACAAATAAAGCTGCTCTAGATATTTGTGTACAGGTGGTGTGGACAGAATAACCTCTGGGAAGGAAAGGTTTTTAAGTCCTACCTTCCCTCACACATTTTTGCTTCTCTGAACACTACTTGTCTCCACAATCACAGCTCAACAAATGCAGCACACAACTTCCGAGATTACTTATGATGCATTAACAGAAAGGAGTTGTCAGGACTTTCCTGGAGCAACGAGGGTGAGCAAGGTCATGCCTACATCATAAGAAGGAAAGGAGGGAAGGAAATGCATTCCCCCCCCCCAACCCCAGCCATTCCTCCTATCAGATGCAGCCTGAGCTCCGTCGTCTTTGGGAGACCCTGCCCCTCCTCTCAGGGGTCTTCTCCCTTCCCGTTCTTTGGGTTAAACGCGCCCACCTGCAGAGAGCGGAGGGGATGTGGTCCTCGTGTCCTTGCAATGACATTGCTCCTCTTGTGGGTGGTTTACATGCAGCCCATACTTATTTGTTCTGATTTTAGTGGGGTTGACACTGAGCAGGGACGTGGGGCGGTGGAAGGGAGGGAGGTTCTGGGATGAAGCAAGAGCAGTTCATTGATGGCATTTGTCGTCAGCTTCCGAGGGGACGTGCTCACCTCCACACGACAGGAGCTGCCTGTTTCTCCCTCCCACCAGCAGCCACGAGGGTAGCCCAGGGACTGGCAGGTGTGAGGACCCACCGGGCAGGGGGCACAGAACCCTGGCCCTGGCTCCCTGACTCACACGGCCCTTCTCATTCAGGACGAGGCCAGGAGGGGTGACGGCCTGAGGGTCGTGCCGGTGCGATGCTCGGATAGGCCTGGGGACACCTGGCTCATCACTGCTGTCCTGGTCCCCTGCCCTCGTGTTCTTGCTGCCTTTCCCAAGCAGGGACACAGGTCATGGTCTGTCCTCCAGTCACCATCTGTGGGCTTCCAGTGGCCCACAACTGTTCTACTGTCCAAGGCCCTCCATCTCCCGCACCTTCCACCCTTCGCTCCCCCCGGCAGGCACCTGCAACCCTGCTGCCAAACTCCCCGCAGCTGCCGGCATGTCTTGTTCTTTCTCTGCCTGCAACGCGCCTTTCTCTGCTCTTCCTGGCAAATCTCTAGGTCATCTTCAAGGCACAGTTTCAGCCTCCTGTTCCGTGACTTGCCCGGGCGGGTCAGACCTTGTGGCCCACACACTGCTTGTGGCCCATATCCATGGTCACCGTCCCTCTGTGGGTCTCAGTCCCCAAGGATGCTCAGCTCTCTGACAGTAGAACCATGCCCCCTTTGACCTGCTGGTGTCCAGTGTCTCTTCACCACCTAATACCTGTCACAGCTACTGCTGCATGAAGAGTGGGGATGGAAGAGAACGTTTGCTGGTCTGCCTGGTGGGTCTCCCTGGACTGGGGAGACCCGGTCTTCGCTCACTGTTTCCTTCCTCTGAACAGCAGCAGGGAGCCCTCTTCCCTGCAGGTCCATGTGGACATCTGCACGGAGAAGAGGCTTTGTCCCACCCATGGGGCTCAGTTCAGTGGTACCTGCCAACCCCCTGAAATGCCAGCCAAGCCTGGAGTGTCTGTTGTCACGATTATTATTAGTACAGTGACTTCACTTCTCAGGAAGCCCTCACGGAGGGTTACTCTGCCTTATCCTATTTGTGAGTTAGTCATCTTATTTATGTATCTTAACCTCACATTTCTATCTTTCAGGTGTCTATGTATTTCTCAAACACATCACCAAGCCAGTGCCCCAGGGACAAAGATTAGACATTTCCTCCAGAGTTTCTGTTTATGTGAGGGGTGGGGGACTCGAGCCTAATCACCCTCAGGACAGTAAATGAAATGGGTGTGGCCCAGAGCAAAAGAGGTAGGAATAGATCGACAGCCATTTAGAAAAACACCTTTTGTCGCTCGGGGAATTAGGTCAGAGGCTTTCCCCTCTTCAGAGACAGCAAGGCAAAACAGTTAAAAAATCCAAAATAGAAGTAGTTTCTCTTTAAAACACCTGCATATCGTGCATGTGTGTGTGAAAGCCCTGTGTGCTTACATGAGTCTCCTTTTCTCAGAATTTGAACAATAATTATATCAGTTATGCTTACTAAACTCCCCCCAAATTATTAATCAGAGCCTCTGCAGAAAAGCTGCTTTGGCTGAATATTCTTCTAACTTGGTCTCTCTCTGAAACTCTCGGCCTCTTCATGTCTGTCTTCCTTGTTCGTCCTCTGACTTTTGCTCAGACCACACTGCTCTGTGTGTGTGACATTGTGCTGCAGTGTGCTGGCCTCCAAGCCAAGTACTAGACTTTCGTGCTTTTCTTTGATTTCAGGGAGTGTATCTTATGTCTCCCAACCGTGAGTGTGTCTAGTCTGTGGGCAATAGGAAACCCGAGTCCACTGTGCCCTTTGCACCCAGCAAGTATCTAATATATATATTAGATGATATTCATGTTAAGAGAACAGCCTTCTGGGATGCAGAAGGTCCCAGAGGCTGGGTCAGGCCACTTGGGAAGGTCACCGGGACCCACGTCACTCAGAGCTGGCAGCCTGCCTGTGGCCATAGAGTCATCTTCATATCTGAGGCATCACGCGCACGTACTAGCGTTCCCTCCAGCCCTGCCTGAGCCAAGGGCGGAGAGGCTGTGCTTCCAGAAGGCTCGTTTCTCACCACCACCTGCACAATCCAGGCCGTGAGTCCCGTTTTGCGTTGGAGGCCAGTGAGGCTCAGGAACGTTTCGTGGCCTTAGTGTATTAGTGTTGATATCAGGATTTCTATTGATAAGAGTGAATGAATTTGTTCATGTGTTGTCATCTGTCCTTGGAAAATAATACCGCCCGAGTGATGCAAAGGAGTCCTAGAGCGTACGTTTGAACAAAGCTGTAAAGCGACCTTAAGTCGGCCTGAAACCTTGGCCCTGCCCTCATTACTCCACGTGGCTCAGAAGCCCAGGGGCCTCTGGAAAATGGCCCGAGAGCCCCACGCCTCAGGCTTCCCTCGTCTCTCTCTTCCTCACAAAGTAAATGCAAGTCGGCCGGAAGTGATTCTGAACGTTGAATTCGATGCTTTAATATCAAATTCTGGAGTCACTTCTGTGATGTGCGGCTCCGATTCCATCATGAGGTTCTGTGTTGACTGGAGCAGCTAGGAGGATCCCGGGCGTTAGTGGGGTGCCCCCCTGCCCCCCGAAACTGCGATGTCAGCGGGCAGTTCTGAGACGTGCTCCCCGGGAGATCTGAGTCACGGACATCTGGGCAGCGGGGAGGGAGTGGAGGCGTGTTCACATCTCCCTTTGCTACCTCAATGTGTAGGTTCTGGAGTTTCTCTCCCCGTGAAAGCTGGGCTCTCGTGTAGTCCTTCTCGGCCAAAGGTAGCGGGATTTTGACTTGTTTATGTGCTCATTCATTTCTGTGGATTAGTTAAGCTTAATAAAGTTCAAGCAACCTGTCCAAAACATAAATTAGCATCAGTGATTCAAGATGACTGATTCCCTCGGGTTCTGGCAGAATTAACAGACATCTTCCCTCCTTCTCTCGAATTACAGAATCTTCAAAAGGCCCCGGGAGTCAGGCAGACTCCCTCCCCGCCCTTGGTAGATGTGCAGCAGGCCTGCGTTCCGCTCTGCTTGGAGCAGTGGCTCTCAGCAGGTGCACGGACGCAGCCGTGTTCCCGGGGCCCTTCACAGGTGCGCCCCTAAATATTAATAAAGGAGGGAAGTTTGTTTTCACAAAACCCGGCTCGTGCAGGGCTGTGGTGATGCCTGAAACGGGAAGGTGTGATGCCACCTCTTTTTGGAGGAGCACAGCCTGGAGGAGGGGGAGCTCAGCAGAACGAGAAGATGGCCGTGAACACAGACTTCCTCCTCCATCGCCTCCGGAAGATGCCGAGGCTCCGGAGGGCGGGGTCCCGAGGCGGCCAGCTCTGTTCACCCTGGGGGCCAGGGCTGCAAGGTGGCCAAGGAGGCTGTGGGGCAACCGTGGACCCTCTTGTGGACGGGGCGACTTATTTTTAGACCACAGTAGAGAGTGTGTGGTGAGATTGCTGACTTGCCTGATGCTCTCTTGAAGGTTTCATGTTAAAGTAATGCCATGAACACAAAATCGTTGGGGACTAGTGTGTTGCCCCTTTTCAGGATGGAGGCTCATTCCCCATTAAGCAGTCTGTTCCAGTCTATTCCAGTCTGTTCTAGTTGTGCACAGCTTCAGTCTTGGACAGACTATATTAAGATACTTGCTTATACCAACCTGGCTCTCTGTACCTTCCACCCAAGAGTTTGTGTTCTGTTTTTGGAATAGAAAGAAATGTATCAAACTCAGTGTTTACCAAAATTGGCTGTCCACCGGATCATATGGCAACCCTCTCAAGTATGGACTCAGAGATCCGCCCGCAGAAATTCCCAGATGATGTGTATCTTTATCAACCTCATAGGTATTGCTGGTGGGCAGCCAGGGTTGGGATATTTCCCATAATCTTCAGCTGGTAGTTAACTCTTCTAGGTTAATTGAACATTTGTTAATAAGCTAAGGGCCAGGCTCCCAGTATACACATCTCACTCATTGCACCTTCTCACTGGCCTTGTGTGTCGGTTCACAGGTTTCATCTGCAAAGGAAGACAGAGTTTAGACTCTGGGTGTATCTATTTACATCCTTTATACCTGTCTGAGGGGGGTGGTCATACCTAACACTGACCATCTAGATACACTTTAAATCCAGACTCCCTTAAAAGAGCACACACGGGTAGGCACAGTCAGTGAATTACAGAATTTTCTTTTAGGGCTCATCATCCTTTCCTTTCCATTTCAAGTTTCCTAATGAAATGTGTGAACAGAGAAACTGTATTTTTAATAGATGTTACCTGTCATGGTTTGTAGTCCATAATGGAAAACCTCGTTGTTCTGTTTTATTTTTTTCCCTCCTGTTATACTTGTAAACCTATATGCCAGAGAAAGTAAGGTATAAACACTTTTAATAACAAGAATAAATAAGCAACAGAGGAGATGACTCATCAGACTTTGAGAGAACTTGATCACCATCAGCCATAAAATAGAATGACTCCCCTGGTCCCGAGCAGGCAAGAGCCCTTCCTTCCAGCCGCATTCTTTCCGGCCATAGCCTCTTCCGTTTGAATCGAGCTGTGGTCTTCTTCTGTCTGCCCACAGAGATCCTGGCCCTCTCAAGTACCACCTGGTCTCCTTTTACACCTGCTCAGACTGATCCTGTAAAACCAAGTCAGTCTTTTATAATGCTAGCAAGCTCGTGACAAACAGATCTAAATTCTTCTTCCAGGGTTTTGGAATTCTACTTTCCAGTCTTTGTTAAGGCTATTCTCAAAGTACTTTTTTCTAGTGCACGAGAAATAGGTATTTATCATAAACACTTAGAACATAGCGTTTAATAGACTAAAATGATAGAGAAAAATATAGAAGACGTACATATTTCTTCTAGAAAACAACAGAAAGACAAAAATTCAGTTATTTAACTTTTTTCCCACTAAACAGCACTGCATGAGCATTTCTCGCATACAAATAAATTACTTTCCATACGAGTGAATACCTCTATTTATATACTATATTGATACAGCATAATTACTTTTGCTGTTCTTGGGTATCTGGGTTGTTGCTGGTTCTCCACTATTGTACATGGTAATGTTCATGGTCACTTTTGCATCATGAGAATTATGCACTGATGTATTTTTCTAACGCCGCTAAGAAAACCATTACATCTCTCTCATTGGGGTGACGGTTTGTTACCTTCTTTCACTGTGAAGTAAAGGGAATCGTGCTTCCGGGAACCAGAAGGCGGTTGTTTCTGGAACCTGGGATCCCTGTGAAGGCCTGTCCCCGTTTTTCTCCCTGAGTTGGGGAGAAGGCGGTGCCAGTCGTTGTGCCCATTCTTCTAGAATCTACGCTGGTGCTCCGTTTCCTTCTTCCTTCCGTGGTGGTAGGCAGGGGCCCTTCTCTGTGCCAGAGGAGGTGGAGAATGAGGCGGGCGGGAGGTTCCAGGGACGCCGCCTGACAACACTGAAAATGCTGACATAAATTAATCAAACGAGTCATCTCACAGGATTGAATCAGTTGCTGATTTATGGCTGCGGCGCCTCGGCTGCCAGGCCGTTTCTTCATGCTCATCCGTTGTTGCCCCTGATTTATGTCAGTCTCAGTGCATTGGCTGACTAGGGATCCTTGCAGGATGGACGGAGGGGCGAGGGCCGCCCCCGTGCCGGCCGCCCTGATCCAGTCTTCATCCCACCCCTCAGAGTGCAGCCCCATCTATCAGCTCCAGGATTTGCCTCATAAACTCTATGTCTGCATCTTTAGGCTCTGTTGTATCACGGTGGAAGACGGGCTGGTGACAGAAGAAAAAAATCTTTTTTTTTTTCTTCCTCATTCTTAGAGATTCTCACACCCAGATGGGATGCCGCTAAGGCCGTGCCTGTGTGCCTGGCGATGACCTGCAGGAAGTGCCCCCAACCCGTGTTAGCCTCCTCGAGTCACCGTTATTTTTTGTAACGAGGGGGCCTGGGGGTGGTTTGTGAGATGATGTGGTTTGAGCGCTGGTGGCTTCCTCCTTGGGGAGCCTATTTAATACTGCTGTAACATTTCTTTGTAGGAAAACCTCTGTTGTGAACACTTGGCTGCTCATTCTAGAAAGCTCTGCCCTAAAGGATGTTCATTTTTCTCATGGGCTTATTCTTTTTTTTTTTCTCTCTCTCAAGTTCTTTCTCTGTGTCATGTACTGATTCCTGTGCTTCTGTCTATATTTTCTCTCTGAGTCCCAGTCTTCAAGGGTTTTGTGGAGATAAAGACATAACATGTATTATCAAATAAATAACGGTATGGTTATAGATGTGTGGTTGCTAATGATGACAGCTCTGATAAGTGAATTCACAGTTACATGAGCATATCTATTTTTTTAAGCAAACAGGGAAAAGTTATTATCTTTGGAATTCACGTGAAACATTCTTTTAAATGTATTAAGAGGAGAGGACTTTTTAAAACATAGATTCGATTATTGGATATGAGTAATGTTACTTAGAAACAAGCTTCGTGGAAAGGTGAAAAATCACATTCACTAATAATAGCTTTGGTTTGAAATTGTCTAAACGATGTTTGATTATCAAAGTGTGGAAGTCTTTTTTTAAAAAAAATTAACCTTTAAGTGTTATAATTTCCAAATCTGTATCTCAGGAAAACAGTCAACATCTCTGAAACTCATTTTTCGTATTTTTAAATAATATCTACCTCATGAAGTTATTATTAAAATGAAATAATGTATTTAATATGTTTAGTACAATACTTGGCCTCTAGTAAGTATTTGACATGTCTATTATTATTTTATTCGTCATTGGTTACCTATTATTATTTTAGCTCTAGCACAGATCTGTGTTTCAGATTCACGTAGCATTAGACATCACCCATTGGAGAGCCTGTTAACTTCAAAATCAGAAAATAAAACAAATCTTCTGCTCCCACTGCTTACCCTAGATCAACACACAGCCACCACCTTCTACATGGATGGCCAAGTCAGAAGTTTGGTGCAATCTCTCACCCACCCCATCCCCGGCATCTGGGCTCCAGCGACACTGAGCTCCTTCCCTCCTTCCACCCCGCCATGCTCTCCCTCCCTCGAGCCTTTACCCACATAGTTCCCTCTGCCTGAATCAGTCTGTCTTCCCTCATTTCAGCTATTTATCTCCTATGCATCCTTCAGGTCTCAAGTAGAAGTCAGTTCTTCCAAGAAGTCTTCTTAACCCTCCGTAGCTCTCTCACAGGCTCCTTCTAAGTGCCCCGTAGTGTCTTGTGTTATTGCTATCATAGCGCTTGGCATATTATACAGTAAGTAACTATTTTTTGTATTGGTCCATGATCTCTACGATTGGTTGACTGTCTTACGCATCCCACTGTATCCCTGTGCCTTCCATAGATGGAGGAGGAAGTGCTTGGCACTGCTGCTGAATGCATGAGTCTGTCTTCAAAGTCAATTCTAATAGAGTGGAGTTTTGAAAATGATTTAAAGGATGTTTTAAATGAAGGGAGAGGTAATCTTCCATTTGAGTTCAAAGCCTCTGCCTATACATGCTATTTCCATACAGGGGCTGATGCTGTGCATTCAAATAAGTCCCAGGACTCACATTTTACAGAAGGAGCACACCAACATTAGATCAGTTTCCATGAATTTTTCCAAGAACGATAAAATAAGCCAACTATATTGGTAGTACTCTGTTCTAGCCCCTGGCCTTCTCCTCAGTATTACGCCTCCTCCACCTCTTCTCTCCTGAGATGGTTCTTAAAGGGAGGGAAGAACAAAGATTCCTCATGGTCCCCGACCTTTGCTATTTCTTGGGCATCTTTCAAGAATTTCAAGTGGCAAAGAGCCCTGTCAAATTATGACCTCTTTCCCTGGGAGACCAGATCTTCAGAAGGATGCTTCACTAAACCTTTGGGAGAAGATAAGCAGTCTTAGACTTTGCAGAATTTTCCCTACACAGCCTGGCATCAGACACAAGAGCAAACAGAGCACTTGGCTTCCTGTGGGATATTGATTTTCCCTCTCTGCTGCAGCATTTTCCTCATCCTCTTGGCATCCTCTGCAAAAATAAAACATGAGATTTGAAAAACTAAAAATACTGAAAGTGACAGGTTGTTCCAGCCTCGTGGGTGTGTGAGTTCCAGTGGAGAGAGGACCGATGTCGCGCCGTTGCCCTTCAGGGGTCACCGAGTGCACTTTTAGACTGTGGAGCAAATTGAGGTAAATAACCGGTATTAGGAGCAGCCAGATAAAAGCCTTTTGGGAAAGTGGGCTGGGAGAGTGTAAAGAAGCAGAGCTAGGGAGATAATGGAAGACCAAGATGATGGCCCGACGAGGCAGACAGGCAATGCCTTCCTGGGTTCTGGGTTCGTCTTGTAGCAGCAGTGTAGGTGACTACATACAGGTGAGAAGGTGAGTTTGGATGATTTGTCCGTAAAACAGTGAGCGAGATGACCCACCGTGTTCCCCGAAAATCTCCGTATCAGTTTAGCCTGTGCCGTCAGTGACACTGCGCTCTCCGCGGTCAAGGCTGATTGACTGTGGCCACGGTTCAGTCCCACCCCTGCTGTCCACGTTCAGCCCTACCTCATGGAGGGAGGGATTCAGTGAGCGTTTCCTGCGTGCTCAGAAACTCTGTCTGCAGTCCTGTTTGCCGCCCAACTGGCTTTAATTTAGCATCCACTTCAATTAGCAAAGAGAACTCTTGGGAATTCCCCAGTGGTCCAGTGATTCGGACCCCGAGCTCCCACTGCAGGGAGTCTGGGTTCAATCCCTGGTCAGGGAACTGAGATCCGTCAAGCTGCATGGCTTGGCCAAAAAAAAAGAAAACCAAAAAAACAAAGAGAACTCTTGTTTCAGACACCACTTCTCACCCTACCCTCCAGTTCTGAGGACTGAATTGGATTCTTTCTTTTGGCAACTGAATCGCTACATTGAAAACTTCCCCTAATGCTTTAGCTTCTCCTAGATTTTATTTCCCTTCTTGGTTGTACATTCTTCCTACTGGTTGACGTTTTTGGACTACTTCTTGTGGTCCTAACCTCCAACTCCATTGCCTACAACTTACCTGAGCCAACAATGTGCTTGCTGTTTTATTCCTTAGATAGTTGTCTTTAGGTCATACCAGACTCCCAACCAGTGCATGGTCACTTCAGTGGAGGATTTAATCCTAGATTTTATTCTCTTCTTGCTCTAAGTAGATGTGTCTGAACACTTTGACATTGGTCTTCTCTGCTTTTCTAGCTGATCCTTTAGTCTAGCTGCACGTTATCTTCTGACCTGTGTTTTAAACTGTCCACTGGACATCTCTATCTGCATTTATTAAAGGCAACTCAGACTCCATGTTCGTAAGTCTAACTGTGTCACTTTCCTTCAACCTGGGTTTCTCTTCCTCCATCCCCTTTTGGTTCATGAATTCACCATCTGACCACTTAACACAAGCCAGAAACTTGGGCGTCAAATTGGACTCACCTTTTCCCTTCACCCCCCTTTATCCTCTGTTCTCTATGCCTGTATGTCTGTGTACTGACCATCGGTGAGCTCAGGGAATCCCGCAGCTTTCAATATCATCCATATTTTAACGAGATGCAAAACACAATGAAAAAGAATGTGTGTGTGTCTACTTGACACTCCACACCTGATGTGGATATCTGCCTAACAGGCATCTCAAACTTAACATATTCAAAACAGAGCCCTGGCTCTCGACCCCAACACCCACCTGCTCTCCCCACAGTCTCCTCCCATCTCAAATGGCATCACTACGTTGCCTAAAACCAAACCTCTTAGAGTTACCTTTAATTCTGCCTAAAAATACCCCTCTCTCCCCCATCCAATCCAAGCGAATCCCCTTGATTCTTCTCCTGGATATACCCAGCAACTGCCCTCTTCTTTCCATCTCCACTGCTACAACCCAAACCCAAATACCAATACAACCTGGACTATTGAGATAGCTTCCTAACTCGTGTCTTTGTTTTGCTCTTGCTTGTCCTCCATCCATTCTGCATTCAGCAGCTAGAATAGCCTATTAGAAATGAAATACTATCACTCTTTGCCTTAAAGCCTCCTATTACCTTGAAGTATACTTTAAATGAAGTCTGGCCAGCAGTGTCCTGTCTTGTCTCAGACCCACCTCCTCACTAGGCTCCAGTCACCCTGGTCTTCTTCTCCTATTCATGCCATACGTGTGCCCACCTAGGGCTTTTGCACTTGCTCTGCTCCCTGCCTGGAATACCTGCACCCAGACCTCCCCAGTTGAAATGCACCATCCCAGTGAGCGCTGATGTGCAACATCTTTCACATCAACCTATTTTATTTTCTTTGTAGAATGCCTTGCTCTCTGAAAAGATCTTGCTTGGGTATTTATTTTTGAATTACCTGCTTCTTTTCACTGAAACGTAGGCTTCAAGGGAACGGGCTTCGACAGCCTGGCTGAGCGCTGCACTCCCAGTGCCTACACATAGCAGGTACTGGACAGTTAATTGATTGGTTAGTTAACCAGTCCCTATATCTTTGCTTGTTAAATTATCGTTATTTTGCCTCTTCCTGTAAACAGTAGATCAGCTGTGTTTATAATTCTTAGTTTATCTGTGTTAAAAATTCTCAGATTATAGTTAAAAGCCCTAAACACTTTCTATTTCCCACTTACCCCTTGCAATAATCCTAATGAGATGGGTGCCAATATTTCCTGATGACAGATGAAGACACAGAGCAGAGAGAGGTATTAAGCTAACTGTCAAGGTCACTCAGCTGCCCAGCAGTCATGCCAGGATCCCCCCCAGGGGAGTCTGTGTCCAGAGTCCCTCTCACCCCGGCACTGCCCCTGGGGGCGGCTGGCTGTTGCTCTTTTCAGGGCAAGCTGCCTGGCCGCGACCTCCAACTTTTCGCCAGGATCTCGCTCCTTCTAGATGTGACAGGTCTGGAGGCTTGTGGCCCCAGGGGCCCCTGCTGTTCCCAGTCTCAGAGCTTCGTCAGCCTGTGGTTTCCACCCCTCTAGGCTGCAAGGTAAAATACATGACACCTGGTTAAATCTGAATTTCAGGTAGACAACAAATCATTTTTTAGTGTAAGCGTGTCCCACGCATTTAATCTGAAACTCAAGTTTAATTGTATGTCTCGTATTTTCATTTGCTAAGTGGGGAGACCGTATCCCACACACACTCACTTGTGTGTTTGTGTTCCTTTCTGATCCCACAGGATATCTGGCTTGTTTTCAAGAGTAATAATATATATATATTACGTATTATTGCTGGGTCTTCAGAGTAGAGGCAGGGGTCACAGTGTGGATTCACTGTACTGCTTTAATTAGAAGTTTACTTCATTTTCATAAAAAGTGTTTCCTCAACCTTTTGTAACTCTTTCCCTCTTTATAAACAGAAAAACTCATACAGTGTTCCTAATCTTCTTCATGTCCCACCAGCAAAAGTGATTTCATTTTGTTTTAATGTTTGGTGCAAAAGTAAAAATAGTATTTGTTTTGCTTTCTAAATATAAAATTATTACGGTATAGTTTTCTTCAATTTACATATCTACCATTCTACCAAGATGATTCTCAAACTTATTCTTTAAAAATAAATCTTAACGGTACCTTCTCCAAGAAACCGTCCCAGGCTGCCTCCGGGAGAGTTCATCTCCGTCCTCTGGGCCACAGGGCACCTTCTGCCCCCCCCCCAACGCCGTCACCCCACCTATTGAAATATTCCACCTCTGCATCTGGGGACCAACTGGGCACTGAGATGCTCATGGCAGAATTTTTTATTTTCACTTCTGTGTTTCCAGTCCTTTGCAAATCCAGTAAATATGTGCGTTCAACGACCTTACTAATAAAGCATTACGAGGACAGTGGAGAGTGATATTACAGCAGCTAAACTTGTATCCAGAGCAAGAAACAAGCGACTCTCCAAAGAGAGATTTTTTGACTGAAAAGTGGCAGAAAGTAATGCCAAAGAGTCGCCCAGACTTGTCTCATCTCTGCTTGTTATGTATTTTGTTTCATTTTTAAACTCCAGAAAAGGAGGATTTGCTGTTCTCTATCATGTAGTTTTTGTGAACTAATGTGACACAATGATAAAGTGATTAGCCTCTGGACCCGGACTGGTTAAGTTCAAATCCAGACTCTGTCACTTTCTAGCTGAGTGGCTTGGGAATGTTACTAGATGTATCTGTGTCTCGGTTTCCTTATCTGTAAAGATGGAATAGTCACAGTTACTTTCCCATGGGGTCAGGCAATAAGGAGACGTATTAGGAAGTATGAGGAATGTACCACAATTCCTAGAACGTAAAGTGAACATGGTGCATGAGATGAGCGTGGACAGGTCTGTGTGATCCAACTCACGTTTGCACCATTGAGTTTTACTTTTAGAAGAGCCGTTGGTTCCTGGAGGCCTCTGGAAACATGTGGTCCGTGTGTTCTTGTGCAAAATGGAACAAACCAAAGTTTGCTATCAAGCAATTCCCCATAACTTTCCTAAACTGTACCACATTTTATATTTCCTTATTTTATTATTTAAAGCTCTGTCAGCTTGACCTCAGTTTTGTTCTTGGCTTTCAGCTTCCTTTGTTCTCAGGACACAGTTTTCTGTCACTTGCTGTTGGCCTCTGCCCGCCCCCAAACTTGGACCCCATGAAAACCATCGTGCCTGGCTCTTTCCAGCCAACTAGTTGGGAGACACAGGACCGCACTGCCAGAGTTACCTTCCCCGCTTCCCTTTTCACTCACTGACTCTCCTCCCATCCCCAGTTTTCCTGCATCTGACCTTCTGGAGGCCATTTTGCTAACAGCTCTTTCTCCAACTTCAACGCATCCTCATTCTCGGGGGAACGAACAGCCCTGGCATTTCTCACTAGTGTCATGCTGCTGCCGTGCAAGTCAGGGAGGTGATTCACCTGCTGGCTCAGGGACACTAGAAGTGACGTAGAACATTCTGGCTCCCACCCCTAGTCAAGTGAGGTCTCTTCCTATTTTCCTTACTGGGAAGTGCTGCATAGCTGAACCACTTCTGTCCCTTTTCCATGGGAATTGGTTGGCTTGCCTTCTAGTTTGCATATAGTCTTTTAAAAATATAGAAAGATTGGGCTTCCCTGGTGGTGCAGTGGTTGAGAATCTGCCTGCTAATGCAGGGGACACAGGTTCGAGCCCTGGTCTGGGAGGATCCCACATGCTGCAGAGCAACTAAGCCCGTGAGCCACAACTACTGAGCCTGCGTGTCTGGAGCCTGTGCTCCGCAACAAGAGAGGCCGCGACAGTGAGAGGCCCACGCGCCACGATGAAGAGTGGCCCCTGCTTGCCACAACTAGAGAAGGCCCTCGCACAGAAACGAAGACCCAACACAGCCAAAAATAAATAATAAAAAAATAATAAATAATAATTTTAAAAAAATACAGAAAGATAAGTGAATGTAATACCCTAAGGGGGGAACTCTTTTCTGTAATTTCCGTGGATGAAGGAACAAGAACAGTATCTACCCAGATAGACGGGGTGTGAAAGAAAAGTTCCTGTCTGAGGTGACTGTGTGAATGGTTTAGATGTCGACTGAGATGGGGAAACTGGGAAAGAGCTGGGCAGGTGAGGAGTTAAGAGGGAGACTTGCTGTGTTTGGTTCACTGTGGCAGAAAGGTCTGTGCTGAGACGGGTTTGGGGTCTCCAGTGTGTGGGTGATCGCTGAGAACCCCGGAGTGGATGCTGTCCTCCTGCGGGTTATGCGGAAGGACGTCTAGGAAATGTTAACACTGAACTGGGATTTCCTTAGGAATGGAAACTCTCAGGCGCGTTTATAGCCTGAGGAGAAAGGTAGAGAAAGAACCTGGTTGCAAGAAATTCCCCAAAACAAATGTAAGTTGGTGCAGCCACAGAGGAGAACAGTATGAAGGTTCCTCAGAAAACTAAAAATAGAGCTACCATGTGATCCAGCAATCCCACTCCTGCACATATATCCAGACGAAAAGATACATGCACCCCTAAGTTCATAGCAGTACTGTTTACAATGCCAAGGCATAGAAACAACCTAAATGTCCATCGACAGATGAATGGATAGAGAAGATGTGGTACATATACACAATGGAATATTACTCAGCCATAAAAAAGAATGAAATAATGCCATTTGCAGCAACATGGATGGACCTAGAAATTATTATACTAAGTGAAGTAAGTCAGACAGAGAAAGACATACCATATGATATCACTTACATGTGGAATCTAAAATATGATACAAATGAACTTATCTATGAAACGGAAACAGAATCAGGGACATAGAGAACAGACTGGTGGTTTCCAAGGGGGAGGGGCGTGGGAGAGGGATAGATTGGGAGTTTGGGATTAGCAGATGCAAACTGGTATGTATAGAATGGGTAAAAACAACAAGGTCCTACTGTATAGCACCAGGAAATAAATTCAATATCCTGTGATAAACCATAATGGAAAAGAATATGAGTAAGAATTTATATATATATATATGTATCTATGTATAACTGAGTCACTTTGCTGTACAGCAGAGATGGGCACAACATTGTGAATCAACTATACTTCAATAAAAAATAAATTAAAAAAAAAGAAATTCCACAAAACATTGTGAGCCTGTAGAATGGGCCTTATACAAGGTCCACTGTAGTTGGACCTCTTGACCCAAATTAGAAAGCCACCAGCTTTTAGATCTGCTTGGAATTTAACAAAGTTCAGCATGAAAATAGGATGGTGTTTACCAGTAACCCCCAACACGGGTCTAGTGGTTTCCCTTATATTATTTATTTTGCATTTCTCATTAACTCTACAATTTAGGTATTATGAATCCATTGTTACAGAAGAGGGAAACAAACAAACAAAGCCCCAATGGGAGAGGACACATGCCCAGTTAGTGCCCAAGCAGGCTTTCAGCTTTAACCCCCCAGCTCTAAATCTTATCACTTTTTAAAAAAGACACTGTGTACTTTTCAGCTTTTTCAACACCTCTCCTAAATCATTTTGTGGCTACTTAGTATAACTCTTTTTACCGCTTGCTTCTATATGCTGCTATTTTACTATTCTGATGAGAATCCTAGTAAGAGGACAAGGACAACTAAACATGGGGGGAAAATGCAAGTTCATTTGCCATTAATCACACACTTTCCTTCTAGATAGCATGCAGACGATGCAAAGGCAGTGATCCAAAACAATGCCAATAAGCATTGAACGGGATTACTAAAAGGTTTGCGTGCTCCCCCCAAAGAGAGCAGTTCTGGTAATTGCAAATGAGTTTAATCTGTTTCACATCTGAATTATCCTGGGCTTAGTATCCAAATTGGTTTGCTTCTCGAGTTTTTCAGGTCAGCCTCCTGCACACTCTCCCTTGTCAAGGGAGAGTAGGTCTGGTGAAGAGCGGGCACAGCTTGGAGCCGGTCTGCTCATAAAGCCGGGGTATATTGCACACCTACGCTCTCAACTCAAATACGATCTTTCTCCCAAATCTCCTGTCACCCCCATTTCTGCTCCCAGCAGAAGTAATTGCTTTTCCTCTGTACTCCCATTGCACATGCCAATATTATACTATATGATATAGTAACTATATCACACACACAGTAGTCTGAAGAGTTAAAAGTGCAAACCCTTCCTGGATTGACTCAGGTCAGCCATTGTTAGCTGTATGACCTTGGAAAGGTCATTTAATCTCTTTGTCCCAGTTCCATCACTTGTAAAATGGGATGTTAATAATACCTACCTCATATGATTCTTTCATGTATTAAACAACTTAATACACGTAGGGAACATATAGCAGCTCCTGGTACCTAGGAATTACTATATAAATGTTAGTTATTATCATTCATTTCCTTAAAACACTCCCTATTTCACTGACCTATGAGAATCTTTTAGGCAGTGGTCAGTCCTTAATTATTTTATATTTTCCCCCATAGCACTCTGTGAAAAAGAGAAGTTCAGTTACCGCTGGTTGGAAGAAGAGAGAGACTCACCTAATTGTCAGTGTCTGGCGATTAATGAATTGAGTGATGAGAGAGAGGACATAAAGCTTGTGGGCTAGTAGCTGATGCAGAGTGTGAGCATTCAGTAAATCTCTCAAGATTCCTTGTCGCTCTCATCAAGGCATCCACCTGCTTTATGGATGGATTCCGTCGTCTTCCAACTCCTTTTGTCTAGGTGGTACGCAGCTGGGGAACACTGGGTCAGAGGCTCTGGTGTTGGATCTCAGGGTCCAGGGACCAGTGTGGTCCACAGCTGTCCAAGAATCATCTTGGAGGAAACTCCGGAGGGGAACCTTGAGGGATAGACAAGTATCAGATACATAAGGAGGGGAGGGGCCTGCCATGAAGCTTTTGTCTTTCGCTTGGTGCTGTGTGGTAAAACAAGCATGAAACCCAAGGAACAAAGACCTGAGGGCACAACCTCCACCCTCATTGAAAAGGTCGTTGCATTAATTAGGCAGGAAATTGGAGGAAATTTATTCCAATGGATTCTTTAAAAATGAGAAATTAGACAATACTTTAAAATTCTGGAAGTGTGAAGCTCCAGGTTCAGAGACAAAGAGGGAATGAGAACAGTTGTCCCTCAGTATCTCTGGGGGATTGGTTCCAGGACCCCCATGGATACCCAAATCCTCACACACTCAAGTCCTGTATATAGAATGGTGTAGTATTTGTATATAACCTACTCACATACTCCCGTGTACTTTATCTTATTTTTCAATTGAGGTATAGGTGATTTATAATATATTCGTTTCAGGTATACAAAATAGTGATTCAAAACTTTTATAGACTATACTCCATTTATAGTTATTATAAAGTATTGGCTATATTCCCTGTACTGTATAATATATCCTTGTAGTTTACTTATTTTATACATAGTATTTTGTACCTCTTAGTCCTCTACCCCTATATTCCCCCTCCCCCTTCCCTCTCACCACTGGTAACCACTAGTTTGTTCTCTACATCTATGAGTCTGTTTCTTTTTTGTTATATTCACTAGTTTGTTTCATTTTATAGATTCCATATATAAGTGATATCATACAATATTTGTCTTTGACTTATTTCACTAAGCACAGTGCTACCCAGGTCCATCCATATAATTGCAAATGTCAAAATTTTATTCTTTTTTTAAGACTGAATAATATTCCATTGCATATATATACCACATTTTCTTCACTCATTTGTTGGTGGACATTTAGGGTGCTTCCATAATTTGGCAATTGTAGATAATGCTGCTATAAATATTGGGATGCATGTATCTTTTCAAATTAGTGTTTTTGCTTTTTCTGGATTTATACCCAGGAATGGAATTGCTGGGTCATATGGTAGTTCTATTTTTAGTTTTTAAAGAAACCTCCATATAGTTTTCCATAGTGTCTACACCAATTTATATTTCCACCACTTGTACAGATGTTCCTTTTTCTCCACATCCTCGCCAATATTTGTTAGTTGTGGGCTTTTTGATGATAGCCATTCTGACAGGTGTAAGGTTATATCTCATTGTGGTCTTGATTTGCATTTCTCTGATAATTAGCAATGTTGAACATCTTTTCATGTGACTGTTGGCCATCTGTATGTCTTCTTTGGAAAAATGGTCTTCTGGCCATTTATTAATCAGGCTGTTTTTGATACTGAGTTCTATAAGCTATTTATATGTTTTGGATATTAACCCCTTGTTGGTCATATCATTTGCAGATATTTTCTCCCATTCAGTTGTGCAAAGGCTTTTAAGGTTAATTATTAACTGTTTCTTTGTACCTTTGCCTTAGGAGACAAATCCAAAAAAAAAATATCGCTACAATTTATGTCAGAGTGTTCTGCCTATATTTTCTTCTAGGAGTTTTATGGCTTCCAGTCTTAAATTCAGGTCTTTAATCCACTGGGGTTTCTTTTTGTTTATGGTGTTAGAGAATGTTCTAATTTCATTCTTTTTACATGTAGCTGTCCAGTTTTCCCAGCACCACTTATTGAAAAGGCTGTCTTTTCTTCATTGTATATTCTTGTCTCTTTTGTCCTGGGTTCATTGACCATAAGTAAGTGGGTTTATTTCTGGGCTCTCTATTCTGTTCCATTGATCTATGTGTCTGTTTTTGTGCCAGTACCATACTGTTTTGATTACCATAGCTTTGTAGTATAGTCTGAAGTCAGGGAGTGTGATACTTCCAGCTCAGCTCTGTTCTTCTTCCTCAAGATTGTTTTGGTTATTCAAGGTCTTTCGTGTTTTCAAAGAAATTTTTAAAATTGTTTGCTCTAGGTTTGTGAAAAATGCATTGGCATTTTTATGGGGATTTCATTGACTCTATAGATTGCATTGGGTAGTATGGTTATTTTAACAATATTAATTCTTCCAGTCCATGAACACAGCATATCTTTCCATCTGTTTAGGTGGTCTTCAATTTCTTTCATCAGTGTCTTACAGTTTTCCAAGTACAGGTATTTTACCTCCTTAGGTAGGTTTATTCCTAGGTATTTTATTCTTTTTGATGCAATGGTAAATGGGATTGTTTCCTTAATTTCTCTTTCCAATAGTTTGTTAGTGTATAGAAATGCAACAGATTTCTGTATATTCATTTTGTATCCTGCAACTTTACCAAATTCATTGATGAGCTCCAGTAGTTTTTTGGGGGTGTCTTTAGGATTTTCTATGTATAGTATCATGTTATCTGCAAACAATGACAGTTTTACTTCTTTTCCAATTTGGGTTCCATTTTTTTTTTTCTTTTTCTTGTCTGATTGCTGAGGCTAGAACTTCCAATACTATGTCGAGTGAAAGTGGCAAGAATGGGTACCCTTGTCTTGTTCCTGATCTTAGAGAAAATGCTTTCAGCTTTCCACCATTGGGTATTATGTTACCTATAGGCTTATCATATATACCCTTTATTATGTTGAGGTATGTTCCCTCTATACACACTTTCTGAAGAGTTTCTATCATAAATTGATGTTGAATTTTGTCAAAAGCTTTTTCTGCATCAATTGAAATGATCATATAGGTTTTTTTTTATTGTTAGTGTGGTGTATCACATTGATTGACTTGCAGATATTGAACCATCCTTGCATCTCTGGGATAAATCCCACTTGATCGTGGTGTATGATCCTTTTAATGTATTACTGGATTTGGTTTGCTAATGTTTTGTTGAGGATTTTTGCATCTATTCATCATTGATATTGGCCTGTAATTTTCTTCTTTTGTGGTATCTTTATCTGGTTTTGGTATCAGGGTGATGCTTGCCTTGTAGAATGAGTTCAGTAGCATTCCTTTCTCTGTAACTTTTTTGGAATAATTTGAGAAGGATAACTCTTAACTTTTCTCTAAATGTTTGGTAAAATTCACCATGAATCCATCTGATCATTGACTTTGTTAGGAGTTTTTTTGTTATTGTTGTTGTAGTTGTTGTTGTTGTTATTACTGGTAATTGGTCTCTTCATATTTTCTATTCTTCCTGGCTCAATTTTGGGAGATTGTACATTTCTAGGGATTTGTCCATTTCTTCTAGGTTGTCCATTTTATTGGCGTGTAGTTGTTCACAGTAATCTCTTGTGATCTTTTGTATTTCTGTGTTGTCAGTTGTAACTTCTTTTTTAATTTCTAATTTTATTGATTTTGCCTCTCTCTCTTTTTTTCTTGATGAGCCTGCCTAAAGGTTTATCAGTTTTATTTATCTTTTCAAATAACCAGCTCTTAATTTCATTGAGTTTTTAATTTTTTTCTCTATTTTATTTATTTTTGCTCTGATCTTTATGATTTCTTCCTTTCTACTAATTTTGGGTTTTGTTTGTTCTTCTTTTGCTAGTTCCGTTAGGTGTAAGGTAGATCGTTTATCTGAGATTTTTCTTGTTTCCTGAGGTGAAATTTCATCAACAAAAACTTCCCTCTTAGAACTGCTTTGGCTGCATCCAATTGATTTTGGATAATTGTGGTTTTGTTTTCACTTGTCTCTAGGTATTTTTGATTACCTCTTTGATTTTTTTCAGTGATCTATTGGTTATTTAGTAGCTTATTGTCTACCTCCACGTGTTTGTGTTTTTTGCAGTGTTTTTTCTTGTAGTCAAGGTCTAGTCTTACTGTGTTGTGGTTGGAAAAAATGCTTGATATTATTTCAGTTTTCTTAAATTTATCCAGGCTTGTTTTTATGACCTAGCATGTTGTCTATCCTGGAGAATGTTCCAGGCGCACTTGAAAAGAATGTGTGTTCTGCTGCTTTCAGATGGAATGCTCTATAAATATCGTTCATCTGTTCTAATGTGCCATTTAAGGCCAGTGCTTCCTCATTGATTTTCTGCCTGAATGATCTGTTGATTGATGTAAGTGGTGTGTTAAAGACCCTTAGTATTACTATGTTACTGTCAGTTTCTACTTTTCTGTTTCTTAATATTTGCTTTATGTATTCAGATGGTCCTATGTTGGGTGCATATATATATTTACAATTGTTACATCTTCCTCTTGGATTGATCCCTTGATTATTATGTATGTACTTTTAATCTCTTGTAACAGTCTGTTTTAAAGTCTGTTTTGTCTGATATAAGTATTGCTACCCTAGCTTTCTTTTGCTTTTCATTTGCATGGGATACCTTTTTCCATCACCTCACTTTCAGTCTGTGTGTGTCTTTAGATCGGAAGTGAGTCTCTTGTAGGCAGGATATATACAGGTCTTGGTTTTGTATCCATTCAGCCACTATAGAGTGGCTTTTGATTGGAGCATTTTGTCCATTTATTTTTAAAGTAATTTTGATATGTGCGTAATTATTGCCATTTAAAAAAATTTTAAGCTTGTTTTTGTAGTTATTTTCGTTCCTTTTTCTTCAAATCAAATTCCTTCTGATTTGATGACTATCTTGTATTAGGTTTGGATTCCTTTTTCTTTTTTGTATGTGTATCTATTATAGATTTTTGGTTTGTGGTTACCATGTGGTCTCGATATAGCAATCTTCATATATATGTGATTATTTTAAATTGCTGATCTCTTAATTTCAACTGCATTTTAACAAGCCTGCATTTTTACTCTCCTCCCCTCACGATTACTGTTTTGACATCATATTTTGCCCCTATTTGTTTTGTGTATCCCTTAACTGCTTATTCTGGATATAGTTGATTTTGCTACTTTTATCTTTTAACTTTCCTACTAGCTTTGTACATGATTGATTTACTACCTTTACTGTATATTTGCCTTTACCAATGAGCTTTTTCCTTTCATAATTTTCATGTTTCTAGTTTGACCTTTTCTTTTTCACTTAGAGAAGTCCCTTTAACATTTCCTGTAAAGCTGATTTGATAATGCTGAACTCTTTTAGATTTTTCTTGTCTGTAAAACTTTAGAACTCTCCATCAAACCTGAATGAGAAACTTTCCAGGTAGTGTATTCTTGGCTGTAGGTTTTTCCCTTACTTTAAATATATTGTTTAAATATATTTTAAATATATTTAAATATATTGTTCCACTCCCTTCTGGCCTGCAGAGTTTCTGCTGAAAAGTCTGCTGATAGCCTTACACACCCTTGTATGTATCTTGTTGTTTTTCCCTTACTGCTTTAAATATTCTCTCTTTATCTTTAATTTTTGCCATTTTAATTACAATGTGTCTTGGTATGCTCCTCTTTGGGTTGATTCTATTTAGGACTCTCTGTGCTTCCTGGACTTGGATGGCTGTTTCCTTTCCCAGGTTAGGGAAATTTTCAGCTATTAATTCTTCAAATATGTTCTTTGCCCCTTTCTCTCTCTCCTTTCCTTCTGGGACCCCTATAATGTGAATGTTAGTATGCTTGATGTTGTCTCCAAAGTCTTTTATACTGTCCTCCTTTCTTTTTATTCTTTTTTCTTTTCATCTCTTCAGCTTCAGTGATTTTCACTACTCTGTCTTTAAGCTTGCTGATCCATTCCTCCGTATCATTTAGTGTACTGTTGATTTCCTCTAGTGCACTTTGCATTTTAGTTATTGTATTCTTCATCTCTGGTTGTCCTTTATATTTTCTATCTCTTTATTAAAAACTTCTAACTTCTCACTCTGTTCATCTGTTCTTCTTCTGAGTTCTCTGATCATCTTTATGATCATTATCTTGAAATCTTTCTCAAGTAGATTGCCTATCTCCACTTCACTTAGTTCTGGGTTATATCTTGTTCCTTCGTTTGGAATATGTTCATCTGTTGCCTCATTTTGCCTAACTTGCTGGGGGTTTTTGTTTTGTTTGTTTCGTTTTGTTTTTTTATGTATCTGGTATCTGATAGGTTGGTTACATTTCCTGACCATGGAGAAGCAGCCTTTTTTTAGGAGATGTCCTATGTGTCCCAGCAGTGCACTCGTCTCTTGTCACCAGAGCTATATGCTCTAGGGCAGGGGTCTCTAACCCCCGGGCCGTGGACCGGTACCAGTCCACAGCCTGTTAGGAACCGGGCCGCACAGCAGGAGATGAGCCATGGGCGAGGGAGTGAAGCTTCATCTGCTGTTCCCCATCGCTCCCCATCGCTGGCATTACCACCTAAACTATTGCTCACGCTACCACCAGAACCATCTACCCCATCGCCTGCATTACGCCCGAACCATCTCCACCGCCGGTCCATGGAGAAATGGTCTTCCATGAAACCGGTCCCGGGTGCCCAAAACCCCTAGACCACTGCTCTAGGGGTTCCCCTTATGAGGGCTGTTTGGGTCTTTCTGTTGTGATGGGCTGACTATGTGGGGGGTCTGGTACACGTGGCTGGTACTTGTTCTGGTTAGTTGCCGGGTCCTGCCTTGTGCTGAGGCTGCTGGTTGGGGGGACTGGGTCACAAGGTGGTTGGCGGCAGAACCCCTGGGGGCCCTGGGGCTAGTTCTGGCTTTCTGGTGGGTGGAGTTAGTGTCCAGGAGACCTGTTGGCTGAAGCCAGCTCCTGGGTCTATTGCTAGCTTACTGGTGAGCAGTGCTGGGTCCTGGGACCCGGCTGCAGGGCCCTGGTGTTCCTGGGTCTATTGCTAGCTTACTGGTGAGCAGAGCTGGGTCCTGGGACCTGGCTGCAGGGCCCTGGTGTTCCTGGGTCTATTGCTAGCTTACTGGTTAGCAGAGCCGGGTCCTGGGACCTGGCTGCAGGGCCCTGGTGTTCCTGGGTCCAGTGCCTGTGCACTGGTGTTTGGGGCAGGGTGCTGGGCCCTCTGGTGGGCAGGGCTGTATCCAGGGGAAGCTATGGGCTCAGACTGTCCTAAGGCAGCCTGTCTGCTGGTGGGTGGGGCTGTGTCCACGCTCAGTTAGCTGTTTGGCCTGATGCGTCCCAGCACTGGCACCTACAGGCTGTTGGATGGAGGTGGGGCTGAGTCCGGGACTAATAACCGAGAGGGAGGATTCCACAATGACACTCGCCAGCACCAGTGTCCACGTGGTAGAAGGAGCTCCCATAAATGGCTGCTGTCAGTGTCTGTGTCCCAGGGGAGCTGCAGTGGCCTCCTGCCTCTCTGGGAGCCTCTCCAGGATCAGCGTTGGGTCTGACCCAGGCTCCTTTCAAATTACTGCTTCTGCCCTGGGTCCCAGAGCACGTGGGATCTTGTGTGTGCCCTTTAAGAGTGGAGTCTCTATTTCCCACAGAAAACCCCCTTCTCTGGGTTTCCCGAAAAGCCCCGTTGGCCTTCAAAACCATTCGTTTTAGGGGCTTATCTTCCCTGAGCAGGACCCCTGGGCTGGGGAGCCCAATGTGGGGCTCCGACCCTACATTCCTTGGGCAGAACCTTTGCAATTGTGATTATTCTCCTGTTTGTGGTTCACCCACCCGGGGTTATGGGACTTGACTACAGCACAACTCTGCCCCCCTACCCATCTCATTTTGTTGTGGTTCCTTCTTTATATCTTTAGTTGTAGATGATCGTTTCTGGTAGGTTCTGGTCTTCTTCATCAATGGTTGTTCTGCAAATAGTTGTAATTTTGGGGTGCCTGTGAGAGGAGGTGAGCTTAGGGTCTTCCTACTTCTCCGTCTTCCTCACAGCCCCTCCCATGCACTTTAAATCCTCTCTAGATTATTTACAGTACCCAGTACAGTGTAAACGCTTTGTAAATAGCTTCCCCAGCAGGGTAAATTCGAGTTTTGCTCCCTGGAACTTTCTGGAGTTCGGGGGAAATATATCACCTCCGTTGTTGGTTGAATCTGTGTAACAAAACCTCTGTACTGTACTTCTGGAAACCCAGGTGGCCACCAGGAGTTTGGTGAGACAAGACTCCTCATGCGGGGAGCCTTTTGCTCCAGGCTGTGGCCACCACACTGGACCTCAGGGCTTCTGGCTGAACGGTCGGGGCCTCCCCTGAGCGCACCGTAACCGGGCCCTTGTGGTCTGAGCAGGCGGACCCTCTTGCAGAGCCTCAGCAGCACGGCCTTGGGATGGCGAACCCCTGTCCTCCAGCAGCTGGAGGACGGACTCCCATGTCAGAAGCGCCGGCCAGCGGTGCTGAGAGCCAGGCCGTGTGACTGCAGCGGGCCTGCTGGCCCGGGCTCGGTTCACGCCGCGTGCTCCGGCTGCCCCCAGACCACACATAGGTTTTGCTCCGAGTATGTTCCCCCTTAATTTCTAAATGTAAATGTATTTCAAGGGAAATTAAATCCATGGGTTTTTAGTTCATTTACCCTTAAATCATTAAAATGCTGTTTAAGAACATTAGGCATCCAAGGAGCTTTGCAAGCCGTTCTCATAAGCACTTGAAAGACTCTTTTCTCTGCTCAGCAACAGTTTCATCTGCAGCAAATGGATGCCTGCACGTGGGGTTCCTTAGGATGTGAGTCTGGCTTGGAATTCTGGATCAACATTTTATGTAAGGGTAGGGGCCCTACAGCCAGTGAAGTATACACGCCTCTCAGTACAGGGGGACATAAACATAACTGCACTCCTTCTGCCAACTGGGAGTCGAGGAAAGGGTCTTTCATTTACCCCTGAAATCTTGAGCCACTGAATGTCCCTCACCCCTGTAGCACTGCAAGGGAGCAATTGTCCCCTTATTCAAACGACGCTTAGAGAAATGGGTCCTGTCACCCGAGATCTCAGCTGGTGGCCCTGAGTCGACCGTTCCACCTGTGAGGTTCTTTCTCATTCTGCTCATCTTGGGCATTTTCCCTGGATGAGAGCTCCAGCTGGCTTTTTAAAGCACTTACAAATAATGGAACTTTACCAAATAATGGATTCAATATTTATTCATTCATTTGAGAAATATTTGTCACAGGCCTCGGTTCCAGACACTAAGTGAATACTTAGCATAATCCTCAAGATAGGCATTAAGATTTTCGTTCCATAAATGGGGAAGGGGCATGGGGCTCGGGAAGACAGGCAGAAGGTTTAGTTACTTGTCTAACCTGGAAACCCTCTGTCACTGTGCCAGTGCCTCCCAGGCAAGGGGCTGCCTGTATTACCGCACTGCAGCCGCTGATTTGGATGACTTCTTTTTAGTAGCAACTTGGCTAACGCAGGGCATGTTGGCTCATGGGTTAGTGGCTTGAAGCCCTGCCCTTTACGGAACCGGCACAATGGCTGCTGTGTTGAGTAGAGATGTTGGTATAAAACATGCAATCATAGAAGGGGGGAAACCTTATTCGGTTCACTAACAGAAGAGAATTTATCCATATCCCACAGACATTAAGTTGAAAGCCATACGATAGGTTTTTAGTGCAAGTCTGGCTGGAATGGCTGTGGTAGCAAAAGCAGAATGAAATTTGGGATCGGGCATGGTGCCTACTCATTTGAACTGGAGCTGTTACTTTTCTGCTAATATAAGTATAACAGAGTTAAAGGATTCAGGGGCACTTCCCTGGACCACTGAGGATGAAAATCGGGTGGGAAATGAAATCCAGTCTTTCCTTCCACACCTGTGCGGAAATGTTTGGAGAAGGAGGAGCCACTAGAGGGCGCCGTCCGGGCAGCCGGAGAGATGGAGGGAAGGGACCCTGCGCTGAGATCCGCAGGAAGAAGCTCATCCACCAGATATGATGCGATGGTCGGTCTGTAACCTGCAAACAAACCATTACTCCTTAATCATGCCGGCCTTGTTAACTTTCCGTGACATGCCCTTAGCGCTGGTAGGGTGGACCTTTTGCTTCCTTCGTGGGACTGAAGGGAGAGGATCTTCATTCCTGAGCACTGCGTCACATTCCGTCAGCAGGTGCCCTGCGATCAGTAGCTTTCAGGCTTATTGCATTTTCTGTCTACCCAAATTTTACCCTATAGTGGTCACATTACGGGCTTAACCTTGGCCTTAACAGTGGTTCCAGAATGTCCTATAAACCGGTCTTCCAGGAACATGTGCTGAGTACCTTCTGACATTTGTACCGTGTTGTAAAAGGAGACCCCAAATTAAAGATAGCCTGGCTTTTGGCCAGGTTGCTCTAAAGTAACAAGAATAGCAAGACACATAAAAGAAACACGCAAAGAAGTAGCGTACAAATAAATACAATGAGTATTACTCCGTGGGTATCGTCTCACACTTGGAGAGCAGTTTTCAAAGAGTTTTCACAGACGTATCTCATGTTATCAGTTTATCTTCCTCACAACTTTGTGATTTGGGAGGGCCTTTATCAACATGCCTATTTTCTAAAACTGTAAACAGAGGCTCAAGGTGGTACAGCCGAGATCACAAGGCTAGTTATTAACAGGGTCGGGACTCAAACTTGGCTTTCTTTTTTTTTTTCAGTCGAAAACGCTTTCACGACTGGGAGATGCTTCTTGGTTTTTAGTATACATATCAGTGAAACAGATTAATTCCTGATTTTCCACAAAGAAACAAGGGCATGTGCATTAAGCGAGTTAAGTCCCTGGCAGAACAGAGAAGGTAGCCAGCCTCTGGGATATCTTTCCAGCTGACCTGACCACTGACCCTTTCCTTATCCCCTTTTAGCTGTAGCTGTAAAGGTTCCGCATGTGGATACTGTCAGGACGAGAGTCGCAGCTATCATTTACCGTCAGATCGGGCTTGGTATAGCTGGTGTGAGGGTTCCTACATAAGCCAGCAGTGGCACAATCCCCAGACCCACGGCCTCTCTGGCTGCTGCATTTCCGTTAGGCTTGTGCACCTGGGCCAGGCGGTGTCCAGGGCAGGCCCCAGATGTGCACAGCCGGTCAGCCTGTGTCACCCAGGGGCCAGGCGGTGTCCAGGGCAGGCCCCAGGTCTGCACAGCCGGTCAGCCTGTGTCACCCAGAGCTCCACACGCCCCCTGCGCTCTCCTCCTGTGCTTCATCCGACTTCTCCAGACCTCTTCCAGGAACGAATGCGGTCTCTGCTTCTCGTGGCCTCAGCACATCCTGCCAAGATGGGGCTAGGTCCTGGCTAGGCTTGAAGGGTCCTAGACCAAGTCTGGGAGGGTCCGTGGAGACACAGTACCAGGTCAGGAAAACGTGGGGCTGGGAATCGGGGGAGAAGGTCAGGAGGAAATGCATAGGGTGGACCGCCCGTCAGGCAGGTGGGCCTCGGGGACCGGCGGGGGACAGACACCGTGAGAGGAGGCGCCCATTCTCAGCAGCCTTGTGCTGATGGGCGGCGATCCGTCCATGCTTGGGGCAGGAATTGGGGCCAGACGTGAGTGCCTGGTTTACAGTAAGTGCTTGGTTATTGTATATTGTTTCTTCTCCTCCTCCTAAGGGCACCAAGGTTGGGGAGTGTCTGCTCACCGTGGGCCGACCCCCTCAGCTCCTTTTCCCAGATCGGCTGGGCAGGATCAGTTCCATTTATCATAAATCCGGAGATAAGTGAGGTATGGCTGCACGTTTCATTGTAGAGTTTCCTAGAAGTTCTCTGGTGAGGGTACTTGTGAATTCCTGAAGAAAATAAAACATAATAGAACACATCCTCCCTCCTGCTGGGTTCGTTTGATAAAGATGAAATGTCAGCAAACCCATGTCCTCCAGCCTTCACTCGGCCAAGATGGGCTTATGTTAGCGGTTCTTTCTCCATAGTTTGTGGCCCCTGCCTTTGATTCTCTATTCTCAAGACCAGGCTGAAACCACAGGGCACCAAGAGGAAGGCCAGGTCGCAAGTGTTTCACAGAAACAAAAACCCTCTGATTATAATCCGGCTGGCGTGGGCACTGTGGCTGGAGTGGTCATGGTGGGGACACGGTCTTGAGCTTGTTTTGTGACTGGGCTGGAGGACAGTGCTTCTGTGAGAGATCCCACAACAGTGGGGACGTTTCTTATCCCAAAAGTGACAAAACACTGACCAGTATTGGAGGAGATTGCAGCAGTGTTTGCAGACATTTGCCTGCCTTCTCCGTGGGAGGATGGATTGTTGCTTCTCTGTAGAACTTGCTTTAGCCAAGGTCATATGGGCAGAAACAATGGTGTCAATTCCAAGGAGAAATTTTAATTCAACAGGCCTCTCCTCTCCCTGCAATGGGAGACAGGCACTAGACCAGTGAGGGGCTGCCTTACCAGTCTTGGTGCAGACTGAGGGCCAAGTGTGCTCAAGAGTTGGGGTCATCTGTTATCGCAGCTACACTTTTCCCATCCTGACTGCCTTGAACCCCAGAGATCTCTGACCACAGGAGCCAGCAACGTGCAGAGCTCTTGCCAAAACATAGAGAATGGGCCAGTTGTGTTTTCAAGTGACTAGATGGGTGAAGACTTTTAGAAATATCCCCCGTGGCCTCGGTCTCACCCACGATCAGGCAGATACCTTAATTCGCCTTCGGTCAGCTTGGGAGCGTTTTCAGAAGACAGGAGGCAAAGGCAAGCAGGGCTTGCTGGGTCACTTCAGGACCTAGGCAATAAGGCCACTACTTTTAACAAGTCTGTGGTGAATGGCACAGGGCAGTTGGTGTCGATCATGGGTGACATTGTTTCCTGGTGCAAATCAGGTGGGCAGCCTTCCTGGCTCTCGCGGGCCCTGGGAGAGACCTGCTCTCCAGATGGAGTGAGCAGCACACCTGCCTGTGCTGGGTTCTTGGGGACTTTCCTCCCTTTCTAATCAGGGACTTTCACACCTCTTGGAGCTTGCTTTTCAGAAATGAATCTGAGACACTTAGGAATATGGTATTTGTATTCTTGACACCTTCCTTATAATTGTCGTTTGCTGATGAGGTTGGTTTTGGTTTCGGTTTTCTCATCTAAGCCTCTCATTTATATTTTGTTCTGAAACACAAACAGCTTTGGGTACCAGGGAAGGCCTTCATTTCAAGAGAAATTGAAACGTGAGAAGACTTGTCCCACCTTTTCAAACTAAGCGTGCAGGACACGAGGCTCTGATACTCCAGGCCCCGTTGGCAAATCCCAAACCGGACCCAGCATCCTGCCCCTGCTTGGAAAGGCTGGTCTCCACCTTTATCTTTCTCCCGAGTTGCAAATGCACATTTAAGACAAAGCGGAAGTGTTTGTTTCTCCTCTCCTCTATTATCTTTCTGTTTCCTGGGGCTCTGTACTTCCTGCTGGCCCTCACTGGAGACCTGAATACGGATCCTGGATGTGCAGCCTCCTGCAGGACCAGGGCCCGTGGGGCTGGCAGAATGATGTGACTTTGGACATGTGCTTTTCTCTTTTCTCAGTTTCTTGGATCAGTGTAGAGGAGGCACACCGGGTCTCAGGTTTTTGGAAAATAAAATTAAATTAGCGAGCTAGGTGGACACACCAAAATTGCACAATTTAGGTCCCATTTTCCTTGGGTTGTTTAGACAGATTGGTGCAATCTGAGTTAGCAGTTTGATCCAAAGGGGGAGTTGATTACTGGCTCTGAAATGAGCTTCCTTCATCCCCTGCGTGAGCTGGTTGAGACACTGCATCTAGCAGCAGCCAGGAAAAGCCTGCCAACCAGGGAGGGAGGAGAGATGGGGGAGGCGGGAAGAGGGGCCTCGAGAAAAAGTGGGAAGGTCGGGAGTTGCTAAGGACTGCCCTGCCAGGCCTGCTGCTGATTTACCAGGTGATGAACGTCAGCTCCATGAGGCAGGCCTGGAGATGAAAAGGGAGCCCAAAGTGCATATAAAGCATTCTCCCTTTGCTTAGAAACGGACAGCTGATGATGTTTCTCCAGGAGCCTGTGGAAGGGCTGGGCCGGCCACAGTCCCCTGGTCCCCATGGCCTGTGAGATGCTTCCTACACACCCGACAAGGCAAAAGTTTCTTCTGCAGCTTTTAATCCATAAGGTTGTGTGCCAGTTTTCCACAGTGATGACAGGCTGCCGGTGGTGTCTGCAGCATGCCGCGCACGCCCCAGCTTTCTTGTCCTTCAGCAAGAGCTATTTTGCTCATCAGCTTCAGTACGAGGGAAGAATTGCCGGCTCCTGTGAAGATCTTGCCATTGGGTGACCTGATAAGCAGAATGCAAATGTGCACGTGTAGCTGGAGACCGGCATCTGAAACCTCCACACGGCTGTGGGAGTGCATTTTCTAAGTGGTTTCACAGACAGAGATGCAGGGGTGAAGAGGGAACAGGCTAGAGGTGAGAGCTGCTGAGGGGGATGGAGAGACATGGAGTTTCCCGATTTCTTGGTCTGGGCTCCAGGGTGATATAAATTGCTTGATGTCTGGGTCAGATCTTTTGGGCAAAATATTCATAACAAAAAAAACAAAACTCATTCTAGTTTTTGTTTTGTGTGTGTGTGTCTTTTAAATTAGATATTCGATTTTTTTTTTTTTTTTTGCTTTGGGAATTAAAATAGCCATTTACCCAAGGAATATTATTTGGAAGACATCTTTTAAAATAAACATTGGATTTCTTCATAATTCTTTATAGGTAGTTTTGTGGTACACTATTACATATTGTTTTCATTTTGTAAACAATTCAGCAAACTTTTTATTAGCTCCTGTGATGTGGCAGACATGCTACTAAGGGATACAGAAACAGGGCTCTTGCTCCCAAGAACCTCTCAGCCTCGTGGGACAGTCAGATGAGCAGACAGGGGTGTCTGAATGCACATGGCAAGTGCTCTTCTAGGGGTAGTTTCTGGGAATTATAGGGACGTGGAGAAGGAGCTCCAAAAGAGCTATCCCTTCCCGCAGACAGTGATGGGAGAGCTGATCTGTGCAGGCTGGAAAGGGGGTTCCTGGAGGAATATATGCCTTCAGGTTGCCGCTAGGATCTTGAGACGGCTAGAGCGAAGGGTCCTGGTAAGAGGGGGAGCAAAGAGACGAGGATGGACATTAGTTGGGATATTATAAACGTGGAGTCCTGTCTACCATGCTAAGGAATTAGGATTTTATCCTCAAAAACAAAGGGAGACAGAAAAATATTTAAGCAGCAGAGTGAAATGATCAGATATGCATTTTGTAAAGATGCTTTGATAGCCAAGAAAATGGACTGGCAAGAAATGAATACTGGTGGCACAGTGTGTTAGTAGCCATTCTGATAAATTAAATAAGAAGTGATGAGGGGGGACTTCCCTGGCAGTCCAGTGGTTAAGACTCTGTGCTACCACTGCAGGGGGTACAGGTTGGATCCCTGGTCAGGGAACTAAGATCCCACATGCCGCATGGTGCAGCTGAATTTAAGGAAAAAATAGAAAAGAAAAGAAAAAAAAAATGATGAGGGCCTGACCTTAAGACCATGGGATCATAGAAAAGGGAGGTTTGAGAGAATCTAATCTCAACAAGTAGAAAGGTCAGGATCTGTTAATACCTGAGACTTGGGAGAAGGGAGGGAGGGAGGGAGGGAGATGTAGGCAGAGGTGGTCCCCAGGATTCTGGTTCTAGAAGCGGGGTGGATGAAGAGCCATGTTCAAAATGGGGACTGGGGTGAGAGGAACAAGCTGAGAGCAGACTCTGGGGGAAGATGTAGGTTTAAGTTTGGATCTGTGGTGATGTCTAGTAGGCAGCTGAATAAATCTGAGTTCAGAGAAGAATTCCGGCCCAGATATAGATGTATAGATTATACATAGTAGACTGGTCAGTGCAGTTGGTGACAAGGGTGTGGAGCAAATGATGAACAGTGATGTGTGATGTGAGCAGAGCTGAGGGTAGGGCAGGGCGTGTTGGGGACCACACACACACACACACACACACACGCAAGAAACTGTACAAGTCCAGGGAGACGAAAGGAAGGATGTGGCCAAAGAACTGGGAGACATTTTAGGAGATGGTTTCATGCAAACCAAAGTAGGAAAGGGTTTCAAGGACAGAGGGGTCAAAATGATCACTAAGAAGAAGACAGGTCGTAAAAATTTATCTTTTAAACTTTACAAACCAGAGCTCCTTGAAGGTTAGTGTTGTGTAGGAATGGAATCTGGATGGCAGTGGGATGGAGTGAAGGGTGAGGGAGGGAAGAAGAGATAGCACTGAATGTAGAAACTGCGAAGTGCCTCTGTCCAGGGAAGGAGGAAGGGTGATGCATTTGAGACGATAAAACAAAGGAAAACACAGGAGACAGAGTCCTGCCTCTCAGCCTCTTGGTCTTTACTCAAAGTAAAAATTTCCTCATTCTTATCCAATCCTTTACTCTGTCTTTAAGAGGCCTTCCCAGTAGTAAAAGAGGCAAATTTCCCCTCAAGGGCACATTCACAACAGGCCTTATTTTTTATAGAAACCCTTAGCAACCTATGCTAAGCAAATAGTGGGATAAACAGAGTAAGATCTGATCTCATCTTGTATCAATTTTCTGGAAAGACACAAGAAACGGTGCTGGTGCAAAGTTCTCTGAGATGAGAAAATCACAATTCAAGGCAATGCAATGCTTGTGTCATCTACTCCCAGAAACCTAGGTTCTTTCTTTTGCAAAATTCAGCATTTTACTATCCTTCTGGCTATTCTTCCTTCCTGAGACTTCACATTTACCTTCTCTTCCTTCTTTTCTGTCCACCGCCCATCTCTCAAACTGGATTCATCCTCAGTTCTCCATTGTGAATTCTTCATTCTGCTCCGTACATTTTCAATAGTACTTTTTTTTCTCTGATGTGTTGGAGTAGCTTCCCTGACAAATGGTTTTTCTCTTTAATTTTCAGGCAGCCTTTTAAGATCTTTTAATGCTGATAATTAAAAACAACAGTAGGTGAAAGACACCTTTTCCCCAATGGATGAAATTTCCTAAATATTTGGACATGAAAAATTAAATCTAAATTCTATGTGGGAGAATAGTCATAATTGCATAATCTGTTATAAAAATAAAAGTATACTCTGGTTTCTCTTCAGATTGTATAAATCTTTCACTATTTAATAAAGATTTCCGTGGAGAGGAACAATTCTGAGTCTTTACCCAATTTTTTGAGGCCTTGCTCTTGTGAGGCAAATTAAAAAAAAAAAATTAAAAGTTCCCAGTGACATGAGGAAGCAGAGAAGGGCTAAAACCACTAAAACACACAATTTTATAAAATTTAGAGAAAAATTTCATGATTAGGAGACATTTATCAGACCACTTACTTTGTCACATTTTTTGGCAGATCAACCTGCTCATGGCAACATCTTTAGACAAATAAAAATGAACTGCATGGGGCATGAACACACTTGTGAAGATGGTGACAATGACACCCGTCTCCTTTCTGGTCTCAGTCTACTCAGCCTCTTCTCCTGTGGAGAAGGACCTGTCGGATGGGGACCTGAAATGTTGCTAGGGTGGAGCGCGGACCTTGGATCCGAGCTCTCTGGATGAGATGCTTCTAGCCATCCTCTCTGCAGGGCAACCATGGTGACTCCTGGGCCCTAATCAACCCCCTGCCTCTTAAGAGCCACTCCTTCTCCCCCAGGGTCCTCCAACCAAAGAGTAGGCACTTCATCTTCTCTGTGAATGAAGGAGAGTGTCAGCTGGTGCGAACGTGTCTGCTGGGCTTACTTGTATGTATGTGCTTCTTCTTAAAGGGATTCTAACTTCAGAATCTAGATGGAACCAGGTGTGTGATATTGGACATCCCTGGGGTAGTCACCTCACTGTACCTGCAGGGAGAAACCAGCGTTCTCCCCTTTGACGTCCTGCTTTTAACCTGGGCAATAAGGAGAGGAGAAGATGAAGGCTTAAGAAGAAAGGTACCCGGGGTACAGCCTAGAGATGCTTCCATCAGGCATCTGCCTCCTGCGGTTAGACCAACGCTGGGGGGAAAAGAATTGAGTCAGGTGGTTTTGGATCCTTCAGTGGATGGGCTAGCTCTCTAGCAGAAGGCCAGCTTCCCAGGGAGGAAGAGACCCTCACGTGGGCAGGCCTGGGTGTTGAGAGCTTTTTAGCAAACCACCAGGAAGCGATGCCACGGGTGGTTTGGAATGTGATCTAAGCACCGAGGGACATTGGCTGACTGCGGAAAGGCTCTACGCCCTGGGAGCCCTGAGCCCTCGCTTCAGTGTAATTGCAAAAAGCCAGGTAACAGCTGAGCCTGCCATTTGGGCAGCTGGGGTCCTCTCCCTCCCTGAGGGATTGGCTCTCCTGCAGAGAAGTCTTCTTCTGCCATAAGCCCTCCCTGCAGCTCACACTGGCACTCAGAGCCATGGCCTTTCCCTGCCCCTCTTCAGAAAGTGGCTCCTGGCTGCGGGCTGGCTGGCTCTCCCACGGCCCAGAAGCTGCAGGAGTTCTCCGTGCTTTTCTCCAAGCTGCAGCAGGACGTGGGAGGCTTGATGCCATCCCGATTCAGCTGCCAACACAGAACCTGCCCCCGCGCCGCCCGCCATCACCCTCTCGCTGCCCTTTCAGGGTCCGGCTGCAGGGCCCCGCCAGGAAAGGTCACCCCGTGATGCCACAGCTCTCGGCATCCTGCTCCCCCGCCAATGGCTGCTAAGGGTTTCAGGCTGTGAAATGAATATTTCATTACCTTAGGAAGGGGAAAAAGATTAAATTAGTAAAATGATGATAAGAAAAGGATAACCTGACTTCAACCCTTTTATTATGCTTCCCAACTAGACAGCAAATTGCGTTCTGGGGCTTCTGCTTAGATGGCTGTAAAGAATCTCACTTTTGCTTTCAAATTAACCTGTCAAATCATATATTTATAAAGGAATGAAGGGAAGAAAATGAGGGGCCTAGGTAGTCCTACGCATCAATTAGAGGGAAATTAATTACAATTTACCTGCGTTAGCGCATTCATACCCTCAGATTACTGAAGGGATGTCTCTGTAACAGGAAGGGAGTCCAAACAGACCACTCGGTGGGGGATGGAGAGGGAAGGGTACCCTGGGTCCACAGCGAGGGGGGAAGGGGGGGACTGCTGGTGATGTAAAGGATGCTGGCAAGTAGATGTCCTGTATGTTGATGCAGAAGCCTCTAATGATGACATACTTTGATGAAGCAGCTTCTGAAAGGACCTCCATGCTCTGCAGTAATGAAGTGGGCATTCACGTGCAATAATACTGCAAACCTGCAAATAAGGATAGAGCCTCTCGCTGTCAACAAATATCACAGAACAAAAGGCAAATGCACGTTTCCTCTTCCTGTGGGGCACTGATAGGAAAGGATCACAGCAGAGGAGGTGAGGAAGGGATAGGAAGGGGCGTCTGAGCCCCCTTTTAAGTAGCTCCTCAAGTGTGCAGAATGGCATCGGATTCTGAAGAAAGTTCGGGAAAGTCACGTAGCATAGGACTCCTGAACACCGAGGTAGGAACAACGCGTGGGAAAAAAGTCAGCTACTTAGCAGATTATACTTTAAATCTTTGTCTCTGTTTCTCTTAACTGCGAACAAGGATGCCGTTTTGCTTCATGCAAGAATTCCTGAGGCCCTCTGGAAGGTCAAGGGTAGATGCAGTCTGTTCCCCGGGGACCTCACACCTGCTCCTAGTCCTGGTGGGAAAGGAGAGGTTTCGATGGCTCTGTGGTCTTTTTCACCCCTGGGAAGCTCAGCTGAGATGTGTGCTGAGATCCAGAGAACTCCAGACCAGAGCTCCCTGCTGGGTCTCCCAGCTCTTCTCTCTGGACGTCCTGACACCTCCTGTGATGGAGCAGACACGGGCACGAGGGGCGTCTGCACCGCCTGCTGGGTGAGGGACCGAAGACCGGGTTTGGGTGGTTGGCAAACCCTTGAGCGCTTGAAGACTCAGTTTCCTCATCTGAAAAATTAGGTTAGTTAAAACTGCAGTGTTCTCACCCCATTCTTCTTTTAAAGATCACAATGTACATATGAAAGCTCTTGGTGAGCTCTAAAGAGCTGTACAGATTCAGGGAGTACAGATGCGCCGCTGCAGGCCGCTCTCCCTTTAAAAGGGGTGCTTTTTTCCAAGCCAGTACATCCTTCCTCCCTCCCCCCGTCTCCCATCTTCCTGCACTCCAGCAGCCGAATGCAAAAACAACTTTGCCGATCATGGGGGAGTCTCTGAGGCCCATTAGATCTTTGTTTTCCTCTTTAAAAAATTGTTTTCTCTCCCCTCTGGGGTTGATGAATTATTGATGTCTTTGAAATAGTTTCAGAAGCCACTGTCCGGGGAGACATTTCCCTGGCGGGGGACCGTGTGGCTTCCTGACGGCGCGCCCCGTTCTACTCCACGGCCGCTCGCCCGGCTCTGCCCCCATCGGGCACAAATGCTTCCAATGGAAGCACCCATTTCACTTGCATGACTAGGACCCTGGGGTCCATTGGAGGCTCCTGTGGCCCTGCAAGAACTGGGGAGGGGGGGAGGGAGAGAGCCAGGTGCCCAAACATCACAAGGTTTCACGTTTTAAAGAGGGCGCTTTAAACCATCGCCACGCACAGCTATGGGTTCAAATAACGGGAGCCCTGACGTGTGCTGATGCGGCAGCTAACGGCACAGGCTGTGCAGTCCTGCGCTTAAGCCCCGCCGTTCAGTATCTGTGTCAACGTGGGCAGGTTTCACAACCTCCGTGAGCCTGGGCTTCCTCCCCTGTAAACTGAAGCTGATGACAGAACATCTCGGGGTTGTTGGAGGGTCAGGCGACATCCACACGGAGGGTTAGCCCAGTGCTGGGCAGACGGCGAGGGTCCAGTCCGCGTTAGCGGGTGTCATCACTGCCCTTGTGCCTCCAGCGTGCAGTTGATAGATCTGTGAAGCTGTTTCCTCATTTGTGAAGCGGGGGCGGGTGAGGAGGGTGAAGATGTCCAGGACGCGTTTCCTGAGGCCACCTGGAAGGTGCAGTGAGATGACCAAGGGGGCTGCGCCCGCAGGGCCCGGACCGAGGCGAGAGCAGGGTGAGCGGGTGGGCAGCCTCAGTCCTTCCTGGAGGCGCGGGCTGCGGGGCCACGGGCTGGTGTCCCTCTGCGGGCAGGGACAGGTTCTCTTAGCGGACAGGCCCTGGACGGTGCCCTTCCCAGTGCTGCGTGGAAGCGCCTCGGTCCCGTTAGGCACCGCTGTTAGTTACTCACGTCCGCGCCCCCCCCTTCCCCGGCATCGCCATCCTCACTGCCCCGCAGGGACTCTGCTTCGATCTGGCCACGGAGCCTCCTCTGACCCGGGCGTCTGCCGTTCAGACCGCAGGCTCACCGAGCGCAGCCTCAGGGGTCACCTGTGCAGCCCCAGGAAGCAGACAGGGCCTTTGTGCGCCTGCAGGACGCTCTGACAACGAAAGGGACGAGGCGTCCGCAGCTGACTGTTAAACCGAAAACCGGCGTTTATTCTCTCAATGACAGTGACAGGTGTGGCCGCGGGGACTGAGGGACTCTGGAGGGGGCAACTGGTTTATCGGTAAAATATGGAATAGTAGAGGGGATAGAAAAGAGGAAACTTAAACTTTGTGTCTTTTTTGCAATGAAGTTGGCATTGCTGTACGTGGAGCGGGGAGGACAGGAGATGCCTGGGGCTCCCATTGCCTTCCCTCACAGGTAGGCTGGGAAGAGTAAGGAATGGGAGTTGTGGTGGGAAATACACGGGTTTTATTCTGTACTGTCGAAGTGGAAGATGTTCTCATATCCACACATCAGGGTTAGTCTCTTGTAGGACCTGCTGCAAATGTTGTCGTTGCCAATTCTTAATTTCTGTGACCCCATTTGCAAGTATCATGGTGCGTGGCAGACTTAGGGTGAACAAAAAGCTAAACAACAGGCCTTCGCAGGGGAAGAGGAGGGCCATCAATTTAGATATTTCAACTGCTCAGTAGAATTGAGGTAGACGTCTGGGTGCTTTGCTTTCCCCAGATCAGAGCGCAGGTGGATTGTGGTGTTCCGACAGAGGAGAACAGGCTGGCAGTGGGGAGGGACTTTTCTCCCCACCCCTCTTGGCCTCACTCTCTCTCCCTGCCCCAGGACGGAGGCAGCAGGCCCCTTGGGAGTCAGAACCCTGATCCTGAATCTCGGTGGTTACTCTGCCGTGTCATCCTCTAAGAACTTCCCTCCTTTCCTGTGTCAGCTGTCACCCTGGGCAGCCGCGCCCCGACCGGGTGCCAGGTGTTTTCCACACTTGGAGTCAGGGTCTGAGCTGTGTCCTTGTCCAAGCCGATGCTTCCTGCCTGTCTGACCTCGAACAGATCACTTAAACTCCGGGCCTCGTCTCTGCCATTTGTAGGGTTGGGGCACCAGGACCGTCCCCGATTTCCACCTCTGGGGGTGGTGGGGACAGAATGAGGACTGCTGTGGTCTCCTTGGCCGCACCAGCCCTCTGTCCTGCAGGCCTGGAGGCCAGTCTCAGGAGACGTGGGCAGAGCTTCCAAACCAGTGCCCCTGGGCTATGAAAACCAATGCCCCGTGGTGATTCCCCTCCTCATCTGGGGGAGGTTGGAGTGAAACAGCCATTTCCATTTCCTGATTGCAGCAAGGAGCAGGGTCCAGAGGTGAGGGGGCGTCCACAGGCTTCACTCCCAGCCCCCCCGCCTCCTCGGGACTCTCCCTGTACAACTTACCTGATCGACATCATCGGGCCACAAGGTCCGTCAAAGATGGAGTGAGGCAGTGGGCAAACCTCACTTCACAGCACCTGGACCACAGAGGGGGCCTTCAGTTGGCAGAGAAGGAGAGGGAATCGAAGCTTCCTGTGCATCTCCCCAAGGGAAGAGGGAAATGAGACCCCTGGTTCTAAAGGGTGACTAAGTGTCTGCCTCTAAAAGGCAGTTACTCTGGGGAAGGACTGTGGCAGAGCCCTGGTCCCATAGGATGAAATACTCGCCTTTGGTGTCCCTCCTGCTCCCATCAGATGGGTAACTAGGGAGGGAGCAGGTGAGCAGAAAGGAGAAAGCACTTGTTGAGTGGCCACTTGGGGACAGGCAGTGAGCTGGGGGATTTGAGTTAAATGTGACCATCATTCCATTTTTGCAGATGAAGGAATGGAGGTTATAAACTAGCTGAGTCTGCACAGCTGATACATACGGGGAGTCAGACGGTGAATTCCTCAAGGACAGGGGTTTTTCCTCCACAGTTTCGTACAGCCAGGGCCTGCCTGCTCTGGTGCCTGGTGCTCGGTAGCACTGGTTTAAAAGTAAATAAATGGCAGAAGCAAGACTTGGAGAGCTGGCATCTGGTGCACCGCATTGGCATTTGTTGAGCCTTCAGGAAGTGTCAGGCAAACCACCTGATCACTTGTATGTATGTATATTCCTTCATTTAATTCCCACAAACCCATCCCAGGTAAGCTTTATCATGCTGTCTTACAAACCACACTCACTTGCTACTGTCCAAGTAAATGCTGTTTATAATCAGAATTGGCCTTCATTCTGTTCGGGTGATGGGTTCTCTATATTGTGAAGCAGGCGGGTGTTTCTCATCTACCTGTCTGCTCGGATGGTACTTCCCTTCTCCCAGGTGCTGCCCCCGCCGGTGGCTGGTCGGCCTAGATTTAGCCCGTCTCAGCCTTGTCCTCCAGCCTATCAAAATCTCATAGCTCCTCAAAGCCCCCGTGACCTACTGCCACCCTGGTCTTGGCCATCGGCCCCTCTCCCTTCTGAATGGTCTGCAGACTCGCTTTGCCCTCTGTGCTCTGTCCGAGGTGCTGAAGCCGGAGCCTGCTTATGGAAAACGGCACAGCAAGTCAGGCAAAGGGTTACAACCTCAGAAACAAAAGCATCCCTCGGACAAGCTGTTGGAAGTGCGTGTAGGGGAGAGGCCGGGAGTCCTGACACTCAGGGATTGGGTCCCGTGCCCTGTTGCTGACTGAGTCTGCTCTTTCAGTATTAGATGGGGCTGCCCTGGAGACGTTTAGTTAAGTATGCTCCGCCCATCCTGCTCCTGCTGGGGAGAAACATGCCGGGGGAGGTGCTGCTGCCTCTCAGCATTCCACAGAGGTCAGGAGGGGAGCGGCTGACAAACTCGACAGCTCTTTTTAGAAGTTTAACCTCAAATGTGACTTTCCCCCCTTGTCCATATGGCGCTAGCCCTGTCATGTTAGGAGGTCTGGGCAGTGAGTCCTCCGGGTTAGCAGAGACGGCCCAGGGTGCGGGATGGAGCTGTGGTGGTGAACATCTCTGCATCCTCATTGGTCGTGGCCCCTCCTCCCAGAGCCCAAGGGGTCTTACCCAGAGGCCAGCACATTCATCATCCCCACGACCTTATCAAGTGGGCCATTACTGGCCATCATTAGCCCCATTTCTGTCAAGCGGTCAGAGTCCCAGAAAGGCTGAGGGATGTTTCTGGCAGTGCATGGCCAGTGAATGGTCAGCCTGGAGTGAAACTCGCAGAATTTTAGTCCACTGCACCAGTCATGGGTCCATGCTAGCACTTGCAGAGGGGGATAATAAAACCTCTTCACAGAGCTGACATCGTTAGAATTGTATATCAGCATCCTTAACACCTTGTAAGGTATTTACTAGTGTCACATGGTCCTGGTCTTCTCTTTACAACATACATTTGAAGTTTAGTGCAGAGGCCTCTAACTTCTTGGGGTCTAGGAAACCAACTCCTTGACATATATAAAGGTCTCAGGAAACTAAGGTGTTGACCTTGGTACTGAATCTTTTCATTCTTTCAATTGCCTGTATCCTAAACCTAGCTTTACAAATTGCAAGGAGTTGTATGGGAAGCTGTGAAATGTGGGGGGCTGTGCCCAGGGAGGTACAGTTGGTGAGGCTATCTGAGATGGGCCATGACGCGCCGGCTGCTGGAGGAGAGAGGACGCATCCCCAGGGATCAACGTTCTCCTGGTAGGGTACCCGCCAACCGTTGGAGGGAAGGTCCATCAGCAAATGTAGATCACTATCAGTAATTGACATTCAGACTTAACCAGGTCTTTAGAGTAGAGGACAACACTTCATTATTTTTTCTTCTCTAATTAATCCCCTATTAAACTCACAATAGCTCCTTCAGATATTTGCCATTTTTAATACTCCCAAATCCATCTCTGTCTCCCTTTGTTTCACTCAACTCCTGCCTTACTTTATATAGAAAAATTGAGCCCATCTAGTGCAAACTCACTCTTTCTTCTCCCCGGACTTTCTTTTTTGTTGTTGTTGTTGAATTTTTGAATTTTGTTTTATTTGTTTTTTTATGCAGCAGGTTCTTATTAGTTATCCATTTTATACATATTAGTGTATACATGTCCATCCCAATCTCCCAATTCATCACACCCCGCCCCCCCCTCCACTTTCCCCCCTTGGTGTCCGTACATTTGTTCTCTACATCCCCCGACTTTCTTGACACCATCCTCCTCCTCCTTGTCACTGTGGCTCCAACTCCTAGAATGTTCCTCTACTTCTCTTCTCCTCACATTCAGTCAGCAGCCACAGGCTGCCCATCTGGTCTGCCCTTCAGCCCAGACCCCTCCTGACACACAGCCACCAGCACTGCACTGTCTCAGAGCCTCCTGGTCCTGCCTCACCTTCAGTGTGGTCTTCCTATGTCCAGACCCTTCTTTTCATAGTGCAACTTGCCCATTGCCTTCAGCATTATCTTCCTAAAATACAAGTTTTGTTCATTCACTCTTTTTTTAAAAGTTTTATTGGAGTATAGTTGATTTACAATGTTGTGTTAGTTTCAGGTATACAGCTAAATGAATCTTTTATACATATACATATATCCACTCTTTTTCAGATTTTTTCCCATGTAGGCATTACAGAGTATTGAGTAGAGTTTCCTGTGCTATACAGTAGATCCTTAGTAGTTATCTATTTTATATATAGCAGTGTGTATGTGTCAGTCCCAGTCTTCCAATTTATCCCTCCCCTGACCTTACCCCCCTGGTAACCATAAGTTTATTTTCTACATCTGTAACTCTGTTTCTGTTTTATAGATAAGTTCATTTGTAGCCTTTTTTTAGATTCCACATACAAGCAGTATCATATGATATTTATCTTTCTCTGTCTGACTTACTTCACTCAGCATGACAATCTCTAGGTCCATCCATGTTGCTGCAAATGGCATTATTTCATTCTTTCCTATGGCTGAGTAATATTCCATTGTATATATGTACCACATCTTCTTAAAAAACTAAGAATAGAGCTACCATATGATCCAGCAATCCCACTCCTGGGCATATATCTGGAGAAAACCATAATTCGAAAAGATACATGCACCCCAGTGTTCATTGCAGCATTATTTACAATAGCCAGGACATGGACACAACCTAAATGTCCATCGACAGATGAATGGATAAAGAAGATGTGTTCATTCACTCTTTTGCTCACAAGCTTTCCATGGCTCCTTGCTGCGTTCAGAACAAAGCATAAACGCTTAAGCCTCGCACTTAAAACCCTCAACAACATGAGCCTACCAAACTTTCCAGTATTCTTGTCAGCAAAACTTTTTCTCTCCTTCTCTACCTACTTCTTTTACTGACCAATTTAATAATTACCTTTCTCTGGTTTACCATTAAAACATTCCTTCTTGCTATAATTTCCTTTCCTAGCTTCGTCTGCTTCCATAATTGCCAGCCAACATGATAAATAGCTTACAAAGCTTAAGTAAATTCTACCTCTCTTAACTGTCCTATCATATACACCACCATCCCCTACCTTGACAAAATATGTCTTTCCCTTCCAATTCCAATGCAGTCTGTAATTGTAGTGGACCACTCATCATGAATCATAGTCAGCCTTAGATTAATTAGTGGTAGATACCTCTGTTTCTCCAATTTCTTTCACAGAAATTGGTGAACAAAGCTCTGATCACTCTTTGTTTCCCTCAAAGAATCAGGCAAGCATAATTTAGCAGCCCAGAACATATTTGTTGAAATGAATTCTCACTTGGTCTCACCTCCATTTCCTACGAGTCTCCATAGACCACCTGAAGACTCAGTTCCCATCTGGTCCTGTTGTTTCTAAAGAGTCCAGGATTTTTCTTGCTTAGATACCCAAGCAGGAGTTGTTTCCTGCTTCCCAGAAACTTCAATTAATTCACTTCTCTTTTTGCTAATGTCCTTTTGTCTCTCACCCAGATGTCTGAGTATTGTCTTTGAGTTATTGCTTGAATTAAGCCCCATAGCTCCTTTTTTTTCACTAGAAAATGATAGAAGCATCTCTTACTTGCCTATTAACAAAGAACATGTGAACTTAGTTGCAGTTGTTAGAATATAGACATTTGGTCATTTGTCCAATCTATTTGTGGTGTGATTGGATATCAGCTGCTAAGTATACATTTATAGGAAGTAGGACCATAGTCACATCGTCCATTCGCTCAGTGAACGTTCGTGAAGTGCCGACTGTGAGCCAGCCGCCATGTGGAAGGCTGCTGGTGGATGGGAAGGCAAAGCAAGGGCTTCCATGAACTCACGGGAGGGCGCTCTTCGTAGGGCCACTCATATCAGGTCCATCCAAGTTGCCATCACTTCCGGCTTTGGCGGAATTTGAAACGGATGCACCTTCCAACTGAAGAAATAAAGCTCATAATTGCTGAGAAAGGTAAAAAGGAAAGAAAGAAGGGCACCGTGTTTCTGGATGGCGTTGGCGTGTTTTATCCCTTTGGGCGTGAGCCAGGCTCAACTCAGGATTTGTGTCAGGCAGGTGGGAGGGAGGGGGTGAGGAGGGTGGAGACTGGACCCTCATTAATGCCTGGCAACCACCCCAGGGAGCAGCGCAGCCAACCAGAGGTGAGCTGCTGTTTCTCCCCTGTTCTTCCAGCAACTGAAGGGTCCTTCGTGCACGGAAAAGGATGTCACTCCTCCACACATCCGCTTCTTGAAATTCCCCTCAAAGTCCTCTCATCGGGAGAGAGAGGAGGACAGGATACAAGGAGGCAGGCAGACCCTGACTAAGTAGTCGTATCTTCACTCTGAGATAGAAAACAAGAACCAGACAAAACAGCATGGGCTCAAGGGCCAGCCGAGCCCTCCTCCGTTTTCACGTGGCAGGGTCTCAAGAGTCCTCTGCCTCCCTCCTCTCCTCCCGCTTCCTGCCTCTTAAGAAGAGCGACGTGGTCTATAAACCCGAGTTGCAGGTAGTGCTACAGAGATGGAATATGTAGGTCTGTGGGAGAAAATAACAGCAACAGTATTCAGCAGCAGTTTTGACACTTATGAGAGAGTGGCAAAGTGGGAAGATAAGTACACAATTTCTCCAAGAGTCCTAGCTTCTGATTGTGAGATTTAGGACAGGCCAAGGAAACATTCCTTTCCTCACAAAGAAAAGGGCACAGACGGATTCATCCTTCCTTTATCCCACATTTGCTCTGGGGTTCAGCTGAGATGAGATTTGGGGAAGTGCTTTGAATGGTGTATTTGTTACTCTAAATAATTCTACGTGTTACAGTTGACAACCCACAGATCTTAGTACTTAATGCAGAAAGAGTCATCTTTTCCCTCTCCCAGGTCACAGTCCTTTGCAGATCATCCTGGGACTCAGATCTCCCCATGCCGTGGCTCTGCCGTCTTCAGACAGCTTGCTTCAAGGCCATGCTGGCCGTTCTGACCACAGAGGGTGAGAGAGAGCTTGCCCTCAGCCTGGAACTGTACGTTACCTTGCCCACATTCCATTCAGGAGAAGCACTGACAGTGTTCTATCTAAATGTAAGGCAGCTTTGCAATGTGGTCTGTGTGAGCCCCACAGGGAGAAATGGGCCTTGTGACCAGCTAGCCCCTGCCTGGCTCAGCCACTATAGGTTATTGCTCAAATGTCATCTGTCATTCTATCTAGCAAATAGATAGTCCAGGGCCTTCTTCCTCCAGGCAGCCCTCCAAGATCAGCTGTGCTCTGCAATCAGAGTCATCAGCTAAGGACACCCCATGGAGCAGATATTCAGTACACATGTGGCTGACACGTGGTCCCTGGCCATGTCTGAGGACAGTAGCCACCATGGCCCATGCCTGAGCTGCACAATCATATTCATGTTGAAGGATGGGTGGTCCAGGACTATGAAAAGGTCCTTGGCAGTTTCTGCCCAGGCTGTGTCATACAGACAGTCATGGAGGGAAAGGGCTCAGATGTTGGCCTGAAGCCATCAGAATGGCCGTTATCAACAGCTCTCTCTCTGCCTACCATGCTCACCCGCGCATGGAGAGCTCCTGCTTCTCCCGTCCATGCCCTCTCACAGCTTTGCCTGATTCATCAACCACTTAGGGTTTCTGTAGAGATAAGCATCACTTACATTCAACAAAAATCATTGATAACCTAGTGTTTGCTGTGTACGGACAGGATGACAGCTGTGCGTAAAGTCAAATCTCAGACCTCTAAGGTTTTAGAGTCTAGAGATAAAAGTAATAAACAAGAGACAGTGTGTAGTTAGTACTGAGTCAGCAATACCCACAAAAACGCAAAACAGGGTCAGAGGAGGCTAAGGAACTGGGGCTCTGGCTGCAGTGCTTTGAGTGGGCTCTAGGCTCCCACCCGAAGCTGCACAGACTTGCAGACAGCAAAGATGGCACGGACACAGGTCCGGCGAGCCACAGACCAATTGTTCTGACCAGAGCAGAAGAAAGATTCTTAGATTAGGGGACAAACCAAGAAGACACTGAGTGCCAGGCTACAGAGTTTTGATTTTCTTTATTAACCATTTTGGAAACTTTCGTGGTTTAACTTAGTGAAGTTGTACTGTCAGAACATCATGTTGAGAAACTATTCTTTTGGTAGAGGACATGATGGATTGGAACAGAGGTAAAACTAGAGAAAAGTTATATCACTAATAACTACTACTTATCGAGAATTTACTCAATATGTGACTATTTGCTTGATCTTATCAACCACTCTGTGTGGCCTGTACTATTATTATGTTATTTAATTGCCCTAACAAAAGGCAGAGTGTGGGCTCTCACCCACCAAACCCTTAAACACCAGGGACTTGGTGTAGTGATCAGAACATCTGGGAAGTCGATGGGGTGTGATGAGAAACCGGGAAGAGGGATGAGGCAGAGATGGCGAAGATGGTCAGATGTGCCGATGGCTCGGATTTAGGGGATAAAGGAAATGTGGAATATTTATCCACCTTTTCATCCTGGATGATTCTAGAAAAGGGATACTGTTAGGGAAATTAGGAGGAGAAGAGTTTAAGGAGGGCGAGAAGGTCATTTTGGCTTCAGATACGTTGAGGTTCAGGTGACAGTGGATGAAGGGGGCAGCTGTGCTGTGGTCCAAGAGTTTATCCTCCTCCAGCAGAGAAAGCAGATTTCAGTTCTCAGCTGGGAAGACCCCGGAGCAGTGCCCAGGAGGCAAGGGAACATGGGATCAGGGAAAGATACGGAGTCACCATGTCGAGGCGACCCTTAGGAAGTACAACAGTCTGTAGGACATGAGGGCGAGCGACAGAGGGTTAGGGCTTCAGGAGAGCAGAAGAGAGCTGGGGTGGTCCTCGTCAAGAGAGGACCACGGGACCCAGTGAGAGGAAGGCCGTTGTGTCCAGTAGCATCCGAATACTTGTTGGATCCAGTTCTGTACACACAGAGGTTCTGGTCCAAAGGATGAGGGAGAGCAAGAGAGAGAGAGAGAACATGTGCATTTTGTGGGGCTGGGTCTACAGGCAGGAGTGGAGGATGCCAGTGGCGAAATGGAGAGCGGACGGTGCAACTCCAGGGAAAAGCCCAGCCCTGGACGGAGACCATCCTTCCTGCTGCCCCCGCCCATCCCCTCCTGCAGTCACGGGATCTCACTCCCCGGGGCAGCCTCTCTCAAGTTCACACACTCTCGTTTTAAACTCACGTTGTTTCCTCCTTTCCTTCTTGCTAAGACTCCCCAGTCACCTCAGGAAAATCACACTAGTCTTTATTTCCATTTGTTGGGAAAATGTAAAAGACCTATCCTAACTGAGCAGTGAGAAGAGCCTTCGCCCTGCTCATCTCCCTGAAAACTCAAGCCAACATTCACATGGGAGATCAGACCAATAGCAATAACATCCCCGCTCCTACAGCCTCTAAAATATCAGAGGCTCCCGTTAAAGAATCAGCCTAACCTACCTAACCTCTTCTAATTAATCATCCGTATCTCTTTACGTCTCTATCTTCAACAAGTACCTCTGCAGGGCTCTTTCAGAAGAGGGTGTGTTTGGAGGCAAACACACTGGGTTCAAATTCCAGCCCCACCTCTTACCAGTTAACACCAGGTGACCTCAGCCATATGGTGAGAATAGCAACAGAGCCCGTACCCCACTTGGTTGGTGTGGGGATTCCATTAGTTACTATATTGAAACCCTTAGAAGAGTATCTGGCACACGGTGGGCCCCGTGAGCGCTGGCAGGGACCACTGATGCTGGTGAGTCATGCAAGGATGGACACGATGCCATCTCTATCCTCAGTGAACTCTCATGAAAGGGAGAATGTTTTGTTTCATCGTTTTCATATGTTGCTTAATTATTAGTGTAGCAGGACCATAGGAGAGGAATTTAGTTACATGAAGGGTTAAAGTTATTTTTGTGAGCCCGCCCACCCGTGGAGGACACTGCCAACCATTAACAGCATTATATCTGGACGAACCCATGCTGAGCTCCACACAATCAAATGAACAAATCCCTAGGAGATGCGTCCTCCTGTGATCTGGGGACCACATCATGCACTTAACATTCAGGGTCTGTTCCTTTGGCCGGAGAGGGGGTTCATATGTCCTGTGACACTCTGTGGGTTTACGAATGAGAAGGGACTTCCTACCATTGGAGCATCCCTGGAGATGGTGGGGAGCCCAGGAAAGGCAAGTCCCTTGCAAGGCATCTCGAGGGAGCCTGTGCAGGAGGGGACAAGAAGGGATCCCCTAAGACATGGTTTTGGAGCCGTTATAACCGATAGCACCACTGGGGTGGGAGAGAGCTACCCCTCCCACCTGTGGGAGGGGGAGTCTCTCTTGTAGGATGTGGTGATCCAGGAGGAGGAGGAACGGTGATGGAAGACGAGTTTTGTGCCGTGGAGTCACAAGAAGAGAACTGAGCAGATCGTCCTACTTTTCAGATGAAGAAACTTGATTTTGAGAGGTTAGGAGACTCTCTTCAAATTAGAAGCAAATCCTGGCTGTCCAGCCACCCTAGAGGATCCACGATGAGGCTTCCCAAGTCTCCCCTTCCCCACATGGCTACCTCCATTGAACAGTGGCTCTTCCTACAAAAGGTTCTTCAAAAGAACCTGTGTTTTAACTTCTTGGTGCATTTAGTTTGCTGTCGGCAAACCTCTCTAGACTGTCCCTACTTTGACTGGAGGTCGATTTTTCTGGCCTGCTAAGAGCTTCTGATGTTCCTAGAAAGTGCAATTTGCTGCTAAAGTGGGAAACTTCACCCTCAACGGAAAGGGGAGGAATAGGAAACAAGCACACGCTTGTTTCCCGGGCAGGAGAAAGGGTGCAAAGTTGCAGTGGGCCTCACTGCAGGCCAGGACTGGCACCTGTTTCGTGCCCCCTTGGCATTCAGAGAGGGTCACAGAGCGGCATGAAATGGGAGCTGGGGACACACCAAGCTCGGTGCTAGGAATCCGGCAGGTATCAGAAGCCAGCACCATATTCACTCTTGCAAAGCACGTAACTGGTGAAAGACATCTGGAACTCCTGACATACTTTTTATGTAGCCATCAACCCTCCTTATTTAAAACAAACAAAAAAGCAAAACATGTCAGAATATTTAATAGCAGAAGTGTTCAATTATTGTTCTTCTCTGTGCCTAAGATTCCAGAATAATGTAAACCTCAGTTTTAAGTAGAGTTTAAAACAATAAATAAATAAACAGTGTAGGAACACCATTTATCCCAAAGAAGCTTCCTTACCTTCCCAAAAGAATGAATGCTTTTTCCAGACAGAATAGTTGATCAAGCTTGAACTCATTAGGAAAAGCTAAGAATTAGAAACATTTTCTGAGAGAGGCTCAGCCAAATGCTCTGTAAAAAATAATTCTCTCTCCCTCTCTCTTTTTTTTTTTTTTTTTTTTTGGACTATTTCCACATAAAAGCTCCCTGTTGTTAAATGGGCCCTGTACCGGTGATGACAAAATCATCCTTCACGTTAATGGTACTTTTGGCCTTTTTTGGTCCTGGAAATATGCAAATTTTTGAGGGCATCAGTTTCAATTGTTTTCCCAAAATACTTTGCCTTTTTAAAGGCAGGTTTCTGATGACCATTGTCTTTTGCTAAAAAATGATACCGGCTAAAACACCCCCGCAAAATATCAACCTCTGCACCAAATACGTGCGTGCACACACACACACACACACACACACACACAAACACAGTGCACTGGCTTTCCTTAACGAATACCTAAAGCCTACATGTTCCAGATCCTTCAAAATCCAGCCACACCCTAAATTTCCAATTTATTTTCCAGTGTAGCATGTCCTCCCACCCCTCCCTCCATTATCCTCTTTTTCGCTCTCCCCTGAGAGCTCCTACTCTTTCTAGGCTGTGCGCCCCTCCTCCTTCCATATGTTGAAAGCCCACCTGGCCTACAAGGAAACAGCTCTATTTTTAGTGTTGGACGATTCCACAGTTGTGCTGCAAAGCCTTCCGTAGCGATCTGGATCCTGCTTGTGGGGCCCTTTCCCCAGTTGGCCCCTGCAGTGCTTGCAAACTACCCGCTGAAAGCATGAGGACAGAGTGATGAGCTTGGCCAGCGCCGAGAGCTCAGCCTGCCTTGTTTGAGGGTGGGTTTGGGTTTGGCAGTTTATCCCCTCCTTCTGTTGCCCTGTTTCTCCCCAGCGCCCTTCTGCCCAGAGAGAAACCAGACGCATCTTATTGCATACAGGACTAATTCTTCTCACCTGTGTCCTCCTCTCAGCCTCAGACACCGCATCCCCGAGCATCTGCAGGTGCCAGGAATGAGTTTCTCATCCTAAGTGGATAGACTCTTAGGTCTTCTGAATAAATATGGGTGAGAAGCAGACTATCACAATGGGCCTGCGAAGGGTAATGATATTTCTTGGTCAATATTGCTTTTTTTTTTTTTAATCCCAATCTCTCAATTCATCACACCACCGCCCCCTGCCACTTTCCACCATGGAATTCTGCAGCTGTTGTTAGATGGCAAGCCTCCAGCTTGGGTAATTACATTCTGCTTACCTTTGCTTCTCTTGTAGTTTGAAGATAACTTATTCTTCATGGTTTTTTCCTAAATAAAACAAAGAAGCCTGTTTTTGGTGTTGCTATTTGCAGCGGCAACAGGGGCGGGGCAAGGCAGCAGAGCAGAGAAAGAGGAAGACCACCTTAGGAGGGCATGGGCCCGGCCGCGTTCTAGGGGGGCCTTAGATCCACAGGGCCTCAGTAGTTTTGCATCCATCTTTTGGGAATCGTATTCTCTACCCTGAGTTGTTGCCAGAATTACATACGATAATGCCGGTGATCTGCCACATGGAAAATTTGACTGGGTGACTGGGTAGGGACCACCTTAACAGAGTGTTCCATGCAAGAGAGGAAACCCTCCTTCCCTCTGGAAGCTGAGCCGGTTTCTACCAGCTGTTAGAAAAGAGCACCGCTGTGGAGGGCGAGGGGGTGACCTCATGACCGCCTCCTGCTCGAAGCTGGGGGCTAACACTATGAAAGGGAAACAGCACAGGAATAGGGGTCTTGGGGTGGGCTTCTGGTCAACCAGCTGCCGACCAGCCAACCACTCTCTGGTCATAAGGTCATCGTGCCCGTCCTAAGGCCCTCAGTAACAAGCAGGGGTAAATAGTACTTCAGCTGTTATTTGTTATTATGAATATTTGTTATTATGAGTAGCGTGTGAACAACTATTACACACGGGTCTCGTATGCTGTTCCCTAACCAGGAGGAGGACCAGCCACAGCAAGTCAGGCTAGCTAGCAAGAACAGTCCCTTTCAGAGCAGTTCTTCCAGAAGTTTCCTTCTAGTGATTGTGCAATTCTGTACATTTCACTTGCTTCTAAAATGAACAGGAGGCTGTTATTCAATAAAGGAAGAGAACTGGTGCATTTTGGTAAAATGTGCAGTAGAACTATATGCAAGAAACCAAGGTGGGTCTGGAAACAGAAAAAACACTCCAGAAAATACAGGTAAAGGAAAGCGACTCTGATTAAGCACAAAACTCTGAGCCAAAGACCCTGGTTGGTATCCTCTACCCCGTCCCAGCGCTGGGGGCTCTCTGCACCCTCCCAGCCCGGGTGACCTGGGGCCGTGCTGCCAGCAGGATGCCCTCTCGTCTCCCTTTGTCTTGGTGAGGGTCCCCCCGGGTTCCCAGTGGAGCAAAGAAAGCAGAGGACCAGAGCTGGAGCAAATGTGGAGGACGTGTCAGGACAGGAGCTGAGGGGCTGGTGGGACAGAGCAGGAAGACAGGGCTAAGAGTGGATGCCCAGGGGGGGGCGGCCAGCCCTCCTCTTCCTCCTGCTTCCGCTGCCCCAAGGAACAAGAGCACGGGAAGCAGACGCACCCCAACCCATCCACCCAAGACTCCCAGGGGAGGCCTCCCTGAAGGACCACAGCTCCCCACAGAAGAGCATCCTTGTACTATTTTATGTGAATTGTATTTCCTAGACCCTCAAGCCGACCCGCGCCCCTTTACCTAGTCAAGTCTGCACGTGGGAGGTTAAGCGGGCTGAGTGGAAGAGGGGCGTGGGGAGGCCGCAGCGGGGCGAGGAAAGGCCTGGGGAGCCTTATTAATAGTTAAGCGGACAAGGCTGTTAATGGGGTAGCTTTTTATTGGCCCAACAGATCGGTTGTAATATACAAGCTCGCAGGCAGCGCCTGTGATTTGCGTTGATACAATTCAGGCTGAGGTTTTCATTATACAGCGGGGATGGTACAGGAGGCTGTATTATCAAAGGCAGCTGAAAAGGGTTGGGAGCTATCTCATATTCTGTGTGTGCCTATTCATTAGCGGTGAGAAAGGTGCTTTGTCCGGGCGGTAGTGGATGTTTCACAGTGAATCATTAACAACTCAAACAGCTTCATACATATGTCTTATTGATGTGTAAAGTCATTACAGCCGAGGCTTTTTTCTCTCTTTCTCTCTTTTTTTTTTCTGAATGAGTGAGTTCTGCTTTACTTAGGATTCTGCAGAAAGCCTAGTGACATTTTCAGTGATGCAGGGATCTTGGGGCTCAGAGAGGAGTTGCTGTAAGGCTAGCCCCCAGGAAGCTGACCGTCCGATTTAAGAGAAAACAGGGTGATAGGTTTTTAAAGAAATAGTCTGGAGCAGGAGATGCTCTGTTGCTGCCCCTCAAGGGAAACAGAAGGGGAGCCGCCACATGGCCCAGGGGCAGCAGAAGGGGCGACGGTCTCCAAGGGTGACCAGCAGCCCTTCTGGAAGGGGGCACTCTGCAAACATGCTGTCCACGGCAAGGCAGAGGGCCAGGCAGGGAGACTGGATGGTCAGCAGCCCTGAGCTGAGTGAAGGGCTATGTGAAGTCGGGGAGGGAAGAGGCAAGAGGACAGGAGGAGACGAAAATGTGCCGCAGCTGACAGTGAGGGAACGTGGGGCTAGAAACAAAGGAGGCAGCTTTTCCTAGCAGGGCCGGAGGAGAAACAGATCAGAGCTAGAAGCCAATTATCTCTGATTGCGCAATCAGGATCCTGCTTCCAAACCAGGCTCCCGCCCTGCCAGCCCCAGGGCTGGGGCCACCTGAGAATGATGTCAGAGCTGGGAGCGGATACATGGAGAGGACTCAGCCCTGATTAGCACAGGCGACATTTGGGGGCCGTGCTTTCTGAGTGCTAACAAAGCAGAGAACTTCCTGGCCTGGCGTGTTGGACCTACTTTGCCAGCAGAATTTCAATTTCTGAGTTGTTAGCTGCCAAACAACCTGAAATAAACTTTCTGACTCCCCTGACTTTTGTTCTAAGCCCTCACAGAGTCTCTTCGAAGCTCTGGTCCTTCCTGCTGGCCCCGAAGGCGCCAGCCCCGCTACCCCGAGCCCTGTCGCCGGCCCCTGAGCACCTTCGTGTCTAGTCTCTACAGCTCTGTCTCCCCCTCTACCCACCTGCACAGGTAACCCCGTGCAAATCCCATGGGGTTGCTTCGTGGTCTGTTTTTGTTTTTATGTTTTATTTTTTTTACAGTTTTATTGAAATATAATTGATGTACAAGAAACCACACATATTTAAAGGGTACAATTATACACCCACCAACCATCACCATCAAGATAATGGCCATAGAACCCCCCAAAGTTTTGTCATTTCACTTTGTAATCCTCCTCTCTCGATCTTAAAGAACCTCTGGTCAGCTTTCTATCACAGCAGATTACTTTATACTTTCAATATTTTTTATAAATGGTATCATGGAGAATATACTGCCTTTTTTTCTGGCTTCTTTCATTCATCATAATTATTTTGAGATTCAGCCAAATGTGTGTATCTGTATGTCCCTCTTTTTATTGCCAAATAGTATTCCATTGCAGGGATATACCACAGTTGGGCTATCTATTCACTAGTTGGTCAATATTTGGGCTGCTTTCCATTTGGAGCTGTTATAAATAAAGTTGAGATGAACATTTGTGTACAGGTCTTTATAAACATACACCTTAATTTATCTTGGGCAGATACCTAGGAGAAGAATAGCTGGATCACTTGATATCCAGGTGTATGTTTAACTTTTTAAGAAACTGCCAAACTGCTTCCCAAGGTTGCATCATTTTACATTTGAACCAGCAGCATAGGAGACTTCCGGTCCCTCCACATCCTTGCAGACACCAGATATAACCAGTCTCTTTAATTTTAGCCATTTGAATAAGTGTAGAGTGGTTTCTCATTGTGGTTTTAAGTTGCATTTTCCCGAACAACTAATGATGTTAGGCATCTGTTCATGTGCTTGTTTGCCACCAGGGTATCTTCTTTGGTGAAGTGCTTTTCAAATCTTTTGCCAACTTTTAAATTGGGTTTTTTGTTCCCTTACAATTGAATTATGAGTGTTTTTGTATATTATGGGTAAAAGCCCACTAGTAACTATGTGATATTTGCAAATAGTTTCTACCAGTATTTAGCTGTCTTTTCAATCTCTAAACAGTGTCTGTCAAAGAACAGTTTTAATTTTAATAAAGTCCAATTTATCAGTTTTTCTCTATGGATCCTTCTAAAAGTTTATAGTTTTAGGTTTTGCTTTTAGGTCTACAATCCATTTTAATTTTTGTATGTCTTATGAGATAGCGTTTGAAGTCCATTATTTTGCATACGGATGTGCAATTTTTTCAGCACCATTTGTTGAAAAGAGTATCCCTTCTCCACTGAATTTCCTTAGCACATTTGTCAAAAACCAGTTGTTCATACATGTGTTGGTCTACTTCTAGATTCTCTCTTCTGTTCCGTGGATGCATTTCTCTGTCTTTACACCAAGACCACACTGTCTTGATGGCAGTCACTTTACTATAGTCTTGGAATTAGAGTTAGTTCTCTAACTTCATTACAGTCTTGGAATTAGATAGTGTTAATTCTCTAACTTTGCTCTCGTTTCTCAAAGTTCTTTGGCTATGCAAGGTCTTGCATTTCCATGTGAATTTTAAAATCAGTTTGTCAATTTCTGCTAAAAAAAAAAAACTGAAAGAATTTTCATTGGGATTCCATGGAATCTGTAGATCAGTCTGGGGAGAACTGGCGTCTTTGATTAGTTTTGGTGTTGGGCGCGACTCATGACTTGAGTTGGGAAATATTCTCTCCTTTTCAAATTTCTGAAAAAATTTCATATAGAATTGGCATTATTTCCTTCTTAAATATTTGATATAGTTTAGTAAGGAAGTCATCTTTGACTGCAATTTTCTTTGTGGAAAGACTTTTAACTACAATTTCAATTCTTTAATAGATATAGTACATATTCAAGTTCCCTATTTCTTCATGAGGGTCCTGTGATGGTTTGTGTCTTTGAGGATTTTTTCTTTCATTTAAGGTGTCAATTTTATTGGCATAAACTTGTTGATAATATTTCTTTAGTATCCTTTAACTATCTGTAGAAACTGTAGTGATGTCACTTCTTATCATGTGTGCCGTCTCTCTCGTTCTTGTTTTATACTCATCAACTTGAATTTGACCCTTTTGGGTCTTGCCTTTAACTATCTGTAGAAACTGTAGTGATGTCACTTCTTATCACGTGTGCCATCTCTCTCTGTCTTGTTTTATACTCATCGACTTGAATTTGACCCTTTTGGGTCTTGCCTTTAAAGTTTGTTAGGCTGACCTGCAGTCCTGCTCACTGTAGGACTAATGACTCGCTAGCACTAAATATTGTCCTGTGTCCTCTGCCCCATGTCCTGTGAATCAGTCTGGAATAGGAAGAGGTACTTTTCCTGCCCCCCACTGTGTCGTTACTGCTAACCTCTCAGTAATTCTTCCCCGAGACTTGGGTTCCTTACATGCATGGTCTCTTGTGCTCAGCTGAGACCCTGAGGAGAGCCCTGCAGATCTCTGAAATTCTGTCTCCATGTAGCTGACTCTCTCCTCTCTGGTTCTCTGTTCTTCATCTCTAGCTGCTGGGGTCTCCCAAACTCTCAACTTCAACTCTTCAACTCAGAGAGACCCGAAGGCTCCATCTGTTTCTGTAGCCTGGATGCTCTTTTAAGGCAGCAAACCGCAGTAACTGCACAGATTACGATCTTTGTTCCCCATCCCTCATGGATCACTGTCTCTTGTTTCTTGATGTTCAGAGCCTTGGCAATCATTGTTTCATACATCCCGACTTTTATTGGTTGTCTTGGTCAGGAGGGCAGAACTGGTCCCTGCTACTCCACTGTGTCCAGAAGCAGAGATCCTCTGGTCCAGAAAAGACTGCCCGGGGCCCTCCAGAAAAAGGTGGGCTGTGCCACTTCATTTTGGTTGGCTCCGCTTGTCCACGCTCTTGGCCCTCCTGACAGCTCCCCATGTCCTATGTCAATGAAAAGCTGGATCCAAAGATGCAGATTCTCCCAGGAGCTGTGGGGATAGACCCGGGATTTATATCTTTTCCGCCCTGGAGTTGGCAGTCAGTTGGCAAAGAACCCCGCACCTGGGAAGTCTGCTCAGACGTGGAGCCGGGGTGAAGCTGTCCCTCTGACCCCTCTGAGAGACCTTCCTTGGTGGTTCTCTTTTCCGCCGGGATGACAGCATTGGAGAGTCTGAGCCATGCCCGCCGCAGGAGGGAGAAGCTCATTTTGTGTAGCAGAGAGCTTAGTCTAGAGAACTACACGGGAAAATTGACTTTCAAAGGAACAAAAGGAACCATTCTCTAGGGAATAGTTCCCTTCCTTTTCCTCTCTTCTACTTTTTATATTTGAAAGAGATGGGGAGGCCGAGAAAGGTCTCTCTGCCAGATCCTTCAGGCTGATTCTGCAAGGCCAGAGTTAGGACAGCTGTCAGAACAGCAGGACATCTGGAGTCCATCTCCGTGGGGTTGTCTGGTGACACCCTCAGGTACAAGGAGGGAGGGCGCCCCGTCCACTGACCTTCTTCATTCATTTCTTCATTCTATCAGTTTTCATGATACTTTGACATCCTGTCGTCACTGTGAGATGCTGGAGATAAAGAAATGAGAAAATCTGGTGCAGAAGAAGGTATCAGGAGTCAGGGCACAAAAGAGCAGAGTTGACGGGCTTTTTGGAAAAGTTCAAGGGGAATGAGTCCTTTTGTGCTCATGTGGACTGACAGTTATTCACACTGCAGGAACAGCATGTCCTAGGAGTCACACTGTTATCCAGTTTGGAGCAGAGCCCAAAGGCATCCCTTTCTCTCCTGGCCAACTCCCCCCATTCCTGAGGGCTCAGTCTGGAGGCTTCTATCTTGGGTCTACATTAGGTGCCTTTCCTTGATGCTTGCATAGAACCTATATTTCCACTTTGTTTGGCTCTTCTTTTTTATTTCTTGAATAGATTATAAGTGTTATGAAGACAGCAATTGTTTTGTTCACAGCTGCATCCCCACTATGAACACAAGTCTGCACGTTGCAGTTAACTGGTAAATATTCCTTAAATGAATGCATTTGACTCATATTTTTCTTCAAAGAAAGTATGACTCTGTGACATAGGCAGAGGACCTCTAATACGATCGTTTGACAGAGGCACAAAAGGCCCCGAATGGCTGGATCCTGAAACCGTAGAATAATAATGTTTGAAATTACTGGGGATTTTGAAGAATATTCAGTGCAGGACATGCCAAGACCCCTTTGAGCTTAGAAGTACAAGAAGATTGATGGAAAGAGAGAAAGAACATCTAAGGACAGCTCAGGGTTATCCTTCTTTCCTAGTTTCGCTGATACTATCATATTCTAAAGAAAGTGTGGAGGTGGGAAAAGACGTTCCAGTAGGGTCAGAAGTCCTGGGACGATGCGGAAGCCACCCCGAAGCTCAGTCCAGTCGCTTTCCTGCCCGAGTGCCGATTGCACATGAACCATGTCTTTCCTTACCTGCTTCTCTTTGAGAGACCTTTCTAATGATAATTTTGCATCTTTTCCTTTCCCACCTTCTGTGAACCTCCCGCATGTGCCTGCGGCTCAGAAATCCAGGAGGGAGCTGGCCTCCCCGTCCCAGTTCCTCTGTTTCACTGGGTGAACCCAGGGGAAGGTACTCAGCATCTCACAGCCTCACTGTTCCCTGAAAAATACATATATACATATATACATGAAGGATGCATTCCACCTTCCGCATAGTGGCTGCCTCTATAGGATTAGGGGGTGAGATTCAAAGAAAATTTCTAATCTATCTGTAAGATTTTCATTGTTAAAAAAAATACGAAGTAGAAGGGGCAAAATATAAAACATTAATTTTACATGGTGGGTACATGAGTATTTATCCGTTACCCTGTGTACTTTTTTGTATGTAGTTATACATACAAACATTAAGGGAGTGGTGATAGATAGGGTGATAATATAAATACCTTGCAGAGCTTGGTGGAAATGAGGGTTAAAACGTGAATACCTAGCTGACACAGTAGGTGTCAGTATTTATGTAGCGTTGGTGGGATAGGGAGCTGGAGAAAGAGATTGAGTGATGAAGCGTTTAGGTGGGTAAAACTAAGAGATCCTGGGGATAGCTTTGCTCCCTTAACCTCAGATAAACCCAGGGGTAGGGCTTATTTCACTCAGGGACAGGGGATACATCGTGCATTTTTAAAATGTATAAACAAAACCTTGTGACGGCCTGAGCCTGAGACCTGCGGGATGGGATGCGGTCCACACACATCCTGAGCATTAAGAGAGACAGAGACGCCGCTGCTCGGACTTCCCGGCAGTCCAGTGGTTCCCACCGGGTGCTTCTACTGCAGTAGGCGCCAGCTGCATCCCTGGTCGGGGGCGGGGGGTGGGGGTGGGGGGAGTTCCGCGTGCTGCGCGCCGTGCGGCCAAACAAACAAACCAACCAAAAGAAGCTGCTCGCCACGGTGCTTCTGGTAACCAGGGACATAAGGAGAGGCTGTAACCCCAGAGGTTGCCACCTCCCCTCCCCGGAGGCTGCTTAGACAACAGAGAACGGAGACCTCTGGGCATCGTTGCTCTTGTTTCCATCACTTCCCGGCCCACAGGGGCGGCTCTAGGCAGAGACGCCTGCCCAGTACGTCCAGGTGCGTCCAGGTATGCGATGGCTCTCACTGGGTGTCCTCGGGGATGACCCTGCTTCCTCTGGTGTCGCCTGGCGCGTGGGGGCGGCCAGGGCAACAGGAATTGAGTGCGAGGATTTCTCGGGTTTCCATGCTGGGCTCAGCAGACTGCGGGCGGAGTTCCTGTTGTGCCGGAGACGCTGGGGAGGAAGGCGGCGGGGAGGACAGAGGGGAGGGGAGGACTCCAGGCCCCGGGATGGCACGGCTCCGTGGAGGCGCGCGCACCCTGCGGGGCTGCAGGAGGTGGTGAGCCACGTGACGCTGAGGATGGCGGCTCAGCCTCAGGGCCACCTGGCTGCCCGCCGGGCCTGCGGTGGGAGGCTGTAATTGGAATGGGGACCTTTGCCCCCTGGGGATGCTCAGCAAATGTCAGGCTTTAATGAGATTCCCGCGCAGTCGAGGGGTGCTCGTGCCGCGCTCGCCTCTCGCAGCAAGTCGCCAGCCGGGGGCTCCGGCACCTGCCGCTCGGCGCAGGCGCACTGAGCCCGCGGTGGGGCTGATGAGCCGTGGAGAGGCGCAGGGCCCCTGGGCGCCAGAGCCGCGGGACTCCAGGCTTCGTACTGGGCCGTCCCCGGCGTCTGCCGAGGGCTTTGCGGAGAGCCCGGGAGTGGGACCTGGGGCCGAGGGAGCTATGTGTGCCCGAGGCCTAACCTCCGCCTTCACGAAACGCGGGCTTTAAGGGAACCCGAGGAGCCATGCACTGCCTCCAAATGTCTTCTCTATTCCTTGAGGGTGACTTAAGTAAGGGGGAGAAAGGACTAACTCTCCCTCTGAGTCGCACTCTTCTTTTTGCATTTCCTCCCCTGAGTCCCTTAAGCCTTCGGGTTACTCACCTGTAGAGCAGAGATAAGACCACTCTCTGTGTCCCGAAGGCCTGGCAGCCTTGCGGGCATCACTGCTGGAGGTCAGGGACCACACTGAGCGCCTTGGACGTGATCCGTCTGAGCCTCGGGATCTGCTCTGCTTTCCTCTGGCAGAGACCACCCAGCATGGTCCGCCCCGCCTCTCAGTTTTATTTTCTGAAACCTCAGATGAGGTAGCAAGGCTGCTATCAAAGATCTTAGTATTTAGAATGATGCTAATAACGCAGTCATTAAAACCCACAACCCCGGAAGGCACCAGGGTGCTGACTCCAAAGGAAAGGCCACAGAGAGAAAACCAGGAAGGCTGCCACGCGGGTCAAGGTGACCTTTTAGCATCTGGCGACTCAGGGGTTGGATGCGTGGATTTCTAAGGACTCTCCAAGAGCCCCTCCGTCTGGATCCTGTGCTGCTCCTCCAGGTGGCCCTTGATAAGGTGGCTTTGGAGGGGGAGGCAGGGAGCCTATCCACAGCAGCTCCTGTTCACAGAGGCGGCCGCCCTCGGCTGAAGCACAAACCTGGTTTAAATCTTAAAAGCAAAGCTTTTGTTTCATTTCGGTGTTTGTGTGGGTGTGTATCTGTTGTCATTTCCACCCGGGCAAACAGTAAGAAGAGTGCCCAGCAAATACACGTCTGAGTAAAACACAAAGAGACCTTGGTGAACAAGGTTGTGGTCTCTAGCATGAGAATTTCTCCATGCCGGTCTCTGTCTGTTTAATATTCAGGATCTTTCCAAGATCTTTTAAAGCCTGCAAAATGCAAGGGTGACGCAAGGACAAGAATCGTCTGTCACCCAAATGAGCTGGCTGATCCCAAACCACATAATCAGTCGAGTCTCTGGGATTGAGGGACTTTCTTACCAAATGGTGTCCCGGGAGGAGGTTCTTCAGACCCGTGTCCTTGGGGTTGTCACAGTGTGCTCAGTGGTCTGAGAGGAAATCCATGCTACGGATTGAAATATGTTTTCCAGGTCACTTCTTAGGAAGAGGTCATGGAGAAACAATGTCTGCTTTACGAAGCCTCTGGGAAAACTGTAGAACATCTCCTTCACAGTATTCTAGATGCACTTTGCTAGTGATTTCCAAATGAAAAGATGATTTAAATACCTCATAGGGAAGAAAGCAGGTGGAAAATGGAAAAACCGCTTGCTGGTCAGTGGTTAGAAAACCACAGCCGTGTCAAGCCTTCCG